>NW_006399806.1:51189-56908 GCF_000299155.1 Elephantulus edwardii
GCATATATATATATAAAGCACAACAACAGGGCATTGCACTGCCATCCAATCTACTAGCCACTCCTTGGTATAAAGGTGAGCAGTGTCCTCCAATGTAATTTAATGCCTTTGCAAACTTGTTGGAGGAGCTATTAGTTGGTTTTGACTCACAAAAACAACAGTGATTGTGTAGTGGTATTTTATTACGGCCTTTTATCGATGATCATTTCATTGCTTATTTGTCCTTTGAATGTCTTTGTAAAAGTGTTTAGAATGTGCAGTGATGTTGTTATTTTCTTTTTTGTCTGATCAGTCAGGCTAAAAGTTTATAAATTTTAATTCATTGTCTCAGAGAACCACTTCTTGGTTTTATTGAATTTCATTATTGTCATTTTATTTTCTCACTTATATTTTTTCTGTTTCATTGATTTCCACTCTGATTTTTATTATTTCTTATATCCAGCTTACTGTGGGCTTCATTTGTTTTCTTTCTAGTTTATGGTTTCTTAAGGTATAAACTGATATGATTGATGTATAATCTTTTCATATATATATATGGTATAGCATTTTCTAAGTAATGCTTATAAAGCTCTGGTGTCCTATTAAATTGTACCACAAACCCAAAGGGAAGTGGTTCAAATCCACCATCTGTTCTGAGGGATAACAATGGGCTGTCTCTCAAAACCTGTTGGAGGGTCACCTTTGACTTGATGGCACATAATAACAGCTGTATTGATTTAGTGCATGTTACTGGAACTTCTGCTAGACTGCTTCTTATTTTCATAGATTGTAAGTAAGATTGATACAGTAACTGGGGCAGTGAGGATTGGTGTGTTGAATCAATGAGACTGGCTCAGGACAGGGCAGGCATCAGAGCTGCTGTACAGACAGTTGCTATGGGTCGTAGGCAACTTGATGGCATATAACAGCAACAAGTAGAATATTGGGACATTGAAATGTAGACTATTGATTTATGATGGAATGTAGAATTTAATTTCTATATGTTAGAGTCATGATCTGGTGGTGCTGAACGCTTTGTTGAGGTTAAATAAAAATAGCATTTGAGTCTTGATATTGTGACTTATGCTGTACCGACATTTCTTATATTCTTAATTCATGCTGTGGAAGTAGAAGAAGTGCCGAGGATGAGCCCGTCCACATCCTGAGTGTTGATGAGAAGAACAGGCTGGGAGCCAAGATTATCAAGGCAGAGATCATGGGGAATCTGGTAAGATGCTTGTAAGTCGCTCTCTTGGCAAGTAATAATTACTAGTTAATATCTCACAAGTAGTTATTGAAGTTCAGCCTTGTGGTGGCAGCACACTTTGAAAATAGCTGCTGTGTTTGACTCCTTAAAGAAATTCTTAAATATTTCTAGAAACAGTACTGTAAGTTCACATGTAAATAAATTACCTACCTTTTTTTATCCAATTTAAGAAATTTCAGACCTCAAGAGAACTACCTGCTTTTTATTTCTTGTTTTTCTTTGCTACTTGCTTTCTTGGTGTACTTATTGAGGAAGATAATATTGTACCATCTTCCTTCCCTTTCTTAGTCATCTGTAATAAGAACATTTATTGTTCTCATCAATTTCTTTGTTAGAGGCCTAAGAAAAGAGCTCTTTGAAAGAATGGTTAATTCATTGACAGAGATTTTTAAACTAATACATTGTGCTTGAAATTGTGTTAGATTTTTTTTATATGTGTTAATTCAATCTTATAGCAGTGTTAACTATTTTAAGACTTATTTTACCTCAGAATTGCATAAAAATAGACATAATTTGGTAAGAGCTACTCTGTTTACTTAATCTGATTCTCAAATATCTTTATTAAGTAAATATGAAGTTGGTAAGTATATTGAGGACCTTTCACATGCTTGATGTTGAGTGGACATTGTATTACTTGTTAAAATTGCACATGACAGAAGAGCAAAGACAGAACTTTCTGTGTCATGACGGGTTCACTTGTGGTTGTGTTGTACCTTACATATGTAATTTTTAAGTAGTCTTCTGTCTTATTGACATATCAACATATTATTTTTTAATTGAACAAATAATTTTTTTTTACCAATTTGTTGTTACTTTCTGTTGAGTCAGAACTGACTCACAGCTTACTCTTCAGTGGGTTTTCAGAGGTGGTAAATCTCATGAGAGGAGAGTGCTTATTTTACTCTCATGGAGCAACTGATGGATTTGAACATGCCTGACTTTGGCTTGGCAGCTCAACTTCTCACCACTAAGCCACCAGAGCTTTTTTACCAGCTTATATATTTAATGTAAGGACATCTAATATATACCTCTCTCTGAATTTGGCTCTTAGTAACACTGAGCTTCAACTCCACCCAGAGATTAGTAAAAGAGAAACCTATAGCAAGAGTGACAACAACAACAAAGTAAAGAGTCCAGAGAAATTAACTAAAACTACAAAAGAAAATGGTATTAATGCAGATGACACAACCCTCCTTGCTGAAACTGAGGAGGACCTGAAGTACTATTGTTGCAGAAGGTCAAGGACTACAGCCTTCAATATGGACTAAAGCTCAATATCAAGAACAGAAAGATTCTCACCCCTGGGCTGATTGGCAGCATCATGATGGATGATAAAGAGATTGAGATTGTAAATAGCTTTAGTTTGCTTGGCTCCACAATCAGCACTCTTGGTACCAGCAGCCAGGAAATTAAAAGACATATTGCATTGGGAAAGTCAGCTGTCAGGGACCTCTCCAAAGTACTGAAGAACAGTGATAACAGTCTGGAGACAAAGGTGCACCTGATACAGGCCATAGTCTTTACAATCACTTGTTATGCATCAGAGAGCTGAACAATGATAGGGATGATAGAAGGAGAATTGATGCCTTTGAGCTGTGGTGCTGGAGAAGAGTATTGAATATACTATGGATTGCTAAGAGAACAAGCAGGTTCGTCCAGGAAAGGATTAAACCAGGCTGCTCCTTGTAGGCAAGGATTCTGAGGCTTTGTCTGACATACTTTGGACATGTTGCAAGGAGGGACCAGTCCTTGGAGAGGGACATCATGCTTGCGAGGGTGGAGGGACAGCTCAGGAGAGGAAGACCCTCTATGAGGTGGATTGATTCAGTGACTGAGGTAATGGTGGGTGTGTTGGAGACAGTGAGATTGGCACAGGATAGACAGGATTTAGGGCTGTTGTATATAGGGTCATTAGAGTTGCAGGTGACTAGACAGCAAATAACAATGAAAGAGAAGTCAAGAAGGAGGTTAGTTTATGCCAATAGAATGAACTGGTTCTTTGTTCATGGAAAACTACCATTAAGAATGCTTCCCTTTACTTATCATGTAAATTTGCTTACTTAATATTTTACTTTGTGATCTTTGCTTTATTTGTTAATTGTCTTAAATAATTCCTATAGACTTTCTGGAATAAAAATAAAATGTAGTGAAACTTTTTTTTTTGTATTATCAATAATAAGGAAATTAAGGTTTTAAATCTTGTCATAGCTGTCTTGTTACAAATAATCATAGTTTTAAATATTGAAAATATATACTATTTAAGTAATTATAAATGTGCCATCCTTCCTCTTCCTAAATCCTTCAAAATTATGTCTAACACAGTGGTATATGATTCAAATTCACCAGCTGCTCTGAGAGAGAGAGGTGGACAGTCTTCTCCCATATGGTTTACTGCCTCTGAAAACTCACTGGAGGGTCAGTTCTGACTCAATAGCACACCACAAAATAAATGTCCATGAAATATTTTCACTTCAGAACATAAGCAAATATCAGAGTTGTTGGAGAAGCGTTTAAATGAAATGATTGATTAAAAAGCAGTATACTATGTTGTCACTTGATAATTGAAGAGAGGTGGTGGGTGTCTACAATGCTGTTTTCTTTTGAGATGTAGCGTTGAAATATTCTAGAAAGAATTTTAAAAATATGTATGTAAGTGCTTATTTTACTTACTTTTGTTTTTGAAGGAATTAGCTGAACAACTTAAAGCCCAGCTTGAAAAGGCAAATAAATTCCAAGAAAATACAGCACAGATGTCAGCCAAAAAATCTGTAGTAGAGGTAGGAATAAAAATTTGTTTACATATGTGTAACTACTGCTACAAATTAGTATTTTAATGTGAAACACATCATTTATCTGTGTGAGCATATATTTGTTTCTTTATTAAAATCTATTTTTATATGTATTATCTTACATTGTTTCTTGGATATTCAAAGTGAAAAAAAGGAAGGAGGGAGGGATTGGTTAGAGAGAAGTAGGAAAAAGTGAATTAGCCTTGGGGAAAAAAGAGTAGAAGTAAATTGATTTGACTTGGGAGTATGATAATTCTGTCCCAGGTAGTCTTGTTGTTGTTTGTATTGTCGAGTGAGAGCTGTCCCAAGCTGACCCTCCAGTAGATTTTTCAGCAGTTTAAATCGCCCAGGAGGAGATTGCTTGTCTTCTGCAGAGCAGCTGGTGGGTTAGAACTGTGGGCCTTTGGGAAGGCATTCCTTTTGGGAAGAACTCCTTACCACCTGACCGACAGATTTCCTTTTCTGAGACACAAATTTATTAAATCTATGTATCAAGTATTTGTGGACTACCCACTGTATGCATGACACAATGTAGAGTATGGTTTGAGCTCTGCCCTCAAAAGGTAAATAATAATTAAATGGACAAATAGTTAACCTCCAGTAAATTATCTAAAATATTGGTGAGAGAGTATTGATTGTGACCAACTCCTTTGTATCCTTTTTTGATCATGAGATGGATATTATCCCATGCTTTGAAAGTAGAATGTATATATTTATACCGAGCTTGTAAAGACTTAGAGGGCTAGCATTTGAAGGTCTTGTGTACTTGCTAATATGCTTAGAGTTTATTCCAGTCCAGTACTTCTAAGTCTGTAGTGTAGTTTGGTTTTTTCACTATATATATATTTATACTTCCAGTATAAATATAAATAGCAGGCTATTAGTTTTGTATAATCCAAAAAGAAAAGGAATTACTTAAAAATGAAATAATAATTTAATAATTAAAAAATAGGAATAAAATATTTAAGATACAAGTCCCAAATTTTTCTGTACGTTCCCTCAGTAAAAATTTAATCTATGAGATTGCCGTAGAGGTTTTTATAAGCATTCATATTCTGTACTTATCTCATTGTGGACTAGCAATAAATGTGTTGGGGCTAATAATAACAATTCTGGGATCAACACTGGTCTGTGAACTTTAGTGGCTTTGATCTCATCATTTGTGATCCCTGTAATTTTTAAAGCAAAGAATGTCATCATTGTATTTGTGCTAAATAGAATTACTTTATTGGTAGGACAAGTGATAATTAGATTTCACAGTAGAAAGAAAGAAAATATGGAATCCTGAAATCATTGATGTTTGAGGAGTAGCTAGAAAGGTAACAGAAAGTGGAATGGACTTTCTTTATACGATGTCAGTAGTTTTCCCACTAGACTTTACAGAAGCTCTGGTAGCCTATTCTGTAGTGTGTTATGCTCTTAACCAGAGGGCTGCATACATGACCCACCATCCGCTCTAAGGGAGAAAAAGGGACAGTCTCCTACTATTAAGATCTACAGCCTTGGAAACCTGATGGGAGGTCACTGTGAGTTAGAATAGACTCGATGGTGATGAAGTGAGTTGACTAAACCATGAGTTTCTTGAAGGTTGTTATTGTTATGTGTGGTCAAATCACAGCTGACTCATAGTTGACCCTCTAGTGGGGTTTTCAGAGCCTGAAAAGGTTTTAAATCTATTTATTTA
>NW_006399806.1:58010-59712 GCF_000299155.1 Elephantulus edwardii
GGGAGCTTCCTCTCTACTCCCTTGCCTATCTGTGGCTCTCGTCTGTGACACTGTCTACTGAAGTGGCCCAGCTTTCCACAGTGGAAGCAATTCTGACCTCCTTTATTACCTTTGGGTGGCACAGAAGGTTTTAAATTTAAATTGCGAGAGGAGACTGCTCATCTTTCTTCCATGGAGTGGCTGGTGAATTTCAACTGCCAGCCTTTGGGTTAGGAATATGACTCCTTACCATTAGGCTAAGAGAACTAACATGTTACTAGGCATTTTAAAAAATATTTGATGAAATGGGAAGGATCCAACAAGGACCTGAAAAGGTGGAGTAATGGTGAGTGTAATTCAATGGGGACTAATTTTATAAAACACAGTGTATGGGAATGATTGTTTGAAACACAACTTGAATGAAGGAAAGTGTGAAACACAATATATACAAATTTTGTATGTAAACCAAATAAAAAAAAATATTGAGAATGAAAAGTTAGGGAGAACCAGTCCAGCTAAGTGTTTAAAACTGAGTTGAGAAAATTATCAGGTTAGAGGGTGTACAAAACAGAATAAAATTTTATGATAACAAGGAAGATAATAATAGATAAGTAGTTATTAAACTTGATAATGAAAAAAATCAGTATCAACAGAATGATGAAGGTGAAGCTAGATTATAATGTGTTGCACATCTGTTATCCAATAAGAGATTCAATAGAGAAAGCTTTAAAATAGGACATTTCATTAATTAAGAAAAAAGTAGTGCTAGATTTTATAAGTGCTTTATATGCACGTAAGAGTAATAATTTTTTCTTTTCATTTTGATAAATCTAGTAAATGGAATAGATATTAATTTTTAATATTTTATTTTTATTTGAGATAAAATGAAAGATGAATGATTTACTTATCTTTTGTCAGACTGATTTATAATGATGTAGCTCACTAATGTTTTTCATGTAGTTCTTCAGTGAAGCCCTTCTGGTGACGTTCCATTTTTGTCATAGAATAAAATTTCTTGTTGTCATCTACTTTGCTAGACATTTAATTAGCTATGTTGGTAGGAAAAGCATTACAACTTGAAAGTATATGGGATATAACTTCTATAAAGTAAGAGAGGTAAAAATAGGATGGATAGATAGATAGATAGATAGGTAGATAGAATAGAAATTTTGTGGACTATCCTTATAGTAGGAGAATTGATGCCTTTGAACTGTGGTGCTCGAGAAGAATATTGAATATACCACGGACTGCTAGGTGAACAAACAGGTTTGTCCTGGAGAAGGTGAAAGTAGGCTGCTCTTTAGCGGTAATGATTCTGAAGCTTCGTCTGACATACTTTGGACATGTTACAAGGAGGGACCAGTCTTTGGAGAGGGACATTATGCTTGGAAGGGTGAAAAGGACTGCAAGAGAGGAAGATCCTGGGTGAGATGGATTGATTCATTGACTGGGGTAATGAAGGTAGGTGTGTCAGAGACAAAGAGGTTGGCACAGGTTAGAGCAGGGTTTAGGGCTGTTGTACATAGGGTTGCTATGAGTCGCAAGCAACTCGACAGCAAATTCCAACAGTCCTTACAGTATTTAGTTTGACACAGTTTTCTTACCCTTGAGGTGTTTTATTTCTTTTTAATTGAAGAATTTCTTATAAGTTTATAAAGAACTTGTATTTCCAGTCATTCATTGTTGCTCATTTTCCTTCCTCTGTGTCCTCCCCCCCCCACCC
>NW_006399806.1:59812-106823 GCF_000299155.1 Elephantulus edwardii
TGCAGCTCTTTTTCTGGACCTTTGTCATACCAATAATACCTAATCATATATTCCTTTTATAGAGTTCACTCCCTTATATGTTTCAATGCTGCGTACATTATTTATCCCCTTTTCTTAGTTTCCCCCAAACCCCCTTGTCTGTCCTGTTTTATAATAGTGGCATTATACAATATTTGTCTTTTTGTGACTGAGATATTTCACTCAGCATAATGTCCTCCATGGTCACCCATTTTGTATAATATTCCATGAGTTCTTTGTTTTTCAATGCTGCATAGTACTCTATAGTATGAATATACCACAGCTTTTCTTTCCATTCATTTGTTGATGGACACTTGGATTGTTTCCAACTCGTTTGTTTTATTAGTGATATGCCCCTTTTTTCTTGTTTTTTTCTGGGGAGTCATGAGGATGTTTTCATTTGGGGTGCTTAGTGATATGCCCTTTTCTATAATTTTTGGTTGATTATTGGTACATACTCCATCATCCTTTGGTACTTTCTAGATAAAGACTTTGATATCTGCTTCTGTGATTGCTTTAAAATATTATTTTTATAGTAAAATACATTTCCCTCCCCTTTTTTTTAAAGATTATGGTCATTTTACAGAATACTGCATAATTGAAATACAGGAAACTTAAGTAGTCTATAATATCATGTGAAGAATAGAATCATCCTTATATTATTGTTATTATATGTCAGCACTCTGTCTAAATCTTTTCACAGAATGAAGATCTGCAAGAAGTGATCCTTATGAGGACGGATCAGTCTGGTCAAGTGTGGCCTGTCAACACGCCAGGAAAAACCCCAGAGCCAAAGGGAGGAAAGAGGAGGAGACAGATGGTGTGGTTACCTTTCTAGCTTTACTCATTCATTCATTCATTCATATTTATCATTTCAAAATCTCAGAGCTTTCTTTGCATCAAACTACATAGTATTTTCTAAAACAGTGTTCTGCTGCAAACAGTAGTAAAATAGGAAATTGTAAAATTAATATAGTTTTATTCTTTTTTAAAAAATTTTTTTTTGTTTCTTTGTTTTGTGTTTGTGTACCATCAAATCAGATCTGACTGGTACAGGAGGAGATTGCCCCTCCTTCAGCAGAACATCTGGTGGATTCGAACTGCGCACCTCTGGGATTGTAGTGCAGCTTCTTGCCACTAGGCCACCAGAGCTCCTTTTATAGTTTTATTCTTAATGATCTCTTTTTTGCAGAATATCTGATTAAACTACATTTTATTTTACACTTTACAACTTATTTCCCTTTCGTATGTCTGTATGAGTATGGTCTTAACACCTTTGCTTTTGAGACTATACACAGCAAGCAAAACGTACAGCAGTTTCACAGATTCTGTAGGTACTGTTTAGTAATGATTACACTGTTAGAGTTGTACCATCATTACACCTTTTATTTTTTTAGGTTTTCATCCTTTACTCACATCTAACCTTTCAAATTACTCTTACCAACTTGATCTCCTGTAGATAGTTCTTAAAAGACTATAATGCTGAAGGCAGACATTTTTTACTAGTTAAGCTAAAGTGTTGTTTGGTTTTAAGAAGACTATAGGTGATTTTTTTTGGATTAAGGTTTATAAACTATTTTAAGGCGTTCATCCAATATTTATGGTTTTAGGAAGTTGAGCCCATGAGAATTTGATTTTTCAATATGGATTGAAGATCAATATAAAGAAAACAAAGATTCTCACCACTGGGCCAATTGGCAGCATCAGTATGGGTGGTGAAGAGATTGAAATAGTTAACAGTTTTGGTTTATTTGGCTCCACAGTCAACACTCTTGGTAACAGCAGCCAGGAAACCAGGAGACAAATTGCATTGGGAAAGTCAGCTGTGAGGGATCTCTCAAGAGTACTGAAGAGCAATGACATCAGGCTAGAGACTAAGGTGCACCTGATCCAGGCTATAGTCTTTGCAGTTACATGCTATGCATTGGAGAATTGGACAGTGAATAAGAATGATAGAAAGAGAATTGATGCCTTTGAGCTGTGGTGCTGGAGAAGAGTATTGAATATAGCATGGACTGCTGGGAGAACAAACAGGTTTGTCCTGGAGAGGGTGAAGCCAGAATGCTCCTTGGAGTCAAGGATTCTGAAGCTTCGTCGGACATACTTTGGGCATGTTGCAAGGAGGTACTGGTCCTTGGAGAGGGACATCATGTTTGGGAGAGTGGAGCGACAGCACAGAAGAGTGGTGGGAATGAGTGTGTTTGACATGGCGAGGTTGGCACAGGATAGAATGGCATTTGGGGCTCTTGTACATAGGGTCGCTATGAGTCGCAAGCAACTTGATGGCACATAACAGCAGCAACAACAACAACAACAACAACAATGAATCTTTGACTAAAATGAAATAACATTTAAAAAAAATAATTGCAACTTTTAAATGATTGATGCAATTTTAGTCCTAGTACACATTTCTTTGACTTTGAGCTGCTCTGTGGAAGAAGGATGGGCAGTCTCTTCCCTATGACTGCCTCTGAAAACTCACTAGAGGGTCACCTATGGGTTGGTTCTGACTTGATGATACTCAATAACAGCATACATTTCATTGACATTGTTTATACATAAACTTATTTTGAATACTTCACCACAGCACTTTGGGAATATGTTTGTCTCCCAAATGGTTTTTTTGTATTATGATAGCTAATTTGAGATCTGGTGAGGGAGTACGTGAACACAGTGATGATTTAATATATGTGCTGCCGAAGCAAGCACAATACAGTGATGATTTAAGAAGAAATTATGTGAGTGCTGTAATCCTTGAGAAACCTAACTTCCCTTACCCCTAATCCCATTCCCCCTTTGGGCACTAACAATTAGCTTTTAGTATTAGTTTGAGGCTATCAAAAACAACATACTGCGTTTTCTCAAATTAAATTTTTGCTTTAAATTTGCAAACTTCACATAAATAGAAATTGAGTACATTCAGGATTATTCAGAATTTTTATGTGAAGCACTTATTATACTTCTGTTATTGTTGTTGTTGATTGCCTTCAAGTTGAGCATGATTCTAGTGACCCTATGAACAAAAGGCCTGAAGACTTTCTATTACTGTCAACACTTATCAAAGTTCATAGAGTTTCCAGAGGCGTGTTGTTTAGAAAGTGGATACCACTCCTGCTTCCAAATATTACAGTATTAGGGAATATTATTTATTCATTCAACAAATACAGAGTGAGACTAACAGTTCTTCTAAAGGAGTGGGAGGAGTCAGGAGGAGAGATGAGGCAAGAGAATAGTGAAGGCTCCAATGATTTGCTATGGGAAATGACAGGAAGACCTGACTAGGGAGCTGCAGACACATGGTCATGTCATGGAAATTCCTTTATAGGTTACATATTACCAAGAAGTCTTGGCACAGGAGTTAAAGAAGGTAGATACAGCCATTGAAGGTTGAGGTTTGCTTTTGGAGTTTAGTGAAAGGACAAAAAGGCCAGAAATTGAGTCTGGAGCCAAGGAATGATGAGGTTTAAGCAAACAAAGACATGAATTTTACTGTTCAGAAAAATATTGAGAACAAGGGAGCTCTGGTAGCCTAGTGGCAAGAAGCTGTGCTGCAGTCCCAAAGATGTGCAGTTTGAATCCACCAGATGCTCCAATGGAGAAGGAGGGGCAATCTCCTCCTGTGCCATTTGGATCCGATTTGATGATAAACAACAAAAACAAAACATATTGAGGACATAGTTTCAAAGATTTCAAAGAAGTTAAAGTCTGGATTTCATTTGGGTAAGGAAATGTAAAAACAACATTAAAGAAGTTGCCTTTGGAAGTCCAGTAGTAACATTTCTTACTTTTTTTTCTCTCACACCTGAGTATGGAACCAACCAAAAAGAAGAAACAAGGTTGTGTTGGATGGGAGTCAAAAGAGCAGTTTTATTTCTGCTTAGAAAGCATAGTCTTAATAATTACAAGTGGGCTAGCTAATACTTCTTTTCTGTTTTAGGTACACTTACATGTTCTCTAGTTAACCTAAGTATTCCTCCACAATAGTGGGGAATTTTACTGCCGAGAAGAAGAGCATAGCAAGAGAGGAAAGAAGATGAGATAGAGAAATTCTTATCTTTTCTCCCAAATAATTAATCAGAGACCAGAAATACTTCTATCCCTGAGGAAGAGAGAAGAAAAGGGGCAGGCAAACTAAGAAATGTTCCTCTAGTGGACATTCATCCACATGAAAGCAGAAAGAACAAGGTTAAGCTGAAGTTACAGATTAGTGGAATGTGTAGATTTAATATTAAATTTATACATAATCGATTAAAAATGCATCAGGTCTCATGTTTTCACTAAATCAGTAATGTTTGTTTTTCTGCAGGCTTCAACCCATGAAGAGAAAGAAAGGGTCCGATATTTTCATGATGATGATAATCTCAGCCTGAATGATTTAGTCAAAAACGAGAAAATGGGAACAGCGGGAGACCAAAACAAGCTTTTTATGAGAATGGCATCTAAGGTAAGATAATTTCTGGGATTTCTTTGAAGTTAGAGAAGCTAGTTAGTCAATCTACGAATAATTTACTTGTGGAGAGCTAATTTTCTCTAAACTTTGACTTATAAGTTGAAATTTTCTGTAAAACAGGAACAAGTGTTTAGTTTAAGGTCAGAGTTTAATAATTGGTAAAATGTTAGCATTGGTCTACCTTATCTTAATGCTCCTTTAGTTCTTCATAACTATGTCATTAGAAGGTAGCAGAAAATATCTGGGAAGTAATGTTATTGGTTGTAAAAAAAGGCATTTTTAAATAATGCTAACTTAACATGAAAATATATCTTATCACATTATTATGGAGAATAAGCAGTATGAAACTTTATTTCAGATTACATTTTTTTTCTTGCCATCTCTTTTTAAAGCATTAATTTAAATATTTTGTAGAAGAGACATTATATTTAAGATATATAACTAAGACTGGCAAATTATGACCCTGAAGAAAAAAATGGATCTTCCCCCCTTGTTTTACCAATACAATTTTCTCAGAACATAGTCATTTACATATTGCCTGTTGCTAAGTTTGCTCTAAAATTACCAAGTTAGATAGTAGCAACAGAGATAAGGCTTAAAAGGCAACAAATATTTACTGGTGGTGGTGAACTTTGAAACAGGTTACCTGAAAGGCAGAAAGGGAAATTTTTCCATTATATGTTTTTTCACATATATAATATGTATGTTTCAGTTCTGTGAATGTTTTACTTGGTCAAAAAATCAGTTTAATGAGAGTTATAAGAAAGGTAAACAAAATGTCTATGTGTATTTGTGTGTGTTTATGTGCACATGGTGGAATAGAGAACTTAGATTTGGTGGAAAATAGAAATCTAGCATCTGGAATCTCTTGGTTGCTGTTCATTTATTATAATAATAAGGAACCCTGTTGGTACATTTGCTGACTATAAAGTCGAGGTGCCAATACACCAGGTGCTCTGTGGGAGAAAGTTGGACTATCTCCTGCCATAAAGACTGACATTCTTGGAGACAAACCATTCACTTCACTATGAGTCAAGACTTAAGGGACAGTAGTAGCTTTGGGTGTTTTCTAGTATTACAAAAGTTAACGTTTTCATCTGAGAGTGATGATGGAAAAGAAGTGTTAGGGTCTGAGAAAAGGTATAAAATGGCCTTTATGTGAGCCTGTGATTGAGTTGATGTGAGAGCTCTGCTTCCTGTATTGATTTCCAGTTAGTGGTGAGGACCCATTCATCCAAGATTGGAGGTTATAAATAGCAAATATAACATGTTAAAGTACTCATGGATTTTTCTTCTGCCCTATGTTAGAACAGCAGAAAATGAATAGAATTTGCTTTTTTGTTTTTTGTCTTTTGGCCATGATAGAATGATCATGATTTGTTTTTTGTTTTGCATATTTGCCATTATTTATTACATTAAGAGAACAAATAATATATGCTGTGTGTTACTCTTGCTAGATTTATACATTGTGAGGTCTTTTAATGATATAAGGGATCACTTTTAGTAATAACTAATTTGGCAGTTAATTACACCTCATTTGACCAGTTTCTCCAAACATTTAAAATCTTTGGTATTTTTTTTTAAACTCAAGATTCTTAGAATTATAGGAACTACAATACTGCAGAAGTTATCAAAGATTTTAGGTTCATGTAAGTTGTATTCACAGTCTATTTTAGCCATTCTGGAAACTTTTATTTACAAAATAAGATCTCAATTTTTCTAAATTAAGGGTTTTAGATTAAATATATGAAATATAGGAAGCAGAGGGAGGGAGGAAATTGTCCAAAAATGAAAGAATCTTTTTAAAGAGAAAAGCGAACTTGGAAGTGTAGGGAGGAAAATGAGCAACAGTGAATGAATGGAAATCCAAGTTTTCTGTAAACCTTTGTTAAAATATCAGTAAAAAAAATAAATATATAGGATATGGTTAATTGAAAGTTCTAATCTGTTGTTCATGGATCACTGTGAGGCATAGTTGACTTAACAATTCCTAACAACAACGGTATGATATTACCCCTTTTAAATGCATTTTATGAAAAAAAAGCTCTACATAGAATAGCCTGCCTTAGATCTTAGGTACATAATAAATGTATACTTTTTGTGTACCTACCTGCGTTTAAGAACACTATTTGCAAATAAATGCTTACTGTTTTGTTCTCTATATGGTTGACCTATTCTAATAGTTTTCCTCAGAAAATAGCTAGAACTGATAGTTGAGTACATTTGTAAACTGAACTTTTGTGTGTTCAACTAACACAGATACTATTTAGATTTTTAAGCAAGTGTTACTCGGCCAACTTATATATTGTTGAATTTGTTATATTGTTGTTAGGCACTGCCAAGTTGGGACTGACTCTTAGCTGACACTTCAGTGGTTTTTCAGAGATTATAAATTGCACAGGAGATTATTCATCCTTTTCCTTTGGAACAGTAGGTAGATTAAAACCATATTTTTTGGGTTGGCAGCACAGTTCCTTACCAACTAGGCCACCAGAGTGCTTGAATTTGTTATAGTATTGTATTAAAATTTTGAGACAAGATGTTGTTTTTATCCAAGCCAGTTGTTTCCTTTACGTTATTTTAACTCAACCCATTGACACTGGATTGATTTCAGTTCAAAATGACCCTCCATTGAGTTTCCAAAGTTGTACATTCTGATGTGAGGAGACAGTCCATCTTTCTCTCATTGATGGACTCAAACCACTGACCTTTTCATATAACAGCATGGGACACACAGACACCGTAGCACTAGACCTTCTAGTTAACTCACTTTGTACACTTGTTCCCCATCAAGTTAATTGATTTACAGCTGACCCTTATTTGGGTTTCTGAGGCTTTAAATCATCAGACGAGAGTGGCCATCTCCCCCCCCCCCCCCCGAGGAGCTGCTGATGGATTCTGGCTATCAGAGAAGAGCCGCCTCTGTTTTTAGAGCAGCACTTTGCTAACTGCACTGCTCGAGCTCCCTGCGTCATTCACAGGACAAGCTGATTTGACTGTAGCAGCCAACAGAAAAGCTCGAACACCATCCCTTCTCTTGCTGGTTACTTGTGTTAACTGTTTAAAAGTTGTGATTTGGTTAAAAGTTTATAAAGCATCTGTTGATACCCCCCTGTCCATTCATTTCACATTGTCCTTCCTTCACTCTTTCCAGCACTGTGCTGACTTTTTATGTCTTTTTCGTTGTTGTTTTTCTCATTGACTTGTATGTAATGAAGATAGACTTGAATCATATTGGACAATTTCTCATAAGAAAGCAGATTTTTTTTTCATTCACAAAGCAGTTTCTATCCCTACCTGTATGTGATAGTGCCAACAGAATTGTAAGGTAATATGGAAATGCTAATTTGGCATTCTTTGACTTTTCAGTTCATCAAAACGAATAATTAACTTAAGCATGGTAACAGTTTTTATAGGTTTGGTAATTATAATCAGCTCTATGAAAATTGTGAAATAACACTAAAACCCAAAAACTTTAGAATAACTAAGTTATTGCATTTTTTGAGTTAATAATATCTTTGGTTTATAGTATAGATATGTCAAATTTTTTAAAGGGACTATTAAAGCTTCATTACCCTGTATTTATTTTTTTTTAATTTATTCTTATTAAATGGAAGCTATTCGGTCTGGATACTTGGACCTGGAGGCAGTCGTCAGAACAGAGCAAGGGAACACTTCATGGTTCAAAATTGGGAAGGCGTACGCCAGGCTGCATCCTATCTCCATACCTTTTCAACCTATATGCAGAACAGATTAACCGGGAGGCTGGGCTCTATGAGGAGAAATGTAGGGTCAAGATTGGTGGACGATTTATCAACAATCTGTGTTATGCAGATGACATAACCCTGCTTGCTGAAACTGAAGAGGACCTGAAGCACCTGTTGCAGAGGGTCAAGGACTGCAGCCTCCAATATGGATCAAGGCTCAATGTCAAGAAGACAAAGATTCTCACCACTGGACAAATTGGCAGCATTGGGATGGATGGTGAAGAGATTGAGATTGTTCACAGCTTTAGTTTGCTTGGCTCCACAGTCAACAGTCTTGGCACCAGCAGCCAGGAAATTAAAAGGCGCATTGCCATGGGAAAGTCTGCTGTTAGGGACCTCTCAAAAGTACTGAAGAGCAGTCATGTCTCCCTGGAGACTAAGATGCATTTGATACAGGCCATGGTCTTCGCAATCACTTGTTATGCATCAGAGAGTTGGACAGTGACCAAGGAGGATAGAAGGAGAATTGATGCCTTTGAGCTGTGGTGCTGGAGAAGAGTATTGAGAATACCATGGACTGCTAGGAAAACAAACAGATTCGTCCTGGAAAGGGTTCTGAGGCTCTGTCAACATACTTTGGACATGTTGTGAGGAGAGACTGGTCCTTGGAGAGGAACATCATGCTTGGGAGGGTGGAGGGACAGTGCAGGAGGGGAAGGCTCTCTATGAGGTAGATTGATTCAGTGACTGGGATAATCTGGATGGGAGTGTCAGAGATGGTGCGATTGGCACAGGACAGAGCAGAGTTTAGGGCTGTTGTACATAGGGTCACTATGAGTCACAAGTGACTCGACGGCACATAACAACAACATTGACAACATTATCATAGAAAGTACCTTTGAATTTAGGTACTTCTCTTGCTTAGTGCTTCCTGTGAAAACAGATCTTAGGCCATAAGAGAAGTAACAAGTCAGTAGCTGATACAGAGTAAGACTTTATGTATTAGTTCACTGAGTCAACAAATATTTATTAATTACATTTCATTGTGTGATATATTCTCTTATTGGAAGTACATTGACACATGAAGATTTGCTCTTAAGAAGATTATAGACTAGTTGGAAGAAAAAAGATCCTTAAATAAATAGCAAAAATTAATTCAGTTGTTAAATATGTGCACGTTGCTGAGAAAAATACATGCAAAGGCTTTATCCCTGAAGTTCTGGAGTTTGGAGTGTCAATCCATTGTCCCTATTACTTTTGACTCTCCAAAAACTTAACAGTAGCCTACTTGACTAGAAGCCTTACCAGTGACATTAATAGTTCATTAACACATAATAACCCTCTCTCAGTTTCTGAAGCTGTAAATCTTAATGAGAAGAGCTTGCCATCTTCCTCCTTTAGAGCCACTGATACATTTTCACAACTAGACACACACATCTAAGTGTATGCACCTACATGAAAGCTGCAAGTGAAGAGGTATTTCATAAAAAAGTGAAAGGTTTTCATGCCTGCTAGAATTCCATTTTCTTGGTTTACAGTGGCCCTTACATTGGATTTATTTATCTTGAAATGGCAGGCACCTGCTATTGTGGACGTCTATCTCTGGGATATACCAAGCAATTTAACTTCTAACTCTGTGAATCCTGATTATGGCAGATTATGACTGTATTTTGGATGCTTACTTAAAGTACATAGTTCATCCTGAAGGGCTTCACTGTAGTCCCTCAAGGTGTTGTCAACTACCCAGCGCTTAAAAGTGAATCTTCAAAGTAACTTTACTCTTCTAGCCAGCCAGCTATCTGAAGATGACAGGGAACATGACGTTGTCATTATTGTGTGCCATCAAGTCAATTCTGACTTAGACCATGAAAAAGGATTGCTGTTGTTAGATGCTGTTGAGTTGAGTATGACTCACTGTGACCCTGTGAACCGACTTGAACCCTGCCTTATCCTGTGCCATCCTCATCATCTCTGAGACACTAGAGCCCATTGCTAAGTCACCATGTCAGTCCATCTCATTATGAGTCTTCCTCTCCTTCACTGATTCCCTATCTTTCCAAGCATGATGTCCCTTTCCAAGGAATAGCCTCACCTACTTACATGTCCAGAGTATGAAAGACAAAGCTTTGCCTCTTTTGCCTCCAAGGAGCAGTCCATGGGTTATTTAGTATTGCTTACTGTGATTTCCAAGATGGTAATCTTTGCAACGGGAGCTCTGACCTAGTGGCAAGGAGCTGCACTGCCAATCCAAAGGCATGTGGTTCGAATTCACCAGCTGCTCTGCAGGAGGAAGATGGGCAGTCTTGATTCTGACCTGATGGTATACAATAACAATCTTTACAAAAGGAGACTGCCATGTCTTTTTGTCGTGGAGCTGCTGGTGAGTTTGAACCACCAACATTTTAGTTAACAGCCAAACACAAGCACTGAACCATCAGGGTTCCAGCAATGTGATATGAGACAGAGTGAATTATATATGTATACACCCATTGCCATTTTTCATTTGCTGTGTAATTAGTTCCTTGGTCAAAAGCAGTACGTGGAATACCATGATGGTAGATAAGACATTCTGCAAGTTTACAGTTTGGCAGGGAACATAAAGTTAAGATATAGTAGTACTGTCTTCTAATACAGAATATTAGACTTAAATGCAGAAGCAGTGCTTATGAGGAAGACAAATATTATCCAGACTACATATCTGTTTGAAAAATAACAGCAAAGCATTGCCCATCCGTGATAGAAATGGTCGAGTATACTCATATAGCTGAATGATTCCCCCAAGGGGATGGGGCTGTGTTATGGATTCACCGTTGGTACAGCCACTTTACCACTGTTTTCAGATTTATTTGGAAAAGAGATTCTTCGAGGTTTAAGATTTATGGTGTGGTGTCTTGGGCTTATAGAAAATCATCAGCTTTCTTTAGAATTCTATCTAAATGAGTAAGAAGGGTATTTTCATGCCCTGGTTCTTGTTCCTCACCCACTTCCCTCTTTCCCAGCAGTTTTGTTCACCTTTACTCCCTTTTACTGAATATATGTTCTATTATCTGTTAACAGCATCACCATTAACAAAATGTTGATTACTGTTGTCAATAATAAAGTGGGCTGAAGTTCAGAGAATAGAACATGGAACTATTTTAATTTTTCTCTTTCTTGACATACACAGAAGCTATTAATGATTTAGTAAATAGAATGACTCTTCCTCTCATTTAGATTTTTGCATCAAACCCTGAAGAAAACTAAATGGGGGAAAAATGCAAATAATTAGAGCCTGGCAAAGAAATAGTTATTGTTAAATGAGAAGTGTCAGTCAAGTCTAATTGGGAACACTACTACTCTATTTAGTTCAAATGTTACAAATAAAAGTTTGGCAGAGAACAGAAAATTAAAGAGTAGAAGTATTATCTTCCACGTGTAGAACATTTGATTTAAATGCATTTCTTAATCGTTTATGAACTGATTTTATTAACAGTGGGCTGTTTTGTAGAATGGCACAATTATTTTATATGAATATGTATTGTAATTCTGCCAGTAGATATTATTAGCTGTCTGTTTAAATATCATAAGTTGGTTTTATATTTATTTTTCAAGTTAATTTTCTTCTTTGATTGTTAGTCCCTTAATTTTTCTTAAGTACTGCTTTAGGAGCATCTTTCAAATTTGGGTATGGTATATTTTTGTTTTAGTTTAAAATACTTGCTATTTTTCATGTTCATGTCTGTTCAATGGGTTATTTAGAAACGTATATTTAGTTTTTTTTGCTTTAGTCATCAAAGCTATGCATCAGGGTCATATCCTCTCACTATACTTACTTAATCTATATATGGAGCGCATAATTTGAGAAGCTGGGCTATGCAAACAAGAATACAGCATCAGGATTGGAGGAGGATTCCTTATGGAGATGAGATAAACTTGTCTGCTGGAAGTGAGGAGGACTTAAAGCATTGATGAAAATCAAAGACTACAGCCTTCATGAACATGGATTACACCTCAATACCAAGAAACATAAAGAAGATAGAAATTCTCACAGTTGGACCAGTAAGCATTGTTAAGATAAATGGAGAAAAGATTGAAGTTGCCAGGGATTTCGTTTTACTGAGACCAACAATCAGTGCCTGTGGAAGCAGTAGTCAAGAAATCAGACAACACGCTGCCTTGAGGAAATCTGTTGCAAAGCACCTTTTAAGAATATTAAAATGCAAAGACGTAGCTTTGAGGACTATGGCTGAGCCAGGCCATCGTAGTTTTATCAGCTCATAGATAAGTGGAAGCTGGACAATAAGTAAAGATGATCAAAGAATGGATGCCTTTGAATTATGGTTTTTATGAGTTATTTAAAAAAATATAACATGAATTGCCAGAAAGACAAACTCTAGCCTGTTTGGAAAGATACGCAGTCAGAGTGCTTCTTGAGAGGCAAGATTGGTGACATTTTGTGTCACATAGCTTGGACTTGTTATCAGGAGGACCTAGTCCCTGAGGAACGTCATCATGCTTGGTAAAACCCTCAGGAAGAGGGAGGAAGACTGGCAGTGGGCTTGGGCAGTGCTCGTGGGGAAGAGGCAGCACTGTGCTGGGTGTACACACAACTGCTAGGAGTCACGGCTAACCAGTTGCACCTAACAACAGGCAATTAAACCTGAGATTAAAGAATGAGTATAAGAATGGCAAAAATGAGAACAGGATTGGTAAAAGAAAAATATACAAAGCCTGAAGGTAACAGAAAATAGGATGACTGGAAATTAGAGTACTAGTGTGACAGTGTGTCTAGAGATGTGATCAAACCCACATCATAAAGAGACTTGTAATGGCATTGTTGTATTGTGCTGTCAGGTGGGACTGATTCATAGCTGACCCTCCTGTGGGTTTTCAGAGGCTTTATGTTACACAGGAGGAGATTGCCCATCTTTTTTCTTGAGGAACAGCTGGTGGATTCGAACTGTGCTGCTTTGGGTTGGCAGGACAACTCGCAATCACCAAGATCTTACTTGTGCTGTGCATGCCTGTGTTGTGAAGGCTAAGTTGTAGAACTCTCTTAGATAATATTGCTATAACCATTATAAAATAAGGAAGTAAGATTAGAGTGGGCACAGGAGAGATTAAAAGTGGTTCCGTTTCTTTCTCTAGTAAGTGGAAATAATATTGGTTTCTGCCTCAAGGGAATATAAAATGATAAATTGTGTGTGATAGTGATGATGTTGATAATCATAATGTAGTGTGTAAGGTCTGAAGGTTACATTTTTCTCATTTCATTTTCTTCTAAGATTTATCATAGAATTTAGAGGTATAATTTCAGAATGCTACATTACAGTAAAATTTTTTTCTATTATTTTTAAAATTTATTCACTGTTACACAATTTCTTTCCCTTCCCTCCTCCTCCCCAGCCCACCCCACAATGTACACCTTGTTCCTGATTATTCTCGTGCATATAATGCCTAATCATATATTCCTTTCAAACAGTTCTTCCCCTCATCTGTTCTAATGCAGCATTTATTATCTATCCATTCTTTCCCCAGTCTCTCTCCAACCTCCCCCATGTCTGTCCTATTTTATAACAGTGGTGTTATGCAGTATTTATCCTTTTGTGACTGAGATATTTTACTTAGCATAATGTTCCCAAGGCTCTCCCATGTTGTGTACATGACAGTAAAATCTTAACCACCTTCTGATGCACTTAATTTTTGTGTTTTGGTTTTTTTCTTTTTTTCAGTTTATGGGAAAAACTGATGGAGATTATTATACTTTGGATGACATGTTTGTCTCTAAAGCAGCCGAGAAAGGCTGCCTTGGTGAAGAGGAAGAGACGCAGAGGAAGAAAGCTATTGCTGAGCACCAGAGCCTTGCTGCGCAAATGGAAAAATGTCTATACTGTTTTGACAGTTCTCAGTTTCCAAAGCACCTTATTGTTGCAATAGGTGTTAAGGTAAGAAAGAAGCATTTATTAACCTAAGGAAAAGATTTCTCAGTATAAGTTGATTTGCCTCTTTCTTCCTACTTTTTTTTTTGCTGGCTAGACTGAAAGGCTTTATTTTACAAATTCCAGCTGGTGACCGAGGCCTTCCCAAGGGAGCCCCTGTCCCAGCAGGTCCGGGGTGGTGGGTGCTGGGTCGAGAAGAGCAGCTCCCGAGAAGAGAGGCAAGTAGGCAGAGCCTGCAGAGTCCGTCCAAGGTCCATGTGGGGGGCTCAGCCTGAGCAGCCTCTGCAGCCGCAGTGCGTGCACTCGATGATCTGGCCCACTTCCAGCTTGCTTTTGGGGACCCGGCAGATGCAGTTGGTCCCGAAGTTCATGTCCCGGGTCTGGATGCAGCACAGGCAGCAAAGGTTCTCGTAGCCCTGCTTCTTCCACTTGGCGATCAGGTTCTTGTCGGCGTAGCCTTCCTTGATGCAGTACTCGTACAGCTCTCTGCTGATGGCCTTGCGTTTATAGAAGAGGTCGAAGATGTATCGGGTTTTCTGATGGTGGATTCTGAAGATGGGCCACAGAGACTCCACTTTCCGCTTTCCTTCATGAGGTTCTGTTTCCGCTTCTCTCATCTTTTGATCCAATTCATCTAAAGTTGGTTCAATCAACTCCCAACCATCTGGGGGAGCTTTCCGGCTCCTTTTGACTTTAGGCATTTCTGTTCACAAGATCTTAAAATCTGCTTCCGAAGAGTATAACGGGAAGACGTCTGGATTCTGGAGTTACAGGCGAGGGTTCTTGTTCCACTCTACCCTGTACTTGTGTCTTTGGGGCAGTCACTTTAACACGCTGGTTCTCAGTCCCCTCATCTAGCGGTCAGCTTTCCTCTGCCGCCACTTCCCTACTGACCGCTCCTGCCTTGGACGTGATTGTTTTTTCTTCCTACTTTTAATGTTTTCTGAAGAATCCATCTTCCCTTATGTTTTCAGTATTTTGTGTTTCAAGTTTTTATGGTTATTAGAATATTTTTTAGAGTGACTGTCATTATTGAAATGACATGAAGTTCGTCTCTTGTGTGATTCTGCCTTTTAGAAAGATAGTTTTCGGGAGTGGATAAGGCTTTGGGCTTTAGAGCCAAGTATTTTTATTGTTGTAAGGTACCATTGAGCTGACCACAACTCAGAGTGACACTAGGAACAGCAGAGCCAATGCTGTCCTGTCCTGTGAGTCTTGCTGTGCTCGGGGCCGTTGTTGCAGTAACTGTTCCATCTTGTGAAAGGCCTTCTTCATCCACGAGCCAGGTGCTTGGTGTCACGTTCTGGCTTTGCCCTCTACCAGCTGTGTGACCTTGATTTGATGATTGGCTCTTTTTCAGTGTTAAAATCACCTCAATGAGACTCAATCCAAAGCAGCTTCTGCAGTTTCTCCTAATTTTGAATGGAATTCTGCTTTAGTTTTCATAGGTTGTCATGATTTTAAGAAGTTTATTATCTTTTCTTTGATTCACTTGTTTATTAGATGTCTACCCTTATATTGGTGATTTTAATCCCAAACTTCACCCTAGTGTCCTCTTTTCCTATTTATCCCTTCTCTTGATTTTCTTGATACTCTTATCACCATGTTACATACTCTGTTTATCTTTATTGCCCCTTTTGGGAAGATACTTTTATGTCTTGGTTTGTTGTTGATTTTCCAGCGTATAGAACAATGTGTGGCTTATAGTATACCTCAGTAATTATTAATTGATCAATCATTGGCTCTGCTTTTTCTTGAAAAAGAAAAATCATTACTTATTTTGCTATTCAATTTATTTCTTAAGGTATTTATCGTTTCTCTTATATAGTTCTCTTTTAAAAAATATTTTTAATACCTGTTCTAAATAATTTTTAGAATGGTTTTAGACATTAATTTGCCTTTGTTGGTAATTAAAGAGCCCCGTGGTTACACTGCTAACTGAAGGTCAGAAGTTCAAACCTCCCAGCCACTTTGCAGAAAATTGATCAGGCAGTTGGCTCCCGTAGTGATTACAGCCTTGGAATCTGTTCTGTAAAATTGGTATTAGTCAGAATCATCTCAATAGCGCTGTTTTCAGTACGTTATCTTCCCTGCGATTGGCACAGTTAGAGCAGTATCCTTTTTTCATGAAGTTTAGTTTTTTTATTTATGTCAGTGTGTTAGATTTTCCAGATATGCTGTTTGTTCTGTGCCTTCGAGCCGAGGTTCTCTCATAGGTACTCAAGAGCAGTGATGTCAGTCTGAAGACTAAAGTGTGCCTGATGTTAGCCTTGGTCTTCTGAATCACATGCATCTGAGAGCTGGACAACTCCAACACCACATTGCAACGTGCAAATCATTCTCCAATATAATGACCTGAAAGGTGTTAAACTTCCAATAACAAACTGTAGAGACAATTGGGTATATAAGGTCCTGGT
This sequence comes from Elephantulus edwardii, assembly GCF_000299155.1. Classification (NCBI taxonomy): domain Eukaryota; kingdom Metazoa; phylum Chordata; class Mammalia; order Macroscelidea; family Macroscelididae; genus Elephantulus; species Elephantulus edwardii. The sequence continues at coordinate 76,323 of NW_006399806.1, forward strand.
GCCATATGCCTTTTCTAGGCCCAGCAGAGGCCTGTGGTGGTGCAGCAGGATGGGATCTTGGCTGGCTGGTTGTCACACACAGTGGCTCAGCCGGTTCTTTGGTGCTGGTGCCAGCATCACAGGACCACAGGCACAGCAGGGCGACTCGCCTGCCTGCAGATCTGTGCATGCCTCTTAAGCTTTCCCTTTCTTTATTTTTAAATTGTGACTATGATAGTTATTTTACTGTAAACTTAAGAAAAAATCCATATTTACTCCAACTTTATCTACTCTCAGAAGTTTAAAAAATTTTTATTATTTTATACATTAATTAAATACATAAATATGTTTATAGTTTAAATACTAATTGACATTTTACAAAAAAAAATTTAAAGACTTTATATAAAATAGAAACATAAAATCCATTTTAGGTAATAAAAGTGAATATAAAACCCAGTGCCATTAAGTGGATTCCTACTCATAAGGACTCTATTCGGTTTCTCCTTCTTTCTCCCTCAGAGCCACTGCGGTCAACTGCTGACCTTTTGATTAGCAGCCCAATACATTTCACTCTGCCACCAGGGCCTCCATTTTAAGTACTCGCTTTGTGTTATCAAGTTAGAACCGACCCATAGCTGACCTTCCAGTGGGTTTTTTGAGGCAGTTTAATCACACAGGAGGAGGCTGCCTGTCCTTCTCCAGCAGAGCACCTGGTGGAATACATGTATGTAAATAGGCATCTTTAGTGGAGCCGCTAAAGTAATAATGAAGGCACTTTCTGTGCCTCTTAATTGTTTAATTCTTGCCTCAGCTAATTGTTGTTGTTTGGTGCCGTTGAGTCGTAGACGACTCATAGCGACCCTATGAACAAAAGGCCTGAGCATTGTTCATAGGGTTTCCGGAGGCAAGCCATTTCAGAAGTGGATGCCGCTCCTACTTCCAGGCTTCAGCTAATTAGAGACTCCAACAACTCAAACACACTGCTGTGGAGTCGATTCTGACCCTCTGTCCCTCTGTCAGGTTTCTGAGGCTTCAGATCACAGTTACCAGGCCATGTAGCTTGAGGAAATTGTTAGGTAAGGTCTTTTAAAGCTTACCTCTCCTTAAGGATAAAACGTCATTGATTCTGCCATAGGTTATGGTAACCTTCTGTCTGATTTGTAACAGTGAAAATGGAAACTTGCATTCTAAATTCCCAAATTATTAAAAGCTGCCTGATAGTATCTTTCAAAATATTAAAATAAACATATTACTTAGAAGCAGGTATACAGCTGAGAAAAATAGCAGTAACATTTCACTTTCGGAATTTTTTTTCTTTAGGTTTATTTATGTTTGCCCAACTCCCGCTCCCTTACGGAAGGCCACTGCCTAATAGTCCCTTTGCAGCACCATAAAGCAGCTACCTTATTGGATGAGGACATCTGGGAGGAAATTCAGGTCAGCATGATTATGCTAATTACAGCCATTTGCAAGTTATGACTACATTTTTTTATCGTTCAGCACCTTTTTTCCTTTTTAAAAATTTATATTCTGTAAGTATGGAAAATTTTTATCTGATAAACTGTATATGATAAAGTAGTAATTATTTTGTAAAACACTATATAACATGGGAAAGTCTAAAGAGCATTGTTGTTGATTTGTACCATAAAGTTTGAACCAACCCATAGCTGACTCTGCAGCAGGTTTTCAGAGGCAGATAATTGCTCTGGAAGAGATTGTTCATTCTCCCATGGAGCAGCTGGTGGCCTTGAACTGAGTGCCTTTGGCATTGCAGCACAACTTCCTGTCACTATGCCAACAGAGCTCTCAGGAGCATTGTGCTAAGTGAAATAACTTAGTCATGAAAGGACAAATACTACGTAAGACCACTGTGAAAAATAGGGTAACTGAACAAGATGTGTATAAATGTTCAAAAAAGGAAGAGAAGAAGCAGGGGTCAAAAAAAAGAGGAAGGGAAGAAAATCACTAGGGTAGCAGAGGTTTGTGGGTGGCAGTGGGAGTGAAGGAATAAGAAAGATTCAGTGGGAACTTGAGAAGATGGGGTGATAATAGGTATAGATCAACAGTAATTAATTCTATAAATACAATGTATATACATAATTATATAAAACACAGTGCACATGAATGAAATACAATGTATATGAGTGAAGGCATAAAAGGAGAAACTAGAAGGATCAATGGAAACAAGAATCATGGGGAAATGGGAAGAGTGCTGTTCCAGTGCCACGCCACAGAGCAGTGCATGAAGGGTTCTGTGGAAAACCAATGTGCTCGGTAAACTTCCATTCATATTACCGTAAAACTTTTTTAAAAAAGAAAGAAAAGCATTTTAGTAGATAAAGTAAAAATTTATTTAGCCCAACAGGGAATATATGACTCTAAGATATTTTTGTTTCCGCAACTGTTTCCTATAGTGTGTCAAGCTCCTTCACTTTAAAAGCATACAGTGCATACACAGAATGCATGGATCTGCAAAGGAATGAGAGAAACCCTGACCCTGCAAGTAACTGTCAAACAGGGAAAGAGTGAAAGTAAGAGGTCTCCTAAGAATTCTCTGGAGGCTCACAAACCAGGGGAACAAGCACCAACTGAGTGGAGCTGACTCCTGACTTCAACCAAAGCAACTCCAATTTTTCTGTGGTTTAAATAATAGGATTCCAAACAAGATTTACTTTGAAGAAAGGCTCACTACATTAAAATAAGAATAAAGAATAAGGAAAGAAAAAAGTAGTAAACTACTGCCTTAAAGGAAAAAAAAAAGATATTTTTGTATGTTTTGTGACAAATAATAGCAATAAAATAATTAATTCTCTCCAAAGGTATGCTATATTCCAATTCAAACCTATAGTTTAATAGTGTGGGGTTTTTTTTTTTAAATATTTTTTTTTTATAAACTAAGACCTTTACAATATATTTCATTCATAGAAATTGTTTTATACAATCTTTCATTTACATTGTGTTTCATACAATTCATTCATATACATTATATTTTATACTAGTTTATTTAGTTTAGTAGGTTTTGTAATCTTGGTGCGTTATGGAAAATTGGTTGAGGGAGGGGAGAAACAAATTACTTTTTGCAAATAATGGCATAACTTTTGGTTCTATAGTTTTGTATGCTAAATGAAAAAATTGGAAGTTACAAAACGTTAGAGGATAATGAACTAATGAATTTTATGAATTTTCTATCTCTATTTGTCATTGAGTTGGACCATTTGTTGGGTTTCTGAGGCTGTAAATTGCAAGGTGGAGAGATTGCTTTCTCCACTGAAGCTGCTTGTGGATTTGAACCACTATAGAAGTGTGACCTTTGTGTTAGCAACACAACTCCTTGTGGACTACACCACCACAGCTCCCAATATGATTCTTAGTTCATTTAAAGAAATGTTGTTAAAGCTTTTTACTTTACTTTCCAAAGTGTATGTCAGTTCACTTACATCCTGGTGAGTAATTTTTTAGTGAATATTTTTAAAATTATTTGAGTTAGCAAAAAATGTTTGCAGGTGTTGGAGCCACTTCTTTGAAATGCTTCTCTAGTAATATTTATATTTCATTTTAGATCTCTTGTTTAACAGAAAATGTAAAGACAGTCTTGGAAAAAGCATATATGCATAGTAATGAATTTCTAGTGAGTAAGAAATGGACATCGGTGGTTTAATTCTTCTTGGGTCAGTAATCAACATCCGTGGAAGCAGCAGTCGAGAAACCAAGCAGTGAATAGCACTGCTCCAAGTGACCTTAAAGTTCTTAAAAAGCTAAGATGTTACCCTGTGAATAGAGATCAAAACCGTACCCTGTCATGTGCTGAGTAGTGGGAACTGGCTCACAGGTGACTCTCCAGTGGTTTTTCAGAAACTATAAGTCATGTGGGAGGAGATTACTTATCTTCTTTCCTGTGTGGCAGCTGGAAGATTTAAACCCCCTGCATTTGGGTTGGCAGGGCAGTTCCTTACTCTCTAGGCCACTAGAGCTCCCTCCCTTAGCTATTAGAGGAGTACACACGTAACTATGTGATACAGCATTTTATTTATATCTATATGTCTCAGAATGTATAATACAAATTATTGACAACACCACAGCTAATGAAGTTGCTGAATTATTGCTACACTACCGGTCAAACTATAAACTGGTACAGCTGCTTTGGAAAACTATTTGACAGTTTTTTAAAGTATGAAATATTCAGCTTTCCTACTACCTAGCAATTGCAACCTTGGATATTTATTCCAGAGAAATGGAAAGCTAAGTCTACATAAAATTTGTATACAAATGTTCATGACAACCTGTATTTGAAATATGTGAAAATAAGTAACTTCCCAGATGTTCTTTATGGGCAAACATACTTTATATACAGCCATACCAGAAATATATTTAGCTGTAAAAAGGAAAGAACTATTAATGCATACACCAACCTGGCTGAATCTCCAGAAAGTTATGCCGAGTTAAAAAAAAGCCAACCCTAAAGTATTCTGTGATTTCGTTCAAGTAACATTATTGAAATGACGAATTAAAAGACATGAAAAGCAGATTCATCCATTGCAAGGGGTTAAAGGAATTAAGGTTGAAGAGTTAGAAAAAGAAATGAGAGCAAAGTGAAGTAACTCTAAACCCACAAGAACACAATTCTTACGCCTTTGGAATTGTTCTGTATGTTTATCAGGATCCTGACTGTGATACTGTGATGGTTTTATCATTGAAGGAAGCTAGGCAAATGCACTATTTTTTATAACTTGATGGGAAACATTTGGAAATGAATTCTGCTTGTTGCCTGTTCCTACATTTGTGATACTCATCTGTTCAGAGTATCTTTTTGACCTATGAATGTTTTCCTTAAATTTTTCATTTTTGTTAACTGTAACCATGCCCTACAAATACATAAAACAATATGGAGTTAGCTTGTTTGAAAAACATTAAGTATGTGATATTATTTAGGAGGTTCAGAGAGTAAATATAAGGTAGCAAGATGTTCTAATGTTTATGTATTTGCAATTTTTAATTTTAAGGCTTTTATTTTTATTGTGCGCTTATGGTGAGTACCCTGTATTTACCTTTATTTACCTTTTATTCTCTTTCAGATGTTCAGAAAATCATTGGTAAAGATGTTTGAAGATAAAGGATTGGACTGTATATTTTTAGAAACTAATATGAGCATGAAGAAACAGTATCATATGGTTTATGAATGCATTCCTCTCCCAAAGGAAGTGGGTGATATGGCTCCCATCTATTTTAAGGTATTTAAATATGATCTTTACATGCATACTTTTTTTTGCTACTGTTCTGTTTTATAACTGTAGTTATTTGGGTTCACGTATCTTTTCTCTCCTATCTTTAGATCAAATTTTATGTAAGAAAATGAAATAAAGCACAAAAAATTCTGCTGTATCAATTTCTCAAAAAGAAATTTCACATTTGCACTGTAGAAGTGTGCTATATTATCAAATGGTACATTATAATTTCTATCTTATTTTCTTCTGTGAAATGAGTGTTTTTCTTTGAAGCACTTTCAAAACAAAATTATAGTATTAACTGTAAGAAAACTTCCAACAATAAGAAAAGACCTAATGATAATAACATACATACATGACAAATTGTAATCACTGAGTTAACTTATTGTTTAAATTTTAGTAATTTTTTATAAATGTTAATCTCTAGCCTTGACATGTATTTTTTTTTTAAAAAAGCAGTTTCCTTTTTTTATTATTATTGTTATTTTGTATGTGTGTGTCTGTGTACCGTCAGATCAGATCTGACTGGTCCAGGAGGATATTGTCCTTCCTTTCCCGGCAGAGCATCTGGTGGATTCGAACCATGCGCCTCTGGGATTGCAGTGCAGCTTCTTGCCACTAGGCCACCAGAGCTCCCCGACATGTATTTTTTGACATGCAATAAATGACTAGTGTCCTTAGTCAATTCAGTGTCACTATAGTTTTAAAACATCCTTTGTTAGTTACTGTATATTTGTTGTTGGCCTACAATATGGTGGAGGAATTATAGACTAATACTGCTGCATAAGTGTAAAACTAGATAGGAAATACTAAATATGCAAAGAAAAAAGGAATGTAGTGTTTTGTGAAAGGGGCTTTGCTCTAGTGGCCTAGAGGTAAGAAGCTGTGCCGCCACCCAAAAGGTATTTGAATCCAGCAGCTGCACCACAGGAAGAATATGGCCCATCTCTGCCTGTGAAATTTACTGCTTCTGAAGACCCACTGGAGGGTCAGCTGTGGGTCGATTCTGATCTGAAGGTACGCAACAACAATATTTTGTGAATGATGACTGAAGACTTTTGGGGATTTAAACATTTGGACAGTATGTTATATTACTAGGCATATAAATAACTTTTGATATTTGGAATAAGAAGAGTAAAATAATTTGAGTAGATTTGATCATAGATTTCTATGAGTATAGCTAGGAATTTTTGAATTCTCATAATCACAAATAATATTCAATATTAAATTACTGGGTCTTAATAAAGATTGTTTTGTCATGTAAGGTTGAATGGAAATTGTTTATTGTGTACTGTAGAGGCTGATTCAGTTCATAGCTGACTCTCCAGTGGGTTTCCAGAGGCTGTAAATTGCACAGGAGGAGATTACCCATCTTTCTCCTGTGGAACAGTTGGTGGATTTGAACAGTGTGTCTTTGGATTATCCGTGCAGCTCCTTACCAGTCGGCTACCAGAGTGCTCATTAGAGGTTAAAGATCAATAAAAGAGTATTGTCTTTATTTAAGACTGTATTGTAAAAAGTGAGGAAGTTCCATTTTAAAATAATGATTTAACATGTATAGTATACTCTGTAATTCACTGTTTATTTTTAAACTGTCTCTTTGTATTTGCTTTTATATTTTAATTTAATAAATGATTATTTCTTAGAAAGCCATAATGGAATCTGATGAAGAGTGGTCCATGAACAAAAAATTGATTGATCTGTCTTCAAAAGATATTAGGAAATCTGTAAGTATCCTTTTTTTCTCCTAATATAAAAAATATGCGAGTGTTCAGAATATTCATAAATTTCCACATCTCAGTTGAGAAAAAGACCATTTAGACGAATGACTAAAAGGCAAAGTAACTGATTCCATAAATAAAGATGGAATTATTTTTGTTCTAAGATATGCTTGCTTTGTGTATCATTTTACTTTTATATCTAAATGAATGTTTCCTCCCAACTTTTTAGTTTTCTGCCATGAATTATTGGCTAGGATAACCATTAAATACTACCATCAGAGCTCCTCTCTTAAACTCTTTCCTGTGGGAAAGGTGATGAGAAGGACTTTCATGTGATGGGGATAATAATGAGAGGAAATTTTTCCAGGGGGCTCCATTTCCAGTATGGAATTTGATTTTTTTCTTTTACAAAGTTTCGATTTTATATTCTTATAAAATAATCATTGAGTTATACTATATGTTTATTATTCTTTTGGAAACCTCCTTACCTGTATTTCATAATTAATATTAATTTTCAGGTCAGTTTTTGAAGTTATTATATATTGAATATTTCTATAATGACTTCTTTTCTAGAAATATGAATTAAATGGAATAGAGCTAATAGAAGTTTGAAATATTTTCTTATTAAAAAAAATTAATTCTACAAATTTGCATTGAGGACCTACTATTTAACTAGCCTTGTGTTTAGATGCTTTTATAGATACAAAGTTCAAAATAGAGAAGATCCTAACCTTTATGGAGTTAACAGGGATTGGTGACTATCGCCTATAGGCCAAACCTACCTGCTGCCCCTTTATGTAAATAAAGCTTTCTTGGAATACAGGATTGAGTGGTTGCAACTGAGATGGTATGATCTGGGTGCCTAACTAGTTGCTGTCTGTACCTTTACAGAAAATGTTTATGTATCCTTGTTCAACTAGAAAGTACTTCTGGTAGAATAGTGCTTTATGTATTGTACTTCTACCGAAAAGGTCAGTCAGTGGCTTGAATCCACCAGCTGCCCCTTAGGAACAAGCTGAGAAGTTTCCTCCCATAAAGATTTATAGTCCCAGAAACCTGGTGTAGGGTTTCTATGAGTCAGAGAATAAGCGTACGTTCTGGTGGTACAGGGTTATATGCTTGGCAGCTAACTGCAGTGCTTATGGTTCCAACCCAAAAGTCACACTACAGAGTGAGAAAGAGTAAATTGTCTTCTATGAAGATTTGTAGGCTTGGAAACCCTCAGATACCGTATTTACTCTGCAGGATCTCACATGGTTATTTTTGTTGTTTGCTTGTTCTAGTAAATGTCACCAAAATGTTTCCTCCTCATTTTTCCTCTTTTAAAGCCATTTTCCACTTACTACTAATATCCCAGTGTATTACTGAAAACAACACAGTATTAATTTAAAGATAAAATGGTGTCTATACTTTTTTTTCTCTTTCTTTGCTGGTCTTGGGCCAGATAACATACTAAAACATGAAACAAACATCAGATGTCTTACATGCTTTTCACCCTCATAGATGGCATCATAATTTATATGTCTGTGTTTTTTATGCTCAAATTTTTCACTTTGCTTATTATAATAATTTATAATGCTATTAACTATTTTCTTAAAACATGATTTAAATAGAACAGTTCTGTAAAAATAGCAGGGACAGCATAGAGATAGCGTCTGAACCCCTTTTTAATTCCACAAGGGAGCACTGTACCCATCAGCAACAACCACAGTACAAAACTAATTCCTAATGAGGTTAGACGCGGCCCCCAAACTCCTGCATCATACTAGTTCCAACATCAGCTATACTGCTATACTACTAAGTAAAAATCTGTTGCAGTGACCACACAGAATCATACTCACAGCTATGGGCTTTACTGGGGAATCTAACAGATTGCAATTCAGGTTGTCAACAGGATACAGTTCCTCAGTCAAGACAGCTTCTCAAGCGTGCTCATAGGCCATTTGACCTTCAGCCTCAATTGAGGTCATTGTTACAAAGTTCTCATACTCCTGCCAGTTCTAATGTCTTTTCAGTTCTCTAGCAAAATTAGGCAAAAGCCACTGGCTCTGACTCCATGGACCAGCAGTCCTCCGTCAGCTTTCTTGTTGGTGCTCAGTGTAAACTTGGTGGATGGGTAAAACTGGCCAATCCTATCATAATTACACACCCCTTTTCAGGTTCTGATGCAGTTATTTATGTGGAAAATGTGAAAAACAATGGCTTAAAAAAGGCATTTTGAGCAATAAACCTGTGACATCATAGTTGAAAATAAGAAATTTATAAATACATTATTACCTATTTGCTATACTATATATTCATTATTGATACTAGTAGTTATTATAGTTACTATTATTTTGTTTTTTACTTTAAAAACTTGGCAAAATATCTGAATTCAGTAGCAGATCTTTATAATATTATAAATTAATGAACATTTAAAAATAAGAGGCAGATTACTGATGCTTCTAAGAATGGTGGTTGTATATTTAGTTTTAAAATGTTCCACAAATAGCTTTTACTAAGGCTTCTGCCTGAGGCCATTGGAGGATCACAGTAGATGAAGAATGGCTGTATGTCATCTTGAGGACCCTTTTAGCTCTAATATTGTATAATTATGTGAATGGAATTGTGAAGAGGATCAGAGCATAAAATTATTTTACAGAAGGTCACTTTTTAGGTTAACAAGTTTTCTCTGTTATTTTGTATTTTTTTAAAATTTCTTTGTTTGTTTGTTTTGTATTTTTAAGATAGTGAAAGTATGTTTTAGAACTCGAAATGACAGACTCCACTTTTTTGGCATTAGCTTGACTTCTTTTTTTTTTTAAATTTTTTATTTTTTGTTATTTTTGTGTGCGTGTACCGTCAAATCAGATCTGACTGGTACAGGAGGAGATTGTCCCTCCTTCCCCGGCAGAGCATCTGGTGGATTTGAACCGTTCACCTCTGGGATTGTAGTTGCAGCTCCTTGCCACTAGGCCACCAGAGCTCCCCCTAGCTTGACTTCTTAAGGGAGTTTTGGTGGGCTAAGGTCAAGAAGCTGCGGTGCAATCCTCAGGGCCTGCAGGTTCAAGGCCATCAGCTGCTCTGTGGGAAAAATCTCACTATACTTTGTAAAGCTCTGTATCCTTACTAGTTTCATAAAGTATTTTACTTATTTCAGTAGGGACAGGGTGTTGTGGTATTTTGTTTGTTTTGTTTTCTACTGAATAGATTCTGGGTCTTTGATAGAGTTTCATATACTTGTAATTCATTGCTTGTCTTTGTTGCAGTTTTGTTTTTATTTGCTGTGTAAATATAAATTGCAGCCCGTGTTATATTCAATACTCTTCTTCAACACCACACCTTAAAGACATCAGTTCTTATTTTTTTCCTTTTTAAAAAAAGTTATTATTAATTTCAGTAAAAATTTACAGAGACTTTGGATTTCGATTCATTCATTGTTGCACTTTTCTCCCCTCCCAACCCTCTCCCCTAGTACACTACCCTCTTGGAAAAGTAAAAGAAAAATTCTTTCATTGTTTTACAAACCCTCCCCCAGGTCCTTGGTCCACCACCATGTAGCCTTGGCTCTAGACTCCTGTCATGACAAAAATACCTAATCACACATCCCTTTTAAACAGTTTTCTCCCTCATCTGTTTCAATGCAGTATACATTATTGAACCCATCTTTTTCAGTCTCTCCCCAAACCCAAGGTCAGTCCTGTTTTACAACAGTGGCACCATGCAGTATTTGTCCTTTTGTGGCTGAGATACTTCACTCAGCATTATGTCCTCCAGAGTCACCCATTTTGAATAATATTGCATGAGTTCCTTGTTTTTCAATGCAGCATAGTATTCCATTGTGTGAATATAGCACAGCTTCTCTATCCATTCATTTGTTGATGGGCACTTAGGTTGTTTCCAACTCCTTGCTATTGTGAACAAAGCCGCAATAAACATGGGTGTGCACATATCTGTGTGGATGTCATTTATGGTCTCTTTGGGGTGTATTCCCAGCAGTGGAATTGCTGGGTCAAATGGTATCTCTATTTGTAACTTTTTGAGAAAGCGCCATACTGCCTTTCACAGTGGTTGCACCATTTTACACTCCCACCAACCTCGCCAGCATTTGTTGCTTGCTGTTCTGTTAAATTTTGCTATTCTGACTGGGGTGAGATGATATCTCATAGTTTTAATTTGCATGTCTCTTAGAGCTAGGGATTTTGAACATTTCTTTATGTGCTTGTTAGCCATCTTCTTCGGTATCAGTTCTCCTTCTATCATCCCTAGTCATTGTCCAGCTCTCAGATAGATAGCAGGTAATTGCAAAGACCATGGCTTGTTTCAGGCGCACCTTAGTCTCCAGGCTGACATCATTGTTCTACATTCCTCTGTGTTCTTTGGGAAGTCCATGTCATATTCAGTACTCGTCCAACAGCACAACTGAAAGACATCTATTCTTCTGTCAAATTCCAGCTCTAAGAAGCATAGCAAGTTTTTTAAAAGACCATGGCCTGAATCGGGCACATCTAAGTCTTTTCACTGCCAAAAGAACAGATAGGTCTTGGAGAAGATGCAGCCAGAGCTCCTTGGAAGCAAGGATGGGGAAGCTTCATCTTTCATATTTTAGCCATGTTGCTAGAAGAAGGATATTCCTTGGAAAAGGACATCATGCTTGGAAAGGTGGAAGGTCAGTAAAGGAAAAGACCATCAATGAGATGGGTTGACACAGTGACTGTTGCAGTGGGCTCACATTAGAGTTGATGAAGATGGCACAAGATAGGTCAGGGTTCACATCGTAGTTCATAGGGGTGCTGTGTATTGTACTCAACTTGATGGCACCTAAAAACAACAACAAACTTTGTGAGCTCTGGTGTCTTAGTGGTAAAAAGTTACGCTGCCAACCTAAAGGCACATGGTTCAAATCCATCAGCTGTTCTACAGGAAAATGATGGATAATGTCCTCTAGTGTGATTTATTGCCTCTGAAAACCTACTAGGGAGTCAGCTGTGAATTGCTTCTTACTCGACAGTACAAAACAGCAGCAAACTATATATGAAACTATTTTTGTTTGTTATTGCCACCCATTCATGGAGGCTTTTTTTGTTGTTGTTGGGTATTGGGTTTTGTTGTTGTTGTTAGAGCAGCAGTAGATGACTGAAGTACCTTCAAAACAAGGACATTACCAAGATTAAAAACCAAAAATGAAAAAAACTTAAGGATGATAATTATTGTTGTTAGATGCTATTGAGTTGAGTATGACCAGTAGCAACCCTGTGAACAATGGATCTGAGCCATGCACTAACCTGTGCCCTCCTCACAGTCTCTGACACAGTCAAACCCACTGCTGCAGTCATTGTGACAATCCACCTCATTGAAGGTTTCCCTCTCCGCCGTCTCTCTGTCTTCCTAAGCATGGGGCCCCTTTCAAAGGAATAGCCTTGCCTAGCAATGTTGGGGAATGTTGGGACAGAAGGGAGGGCCTCTGGCCAGGACAGATTGCTTAAGCTCCGTATAAGTGCAAGCCTCCCATCAGTCTTTAATACAGGGTAGAGAAAGCTCTTCTATGTTTGACTGTATCAGCTTCTGAAAGCTTGCCGCCTGGGAAGCCGGTTGCCACATCTGTTGAGCTGGGAGTAGTCCGCATGAGGCTGAGGTTCTCATATCCAATCCACATGTCCCATGTCTGCAAGCCCGCCCTATCCTGTCTTCCTGTTTGCTTGCTTATATTATAAGCGCTCTGCAGCTCCCAATGAAGTTGAGCTGGACTGATTCTCTGAACGGCTTCCGGAGTGATGTGTCTCTGTCTTGCTTACCCCCATCAGGTGTTGCTGTTTGTTGCCAGCAAACGGACAGTGACATAGCAGCATGCCCACAGTATGTGAGACGAAGCTTTGTCATCCTTGCCTCCAAGGAGCTCTCTGTCTGCGCCTTCTCTAAGACATATCTGTTTATTCTTTTGGTGGTCAATGGGTCAGCACTCTTCTGCATCACCACAATGCAAAGGCATCAATTCTTCTTCTGTAATCCTTATTTATTGTCCAGCTCTCAGCAGCATAGCAAGTGAGTGAGAAGACCATGATCTGAATCAGGCATACCTTAGTCTTTAAACTGACATCATTGCTCTTGAATAATTTGGAGAGGTCTTTGACTACAGACGTTCCTAGTGCAATACGTCTCCTATTGTGCATTTATTCTTAATTTTGTTAGTACTTTAAAAGGGTGGTGCTAAAACTCCAGTTCCTTTCCCTCTGGCTAGTAAGGCAGGAAAATGGAAGTGCCAGGTGGTGTACATGCATTGTGTACTAGATCTTTGTGAAGCCCTCCACCGTATTGCAGTTGATCCTTTGATCTTTCTTCTTAATCATCATTCTTTTACCACATGGATAGCCAGGACTATGTCAGTAAGGTACATAGAATACTAACATAGATTTGTCCATTTTATCATCCTTAAATTGAGCAGGCTCCATGGCAGAAAGCAAGGAGCTTACTACCATTATATAGACATGACCAGAGAGTGTAGTATGTCCTTTGAACCTGGGATTTGTGCACAAACCAGAGAACACACTGTTGGAATGAGACCAAGAGAGGGCCCCCGAGGTGGAAGCAGGTGTAGCAGTGGTAGTGTGGCACCAGCAGCAGAGTGGCAGAGAACCAGGGGCTGGTGTGAGGCAGGGCTGTGGGTTCCTCCTGCTCATAGGCAAAATGAGGACCTTTGGCCACTTGCTGGAGAAGTTGGATCTGCCAACCCATAGAACTACAGCCAAGCACTTCTTAATTGGCAGAATCGGGGTGGCACATAATTAGTGGAACTGAAAGAACATTGTAACACTTGCCTGAGTGGGGCAGAGGCTAAGAGTCCTTTGAGCACCACTGAGGAGAGTCTGTGTGCTTTGAAGATGCCCTGACTATTTTTATATAAATTGTAATCTGTTAACTTTCCTTATAAACCCCAAAATTGTGAGGACTGCCTGTGAGTTTTGTGTGGCAATTGCAACAAATTATTGAACCCAGTAGGGAACCAGGGAGAGCTGTGGGAGGGATGATTGGGGTTGGAATTGGTAAATGGACCCGAGTGTGAGAGTACATCTGACTTCATGGGAATCGATCCTAAGCTGTTGATGCTGTTAATAGGGATTCTTTCTCCTTGGGCAATTAGTGGAGGTTAGACACCACCACCTCCATGCCCACTGTACTGTTTTCACAGCCACTACCAACTCTTCTAGCAAGACAGCAGCTTGAGCTTGTTGTGTCTTGTAGAGATAACAGAGGAGAAGGGCTCTGGCAGCACTGATCCATTTTGTAACAGTTACTGTGTGCTCATTGTATGACAAAAGTTCCATAGGTTGAAAAGAGAATAAAACCCTGCATTTAACAGTTACTATAAAATAAAATTGACACAGAACAGGTAGGGAGAACAGGAAAAAAGTGGATAGATTAATAGACACTGAACTGGAGCAAATGAGGGGAAGGACTCTGAAGGAATGTATATGTATGGCAGTTAACAATCTGGAACAAGAAGTGCATTACAAAGTGATCAGGGAGGGGGAAGGAGAAAAATGTACATCCAGGAATGAATGAAAACCCAGGCATTCTGTAAACATTCATTAAAATCACAGTGAAACAGTGAGGGGGGGGAAATTCCATAGGTTATTGCACTGTTGTATGTATATTAGTTTCCTCTTGCTGCTGTAACAAATGCAGAAAAACCAAGACATTTATATTTTAAAGTTTTGGAAGTCACAAGTCTGAAGTAGATGTTAGCAGTGTTGCATTCCCTCTGATGACTCGGGCGAGGAACCTCTTCCCTTGCTTTATCCAGCATCTTGAAGCCTCCTGCATACTTTGGCTTGTGGTGTCTCCTGTCCTTAAAGCCAGCAGAGTAGTGGTTCCTTGTTTTACTGATCCTGATCATCTTGTCTTCCTCTTATGAGTAGCACTCAGAACAAACTTGAATAATCCAGGATATTCTTTCTCAAGATCTTTAGTCACATCTTCAAAGTCCCTTTTACCATATAAAAGAACACAAGGCAAATAAATGATTAAGGCATTGATATCTGGAAGGAATTACCATTGTTCCATCTACCACAGTATAATATACCAGAAGGTGTGGACACTGCCTTCCCAAGGTTCTTCCTCAGGTTCTCTCTCTTGAAATGCCATCTGTTAGTCAATAACATCCTTTGGGCTGGTCACATTTATACTTCCTATGTGGTAATCTACTTCAGGTGGCAAAAATACTCTGATGGATCCTTTTGTCTCACTCGTTTGATTTGACCACCCATTTCCCATAGAACAGTTGTACAAGAGACAAAAATGGAAGTAATGTGTGAGTAATTTCAGTGTGCCAACAGTTGAGATGTACACTTTGCATGCACTATTCTGTTTGATCCTCACAGTTGATCTCTGAGGTCTTCATATTTGCCTGAGGCGATAGAGTTGTAAGGATCAGAATTACAGTTAGAGTCTTATCTGTTTATAACTTTTTTCCAAATTGTCAAGCTTATACCTGTAGATATAAATAGTATAAAGTAATGCTTTTCCACATTTTGTTATGTGCAATTATTTATAAACTTTCTTGTACATTTCCTGTAATGTGAATAAGTATATAAACCCTAATTTTAATTGATTTATATATAATATTTTAGGATGACCATTATCTTTCTGCCATACCACACTGTGCCCTTTCATGCCCTGTCTCTTAAGTAAACAGTACAAGTATACATACTACAGCTGACACTGAGAAGAATAGGAACCACAGAACACTTGATTGTGCTTATGTGAAACCTATATTTGCATCAGGAGGCAGTCGTCAGAACAGAACAAGGAAACACTGCATGGTTCAAAGTCCAGAAAGGTGTGCACCAAGGATGCATCCTATCTCCATACCTTTTCAATCTGTATATGGAATAGATCATTCAGGATGCTGGGATCTATGAAGGGAAATGTGGCATTAGGATTGGAGGAAGATTCATCAACACCCTGCATTATGCAGATGTCACAACCTTGCTTGCTGAAACTGAGGAGGATCTGAAGCATTTCCTGCAGAAGGTCAAGAAGTAAAGCCTTTAATATGGATTGAAGCTCAACATCAAGAAGACAAGTATTCTTACAACTGGACCAATTGGTAGCTTCATGATAGATGGTGAAGAGATTGAGATTGTTAACAGTTTTAGTTTGCTTGGCTTCAAAATCCACACTCTTAGTACCAGCACCTAGGAAATCAAAAGACGAATTGCATTGGGAAAATCTATTGTCAGGGACCTCTCTAGAGTACTAAAGAGCAGTGATGTCACTCTGGAGACTAAGGTGCACCTGATCCAAGCCATGGTCTTTGCATTTATTTGCTATGCTTCAAAAAGCTGGACAATGACTAAGAATGATAGAAGGAGAATTGATGACTGTGAGTTGTGGTGCTGGAGAAAAGTATTGAATACACCATGGACTGCTAGGAGAACAAACAAGTTCATCCTGGAGAGTATGAAACCAGGCTGTTCCTTGGAGACAAAGATTCTGCTCCATCTCCCATACTTTGGGCATATTGCCAGGAGGGACCAGTTCTTGGAAAGTGACATCATACTTGGAAGGATGGAGGGGACAGCACAAGAGAGGAAGACCCTTGATGAGATGAATTGACTCAGTGTCTGGGCCAATGGGATATGTATGTCAGAAACAGTGAGGTTGGCTTAGGACAGAGCAGGGTGCAGAACCGTTATTCATGGGGTCGGTATGAGTAGCAGGCGCTATGAGACACATAACAGCAATAGAGAGAGTGTGTGAGTGCAGGCATGCACGCTAAGTGCATACATGTGATTCAATGTCTCAAGAAGTATATGCTGACTTTGTAATAAGATTAGAAAGGAGAGATGGTACTATACATTGGCCTTCTTGGATAATTGCTAATGATAAATGGTGGACTTCAAAAACTTGCAAGGAAAAAAAAATTTTAAAAACCCACCAAAAACTTGCAAGGACACAGATTTATTTAATTGATAGAGAAAATAAGAAATTATGGCATTTCCCAGTCATGATATAGTTTAAGATACTTGTGTGTGTGAAAAGAGAGAGAAAGATAGTTGGTTGAATGAGAAGGAAGAGAGAGGGGAAATATGATAGATAATCTTAAAGGCATTTGAAAATGAGATTGGTAAACATTGGTAAGTCCAGGTTAGTTTATCTTAGATAACTTGTAGTAGTAAAGTGTCAGGATATTTTAAATAAAACTCTAAGGCTAGGGCCAGGGCCTCTTCCTGTTCTGCGTTATAAAATATAATCAAGCGTGTCCTCATGCTCTATTTGTGCAGAATAAATATTCTACTGTTATATAAAAATGAGAATTGCCTTTTGTTTTCCTGCTTTCTCTGAGAACAAGAAAGTAACTGGGTTTGATTATTATTGCTAGATATTCGGAGAAGCTATCTGGTTGAAAGGCTACCAAAATTAAATGGTTTACTTCATAAGTATAATGCTTTATTATTTAAGTATCTATAAAATTGCAAATGTCTTATATACCTTTATCTTGGGAAATAATTACTGCTGTGTTAGAGAACAAGAGGCGGGATTAAGCAGAATTAACATATTTGATCCCATGTTTTATGTGTGGTTTATCTGTTCATTTAGGTACCTAGAGGCTTACCTTATTTCTCAGTGGATTTTGGTCTCCAAGGAGGGTTTGCCCATGTCATTGAAGATCAGCACAAATTCCCTCATTACTTTGGAAAGGTATGCTGGCAATTTGATAAAACTCCATTGTTTAGCAATTTAATAGCATCTTTCTTCTCCATTGCAGTTTACAGTCTTGAAAACGTAAAGGAGGGTTGGTCTGGTAGGTGTGTTAACAGGCAGCAGGGTGGATAAACGACTCTACAGGAGACATAGCAAGATACCTAGAGTTTAGAGCTTGAAAAGAAGATGCTTTTTTAAAAACATGTAAAAATTATTATTTGTGTATTTACTATGTTTAGTAGCAGAATAGAAATAGATTTGTTCTCTTTTCATTTTATATGCACATGCTCTGTGTTTTCCTCATTCCTTTCTAGGAAATCATTGGTGGGATGCTGGATATAGAACCACGACTTTGGAGGAAAGGACTCCGAGAAAGCTTTGAAGATCAGAGGAAGAAAGCACTAGAGTTTGCCCAGTGGTGGAAGCCGTATGACTTCACCAAAAGTAAAAACTGTTGAGACTCACCTTTCTTTTTTTAATTCCTCTTTGCATTCCTTTCACTTTTATTTCTGTTGCATCTCAGTAAGCAGCTGGCCATTAGGGCATAGGGAAGACTTGTGCAGAAGACAGCCAGGACACTGAGAAGTGTATATCATCAGATTGTGTGGTTTCTTCTGCTAGTTGCTCCCAGGAACTTCAGCGACCATGCAGTAAGACGAGGTGTGTTTGATGGTCCACCGATACTCATGGTCACCTACTATTAAGTGTTCTGAGCTGTCCAGTCAATCACAGAAAAAGATTTCTCTGAAGAGACATGTGGGAAACATAGGAAATCACTGCTTCATGTTTGTTAAGACTATTGACTCTCTCCTTTTGTATTTTTTAGAGCAAGACTGGGGATATTCAGTAATAATTGATATTCTTTCCATTGTCAATCTATCTCATTAGGGTCTTCCTCTCTTTGACCCTTCACTCTTCCTACATGATGTATATTATTAAGGGCTGGCCCTTCCGAACATTATGCCCAAACTATGTGAAATGAAATTTCACAATCATTGCCTCTGAAGAACACCCTTATTGGAAGACTTGTTTGTTCTTTCACAGTCTCTATTATATTTAATACTCCTGTACAATACCACAGACAGGCATCAGTTCTTCTTTCATCATCCCTGTTCATTGTCCTGCTTTCAGATGCATGGGAAATAATTTAAAAGACTGGGAATTGGACAAAGAACACTTTAGTCTTTTCACAGCTATTCTCTTTTGAGGAGAAAAGAAGGAAAAACAATGCCCCTAAAGTAATGAGAAATCAAATAATTATAATATTATAACCCATATTAATAATTACTATTTGTTTTTATTCCTGTATTTTCTGTTAACAGTGTCCCTTATTATTTGTGTCTTTGAAATTTGATGATTTAAAAAGTGTTCCATATAACACCATTTATTGTTTTGTGTTTATATGAAAATTAAAAATTTTACCCAAGTCACGGTTTACCTTTTGTATTGACTGATATCATAAGTGAAAGCATTCAAGTATTAGGAGCACATTCTGTTGTCCCACTTCATTGACAGCACTTGACTTTTCATTTTTCTCACAGTTAGCATCAGTCTAATATACTTGTAAGATACAGCTTTGATGTAACATGATACGGTGCAACGTGAGAGTTAAATTGACTGGGATGGTTACGGCTTTGTGCCAACTTGACTAGACCATGATTCTCAATGGTTTGCCCACCTTCATCTCTTCATTCTCAGCTGTTTGTTTCCTTTTTGATGAGAAAAATAACAGCAAACAGAGGAGAATTTCTACCATATCTATTGACCTGCATTTGAACCATTATTGTCTTTATAATAAGGCCACTCATTATGTCCTGGACCTTATCCTTACTCACTTACTAAATTGTTCTTATTCTCTATTATTAGTTTTTCCTCCCTCTACAGGATCATTGCTGTTAGTATCAAACAAACAAAAGCAATAATATAACTTGATTCTTCAAATAACAAACCTTGACATTCAATTCCCATCTAGCTACTTCACCATTTGACAACAAAACTCATAAAAAAAAATTCTCTTTCTTCTCCCATTCTGAGTATTCACAGTACAGCTAGTCTTTATCCTCTGTATCCACTGTTCTCTTAGAATTGTTCAGTCAAGGTCTTTAGTGACCTTCCACATGGATAAACCAGTGATTAATTTTTGTGGTCTTCCTCTGCTTCTCAGCATTACTGATGATATACTTGGTAGCATCACCTTCTTGAAATACTTTATTTTTGACCACTTTCTTTTATTTATCCATCTTACTTACTTGCCACACCTTCTGTCTCCTTTTCTGATCTTGTAATTTATTCAACCTTTAAGTGTTGAAATGTCTATTCTCAAACTCATCTATCCTGCACTCATTTCCAGGGTATTCTCATTAATCTTAATTACAATTGTGCGCTGGTTTATTCAGCCTATATTTGAATTATCTACTGTGTGTCAGTCACTATACTAGGTACATGGGAAATATTTAGGGAATAATAAAAAAATTGCTGTTTTTGAAGACTTCTATCGTGTCAGTGAAAGAGAGACAATAAATGTTAGACAAAATAGTCTAATGTCAACTGATAATAAGTACAATTGAAAAGGAAAAATAGAACATATCAAGAGGATATTTCCCAAGTTTGTGTCTTCACTGTGACCTCTTCCCTTAACTTCGTATATCTAAATAAAAACTTGACATCTCTACTTAGATATCTAATAGGCATCAGTCCTAAAGATCTTCAAATGGTATCGATCGGTGTTGCCACAAGTTTCTGCAGGGTACATTCCTATTTTCCCTGTAAAAGAAATTCTGTGTCTAGAAACTCAAATCTGCAATTGAAGAGGGTATTTGAGGATTAGCAGAGGAATTACCAAAGGAACCACTGAGGCCAAGAGACAGTAAATAAAATTTAGGCAGTGTCTTCAGATGCTATACAGTGGTGTTCTCAGGACCATGACTGAGCTTTTCAAGTAATTTCTGCTAGTAGAACAGAAGCATCCCAATAGACTAGTTAACAGTGATGTCTCACGAAGCCATGCCCTTTCAAAACAAAGAACCAAGTACTATGTTGTTTTGGGTTGCACAGTAGCAACTTCAGTAGCATCTTTAAAAAAATATTTTTATTATTGTAAATATATCCTAAGTATTTTTCACAACTTTTACAAATTCAACTTGTTAATAGGGGTAAAACTTGGCAGCAATTACAACAATCAGCTTGACAGCCCTATCTTTAAAGTGATTTTTCTGTCTCTGAAAGTCCCATCCTTCCTGGTCCTGGTAACTGCTGATAAAACTTTGATCTCTTTGCTTCTATTTTTTTTTCTTGTCTTTATTATAAGTCACATCATAACAATACTTGCCTCTTTGTGATTGACTTATTTCAGTTTGCAGAATACCTTCCAGTTCTACCGATAAAAACTTAGAAGTGGCTGTTTAAGGCCAGAAGTTGGTCTCTGTTCACCTGGATCAAGAGTAGGAGAGTCAGGAATAGGAGTAGAAATTGGAATGTGTGACTAATAACCTCCATGAACCTTGCCTCCTTTGTCAGGAGAGCAGAAGAACTGGATGGTTTTCTGGCTAACAGAATGTTATGTTTAATGAACATTTTTTTAAAGAGTCTAGAAGAATCCTGGCCAATGGGAAAAACACAGAATGGAATTTCTAATTCTCATGGACTTTTATACTTCTTAGGACCATGAAAGTTTGATGAAATTATTCCCCTGAGATCATCTTTAAATCTTAAACCAAAAATGCTCCCTGAAGTCTTCCTAAAATTGCACAGGTTAGCTTAAGTAGTGATGGGAAAAGTCTTTCTTGAGCATTACACTTTTTTAAGAACTATGTGGGATCAATATGACAGAAGCAACTTCAAAGATGTATAGGAACCTTAGGAGGCAGTGAATTTGTATTACTGGATAATGAACTACAACTCAAAAGGAGGATGAGAGTGCTTGCACAACTCAGAAAGTAATCCTTACCACTGAATTATACATGTAGAAACTGGAATTGGTGGTGTAATGTTAGGATTTTTTTGTTTTTCTATCCATTACCTTAGACTTGACCACACAACCAGATGGAGCCATGTAAGTAAAATGAATTTTTGAGGCTCCAGCCTCCACTCTTAACTCTTCTGGGGATGTGGTCTCCAGCTGCTTCATCTCTGGACATGACACATGGTTGGCTGTTGATCAGCGTCTCCAACATCCTTAACAGCTGTGGGACCAACATAAGCAAGTGAGCTAACCAGACTTTAGAGTCATAGTGTGGTAAGGAATAGCCTGACAGAGCCCCAGAGGCAGAGCCAAAGCCAGAATTAAAGGTTCTGCTTGCTGGACAATTAATGGAAGAGCTGACTTAAGACTGCTATGAGACAAAGCTTGTATGTTTTCAGTGACAATATTTTGCTGATATTCTTGTAACTTTTGGAACAAACATTATTGGTATGGGAATCTTAAATATTTAAAAATATAAACTGTTAATTCCTCTATTAACCTGTTAAATACTCTAAATGTAATTTAATATTGTTGTTGTTATGTGCCATCAAGTAGCTTGTGATTCATAGCGACCCTATGTACAAGAGCTCTATACCCTCTTCTATCCTGTGCCAACCTATCCATCTCAAACGCACTTATTCCCACCTCTCTAGTCACCGAATCGATCCATCTCATCAGAGGTCTTCCTCTCCTTCACTGCTCCTCCACTCTGCCAAACATGGTGTCCCTCTCCAAGGACCAGTCCTTCCTTGCAACATGCCCAAAATATGTCAGATGAAGCTTCAGAATACTTGACTCCAGGGAACATTCTGGCTTCACCCTCTCCAGGACAAACCTGTTTGTTCTCCTAGCAGTCCATGTATTCAACACTCTTCTCCAGCACCACAGCTCAAAGGCATCAATTCTCTTTCTATCATCCCTATTCACTGTCCAACTCTCTGATGCATAGCATGTAATTGTGAAGACTGTAGCCCAGATCAGGCGCACCTTAGTCTCCAGCCTGACGTCTCTGCACTTCAGTGCTCTTGAGAGGGCCCTCACAGCCGACTTTCCCGATGCAATTTGTCTCCTGATTTCCTGGCTGCTGTTACCAAGAGTGTTGACCGTGGAGCCAAGTAAACTAAAACTGTTAACTATCTCAATCTCTTCACCATCCATACTGATGCTGCCAGTTGGCCCAGTGGTTAGAATCTTTGTTTTCTTGATGTTGAGCTTCAGTCCATATAGGAGGCTGTAGTCCTTGATCTTCTGCAGCAATAATCACTTGGGTACTTAATTTCATATTAAGCATAAATCACTTAATTTTTCTTTTCACTTTAAAGTTCCTTGATTAAGAACATCTGTATTGGCATGCAGACTTGGACTTTAGCTACTCTATATAGCAAATACTATGATAAATAATTTATCATTGCACAGCACTTTATGAAATGAGTTTATAACTTTATATTAGTAAATATCCTGGATTGTACACTTTAATTACACACACACACACACACACACACACACACACAAATATATACAAAGGAGTTGAATAGAAGATTCCAGAGGGCAGCACGGGAGGACAAAGTAAAGTATTACAATGAAATGTGCAAGGAGCTGGAGTCAGAAAATCAAAAGGGCCAAACTCACTCAGCATTTTTTAAGCTAAAGGAACTGAAGAACAAATTCAAACCTCGAGTTGCAATACTTAAGGAAGCTTTGGGCAGAATATTAAATGATCCAGGAAGCATTAAAAGAAGATGGAAGGAGTGTACAGAGTCATTGTACCAAAAGGAGTTGGTGGACACAAGAATTTCATGAAACAATGTATGAGCAAGAGCCTGTGGTAATGAAGGAGAAAGTTCAAGCTGCTCTGAGAGAATTGGGGGGGAAAAGGCTCCAGGAATTGATAACATATCAATTGACATATTTCAGCAAATAGATGCTGCCCTAGATGTGCTCACCAAGTTGTGCCAAGGAATCTGGAGGACAACCACCTGGCCTACTGACTGGAAGAGATCTGTATTTGTTCCCATTCCAAAGAAAGGCAATCTGACAGATTGTGGAACTTATCAAATAATATTGATATTACATGCAAGCAAGATTCTGTGGGAGATTATCCAAAAACGACTTGAACAGCACATCAACAGAGAACCTGAAGTGCAGGCTGGATTTAGAAGAGGCCTTGGCACTAGGGATATTGTAACTATTGTCAGATGGACATTGGCTGAAAGCAGAGAGTACTAGAGGAATGTCTATCTGTGTTTCATTGACTATGCAAATGCATTTGATTGTGTGGATCACAACAAACTGTGGTTGACTCTAAGAATGGGAATCTCAGAACACTTGATTGTGCTTATGTGAAACTTATATTTGGACTGGGAGGCAGTAGTCAGAAAAGAGCAAGGAAACACTGCGTGGTTCAAAATTGGGAAGGGTGTGCATCAAGGATGTGTCTAATCTCCATATCTTTTCACTCTGTATGCAAAACAGATTATCCAGGAGGCTGGGCTCGATGAGGAGAAATGTGGCATCAGAATTAGAGGTAGACTCATCAACAGTCTGTTATGCAGATAACATAACTCAGCTTGCTGAAACTGAGGAGGACCTGAAGTGCTTGCTGCAGAAGGTCAAGGACTGCAGCCTTCAACATCAAGAAAACAAAGATTCTCACCAGTGGGACAGTTGGCAGCTTCATGATAGATGGTGAAGAGATTGAGATTGTTAACAGCTTCAGTGTGCTTGGCTCTATAATCAACGCTCTTGGTACCAGCAGCCAGGAAATTAAAAGACGTATTGCATTGAGAAACTCTGCTGTCAGAGCCCTCTCTAAGGTACTGAGGAGCAATGATGTCAGTCTGGAGACAAAGATGTGTCTGATACAGGCCATGGTCTTTGCAATTACTTGCTATGCATCAGAGAGCTGGACAATGGCTAGGGATGATAAAGGAGAGTTGATACCTTTGAGCTGTGATGCTGGAGAAGAGTATTGAATATACCATGGACTGCTAGAACAAACAAGTTTGTCCTGAAGAGGGTGAAGCCAGGCAACTCCTTGGAGGCAAGGATTCTGAAGCTCTGGCTGACATACTTTGGACATGTTGCAAGGCGGGATCAGTCCTTGGAGAGGGACATCATGCTTGGGAGGGTGGAGGGACAGCGCAGGAGGGGAGGACCCTCGAGATGGATTGATTATGTCACTGGGGTAATGAGGATAGGCATATTGGAGTCAATAAGATTGGCATGGGATAGAGCAGGGTTTAAGGCTGTTGTACCATAGGGTCACTATGAGTCACAAGAGACTTGACGGCATATAACAACAACTATATATAGTTTAATTGTCATCTAGTCTATGAGGTCTCATAGCAACCCTATGAACAAAAGACTCAAAGCCTTTCTATAACTACTATCGTTTCTCAAAGTTCGTAGCGTTTCCAGAGGCATGTTGTTTAAGAAATGGATGCCACTTCTGCTTCCAACCCTCTCTTAAACTGGGAGCTCCACTAAAACTGTCCACCATGAGTAACCATTATGGCCTTTGACACTCCAATGGCACAAGATTCAGCATCACAGCAATCCCAGGTTACTCCAGTACAGCAAATTGATAGAAGAATGCTGTACCACTTCAAAGACTGTTCCTCCAAAATATAACAAGAAGTGACTTTCAAATACAAAGATCCTTCTCAGAGTTCTTGTTGACTCTAAACAAGAGGCTTAAAAAACCCAACCAATACAATACAATACAATACACAATAACACTAGAAAGTGAATGGTTTCTCATAGATTAATGCCTATTTTACATAGTGATTCTCTATACAAGATTGAGAGAAAATTAGGAATTTTTTCAAGTGTTGATTCTAATGTAATTTTATATGCCCCTTGTAAAATTCTTAAGTATTTTCTAATTTTATCATTTCAGTTTTAGGTTGCCATGTATTTACCAACATGAAAACACTAGGGGGGAAGAATTCTTTTTCCAGAGGGTAAATTTACTTGTAATGAATGTGGTGCTGTGAACACCATGCTGCTTGCTTTGTGCCTTGGTAGAAAACCTATTTTTTTCATCCAATCTTTTTCAAGTTAAAGACATCTAAATAACATTGTCTAAACTGAGGAATATTCCATTGATTAATATAAAAATGTGCTTAGCCTTCTTACATCATTAAATATATGGAGGCAGCTCTTGATCTTTATAAAAATAACACAACTGAAAATGAAAACCTGCCATGCAGAATGTCATGAATGATTGGACTACCTGTAATTACAAAAAAGATCCCTTAGGGGTAAGGAGATATGCTGTGAATTCAAAGGCAGAGGTTCAAATCCATCAGCAACTCTGTAAAAGAAAGATGGGCAGTCTCCTATTAATGTGATTTTTTTTTGCCTCTGAAAACCAGCTGGAAAGTCAGCTATGAGTTGGTTCCAATTCGATGGTACAACGGATTTTGTATTAATTTCATTCTTACTCCATTTAGCTCTTTTGCATTTCTTATTTCACTATTATTGTTGAAGACTTAATGTTCCTGGGAATTTTATATAGTATTTCTGAATTTATTGTAAATTGATCAACAACTCATCTTAATTCGTTCTAAATTTTCTAGACTCCCTTAAATGTTATTCAAATGGAGTAACTAAAATAGCTTCTAACAAAGTGTAACAAAGACTGGCTGGGCTTGCTAAAATCTTTCTGGGCAGATACTGTTCAGCTACGTTTCTAGTGGCTAACTGATTGAGTTGCAGGTAATGGGATGTGAGTGGAAGCTATTCTTATGTAAGAGCTTCACACAATTCTACATATTTTTCCATCTATGCCTTGATGTAGACAAGTATGCTGGCCTTGGAGACTGCATACTGACAATATCATAAAACAGAAGTAACCTGGGCCACTAATAAGATATTTCCTCCCAACAGTAACACCTGTTTCAGACTTACGAGAATGACATTCTTGTATAAATTTAAACATTTTTGTTGTAGCAGTTAGTGTTGCTATAGCTAATAAATTGGTACCTTTGAAAAGTGAGGTACTCTGAATAAAACATTCTAAGACCTATCACATTGGTTTAGTGACTAGGTGATAAAATTAAGGTAGCCCCATTAATAAAAATCAATTCTTCTGTCATCCTTAATAATTGTCCAGTTCTCAGATGCATAGCAAGTGACTGAAAAAAAAAACAACAAAAAAAAACCCCCCAAAACATTGCCTGAAGCATCAGGTGTACCTTAGTCCTCAAACATATATCATTGCTCCTCAATAATTTGGAGAGGTCCCTAACTACAGACTTTTCCTGTCTAATGCATCTCCTGATCCTCCTGACTTCTGGTACCAAATATATCAATTGTGGATCTAAGTAAATGAAGTCTTGACAGTCTCAATCCTTTCTCTGTCTATCATGATGTTGACTATCAGTCCAGTGGGGAGAATTTTTCTTTATGTCGAGACGCAATCTATATTGAAGGCTGCAGTGTTTAACCTTCTGCAGAAAGTGCTTTGGATTTTCCTCACTTTCAAAGCAAAATTGTGTCATCTGCCTAACATAGGTTATTGATGAATTTTCCTCCAATTCTGATGCCACATTTTTCTTCATAGAGTCCAGCTTCTTGAATAATTTGCTCAGCATAATGATTAAATAGGTATGGGAAAAGGATACAACCCTGATACACACTTTTCTGATGCACCAGCATGTTCCTTGGTGGCAAAGTTGAAGCTTCATCTCACATACTTTGGGATGAGAGATTACTATGAGAGATTATTCTTTGGAGAGGATCATCATGCTTGGGAAGGTGGAGGGGCAACAAAAGAGAGGAAGACCCTCAATCAGTATAGTTAGGCACAGTGTCTGGGGCAGTGGGCTTGGATGTGTCAGATTGTGTATTGTGGGGAGGGCACAGGATAGGACAGTGTTCAGATTGGTGGTTTATAGGGTTGCAATGAATTGTAATTGACAGCTCCTAGCAACATTAAAGATGCATTTAAAATTGTATACCTAAGCCTACTTTTTAAATATATGATGCTTCATAGACCCAGAGAGGAGCAAGCATTGCTTTTAAGTGCAGCCTTTCTGTATTCAATACTCAGAGTCCATGTTCAATGCCTTTTTAAAAATATACTAAAATTCATTGCCACTGAGTTGGGACCAACTCATGGCTGAACCTTCATTGGGCTTTTGGAGGCTTTCACATGGAAGGAGATTGTCCATATTCCTCCTGTGGAGCTGCTGGTGGATTTGAACTGCCAGAGACGTGCTGCCATTGAGTTAGTAGTGCAGCTCCCTGTGGACTACCTCACCAGAGCTTCCTTGTCCAATCAGTAGACAAGGTAAAGGTAAAAGGAACTCTGCTTCTGAATTTGCTTGTATTCGTTGTGTCGAACTTCCGCCTCCAGAATATATAGAGATCATATATTAGACCAATCTATTAATTTAGTTAGTGTACTTTTAATAATCAAGTTCATGTTTGTTCACTGGGTTGTTGACTCTTCTGGCAACAACTTCCTGATCATTAAGGGAATTTGATCAGGAGAAACACTATCTTGAAAATGACAACTGTGAAAACAGTTTTAAAATGTTGTTAAGAGTGTTAAGTTAAAAAAGCAGAATACTAAATTCTGTGTGAATTATTTAAAGCTGAATGTATATGGGTTGCTGTGAGTCAGAATTGACTCCAAAGCAACTGATAGCACAAGAACAGCACTAATAGAAAGTGGGAGAGCTTGTTTTGTCTAGGCAGAGGTACAGATGACTTGAAATAGAACATTAAATAGACACAGAATGTAAAAAAGAGAAATAAAAAATCAAGAAAGCATCCCAGTAGCCAAAGAGAATTTAAGTCAGTATGTTGCTGCATTGGATTATGTAGCATTCTGCTAGAACATTATTGTTAGACACCATGGAGGATCTCTGAACAACAGATCTGAACCCTGGTCTGTCCTGTGCCATCCTTATCTCTGACTTGAACCTGTTGCCACAACCACTGTGTCAATCCATCTTATTAAGGGTCTTCTCCTTTGCTCAGCCCCTACTTTTCCAAGAACGATGTCCCTTTTCAAAGAACAAATAGCCCCTTCTAACAAGATGCCCAAATATGTGCAATGAAGCTTCCTCATCCTTCCCTCCAAGGAACATTTAGCTTCACTTCCTTCAAGACATATTTTGTTTTTTGTTTGTTTGTTTTGTTTTTAAGAAAAGTCCAGTGTGGTGTTTCTCAACAGGACAGTGATATGGCACGTGGGGCACTTTAGAAAATGAGGTAGAAGGGAGGGAAGGTCTGGATTCAGGGTGGCACTACTGAGACCAGTGTGCTAGATATCCTGTAAAGTATTGTCATTTTTCTAATAGAAACAGCACCCCTAGAAATCTGTGTGTGAACAGGAAAGGCCAGGCTGGTGCACCTTTCTCCTTACTTGTGGCCTGCCAAGAATCTGGCTCAACAACAGTCCAGAAGCTCCTCAGGAGAGCCCTGAAGTCCAGCTAGCTGCAGCTAGTTGATGATCACTGTGGATCTCATGGCTTAACTGTGTCTGTAAATCACTCAGCCTTTTCTTCAGTCCTGACAAGGCTGAGAGAACGATGGTTTCTGGGCAGAAACCCACAGGACTCCACACTGTAGTAAAACCTCTCTGGCTTGCCATTGCATAGGGAGCCTGGGACTGACTCCTCTTCAACCAGCTCTGCGTCTTCGCTCTTTGGCCATTCCTCTGGCTTAGGGTACACTACTGTGTGTTTCAGGGCATTGTCTGGATCATATTCAAAGGCCACCCCTGCTGTCAGATTCCACTTGGCATGTTCCTTGCCAAAGCACTTTTTGGCATAGGCTCAGAGTCTCAGCTCCTGCCCCTTTCTGGGCTTGACAATAAGGATGTCATCCTAGTCCACATAGTCATCGAGGTCATTGTCTCAATTCCTGGATGTGACAAGAATGACACAGGGGCTGTTGGAAATGAGGTCCCGGGATGTGACGTGCTGTCTCTGATCTTCATTGTACTGCACATCAAGGGTGAACTTCACCAAGCACTCAGATATCTTAGGCAGTCCCAAGAGTACCGTAGTGAGTACTGTAGCTTGTCCACAATGTCATCACTAATAATTGTTAGGTCTTCACACTGGACGTAAGGCCAAGGACTCAAGGAAGGGGCCAGGGAAAGAAAGGAAGCTAAAGAAGCTTTATTAAGGGGTCTCCCAGGCGGGTTCCTTGGTCTGCAGAGAGAGAAACAGGGAGAGGGACAGACCAAGGAAATACAGCACCCTAAAATGGATTAGAGGAGGTTTTATAGTAAGGGTCTTTAGGGAGGGAAAGGAAGGACATTCTATTGTGGTTTAGGCAGGTGGGTGGTCTTCTAGAGAAGGAAAGGAGGGGCACTTCATGGTAGTTGAGGCTGTTCACTCCCTTCCTTTATATGTTGATATTCCTTGAATCCTTTGTTCTCCCTTTGACCTTGGTGCCTGACAATAAAGGGAATTAGTGCAAGTCTGTGAGCAATGAACTCATCATGAAGGACTGAGGAGTTAGTGTCAGTCTGCACCCAGTCAATGACTATTTTGAGTACTTCAGCAATGAAGACCCTCTAAATAGAATTGATGTTGTCAACCAAGGGAAAAGAGAGACGGGGACACACAGGAATGGAGGATAGGTCAGAAAGCACGAAGGCAGGGAACTAACAGCTGGAAGAACTGAAGCCCCTAAGGCACACCTTTCTGTGGTTTTATTGAGAATTACCAGAAAGTAAATAACAGAAAGATCATGGGGAAGTAAATTACAAAGATAAATCTTTTGCAAACGAGGCTGAATTCTTCTCTGTTGTCAACCTTATGCTTATCTCATAAGGGACGGGTTAGTAAATACAAACTAAGAGTAGTGAAAAGGTCTGCCTTGGCACTACAACTGACACATTTCAGCTAACAGATGCCCTGGACATGCTGACCAAGTTGTGCCAAAAATCTGGAGAACAACCCCTTGGCCA
>NW_006399806.1:108273-114340 GCF_000299155.1 Elephantulus edwardii
CTGCCCAGCTTGCTCCTCTCTTTGAAAAAGTAAAAGAAAAATTCTTTCTTTGGTATTTTTTGCTATTTTTAATGTGGTTTATCACATTGATTGATTTTTCAGTGTTAAACCAATCCTAGATTGCATTCTTGCCGTAAATACCACACTATCACTCTAATTCTTTTGTGGCTCTAAAATTGATTGTCTAGTATTTTGAGAGTTTTTACATTTATACTCATGAGATATTGGTCTGTATTTTTCTTGTTATGTCTTTGTGTGGTTTTGGTATCAGAATGACATTGACCTAAAAACTGAAAAGTGTGGCTGGTTTTTTGTTTGTTTTTAAAAAAAGTTTATGAAGCAAGCACAAGTCTTAATTCTCTTCATGTTTGGTAGAATTCAATTGTGAAGCTTTCTGGGTTTGGGCTTTCTTTTGTTAGTTAGATTTTTAAAAAATTGATTCTTTGTAATTCAGCCCTTATAATGTAAATCTTATCATATTTTCTTTTTCTTGAGTCAGTTTCAGGAATTTAAGTCTTTCTAGAAACTGTCTTTCCAGAAGATGTATCTTTCATCTAAATGACCCAATTTGTTATCATATAGTTGCTCTTACTATTCTGATAGAATTACTTTTTACTTCAGTAAGGTTGCTACTGAAGTTCTTTTTTTAATTCCTGCTTTTAGTAAACTGAGTTATTTTTCTTTGGTTTACATAATTAAAAGTTTAATAGTTTCTATTTTCTAATAACTAGATTTTTAAATTTTTTTCCTCTTTATTTTCCTCTGCTGTCCTGCTGGTCTGTTTTTGTTCTAGAACAAAGCTTGCCTTAATTATAGACATCTTTGTACATGGTTTAGTGTCTGATGTGTGCTACTCTCCCTTGCTCTACTTTTTCATGATGTTTTTCCTATTCCCTTCCCTGTCCCTCCCACCAAAAACCTTAATTTTAGAATTAACGTATTTGTCTCTAGAAATGTGTGTAAATTATACAAAACATTCCTACATAACCTTAAAATCTATTTTTCTAATATATAACATTTTCTTTATATACTTTTTTTGACTCTGTTACTGGGTAACTAAATATTAATTATACTTACAACCTCTTTTTCTAATGATCCTTTAATCATTATAGGATGCCATTCCTATGCAAGAAATACTTGTCTTCTGTGCAAGTTTTTTTATCAGAAATCAGTGACATTATTATTCCTACTTTTTAAAAAACTCATTTGTTTGGAATATTTTTCCTATCCTTTGATTTATCTTTGTGTCTAAAGTGTGTCTCTGGTAGAGAATATAGTGATGGATTGTGTTTTCTTATCCATTTTACTACTATTGTTCTCTTGCCTGGTGCATTTAGTTAACTCAAATTTAGTATAATTATCAATAAAAATGGTTTTGTTGCTGTCATTTTACAGTATTCCTTTTTGGTGGTGGTTGTTGCTATCACTACTCTATTTGTTTTTCTCCTTGGCTTCATTTTGCTCATGGCTTTTCTTATTTTCTTTGTTGCTGTTGTTTTATTGTTTACCAAGTCTTTATGCTTTTTGTCTTCTTCTTCTTTTTTAACCTTTTAGATCTTTTTTTACTTTCCTAATCTGCAAAATGATAGTGACAAACGTTGAGAATGATTGTGAGAAAAATAATGAAATTTATAAAAACAAAAGGTAAATATAATGCAAATTTTGTAACCATTGAGTTGGCAGTAGAGTGTTTAACATCTATGCCTCCAAGTTCCTTCTGTGATGGATGGCAGGAAAAAAAATGCACTATATTGTATTTCTTTTCCTTTTTGTGTGTTTGCTTACAAAGTTCATGCAGATTACAGATACTACCCAATTATAGAAATAATCAATAGTTTCAGTGTTGTTCTTGTCTTTACCACATGTGTCTTAACCCACCCATTTCCCTACTCCATCAGCATTGCCTTCTACTCCCACCTACTCCATTCAACACCTATCTCCTGCAATCCAGCCCTTGATATGATAGCTTATATATCAAGATTTCTGGGCTCCAAATGCATCAAGCTGCTGCTGGTTTCTTATGTTGTGGCTAGTATCTCTTGAGTTTAGGCGCCTGGAAGTCCAAATAGCAGGTACTAGTATTAGGGAAGGCTTATCTCAGATGGTTCTAAGAAAAAGTCCTTTCCCTTGAATTTCTGCTCCAGGATTGACTTCTTGTGGTTTCTTTTCATTTGAAAATGAGGAGGACCTGAAGTACTTGCTGCAGAAGGTCAAGGACTGCAGCCTTCAATATAGATTGAAGCTCAATATCAAGAAAAAAATTCTCGCCACTAGGCTGGTTGGCAGCAACATGATAGATAGTGAAGAGATTGAGATTATTGACAGCCTTAGTTTGCTTGGCTCCACAATCAATACTCTTGGCAGCAACAGCCAGGAAATCTCCTGTCAGAGATCTTTCCAGAGTGCTGAAAAGCAACAATGTCAATCTGAAGACTAAGGTGCACCTGATACAGGCTATGGTTTTTGCAGTTACTTTCTATGCATCAGAGAGCTGGACAATGACTAGGGATGATAGAAGGAGAGTTGATGCCTTTGAGCTATGGTAATGGAGAAGAGTATTGAATATATCATGGATTGCTTAGAGAACAAACAGGTTCGCCCTAGAGCAGGTGATACCAGGCTACTCCTTGGAGGCAAGGATTCTGAAGCGTCATCTGACATACTTTGGACATGTTGCAAGGAGGAACCAGTCCTTGGAGAGGGATGTCATTCTTAAGAGTAGGGACAGCGCAAGAGAGGAAGACCCTTCATGAGATTGATTTAGTGTCTGGGTAATGGGGATAGGTTTGTCAGAGACAATAAGATTGTACAGGATAGATCAGGGTTTAGGGCTTTTGTACATAGGGTTCACTCTGAGTCACAGGTGACTGGATGACACATAACAGCAACAACAAAGTTCATATACATTGTGTTTCATGCAATCATTCTCATGCATTATGCTACATAAAATTAAAAGCTTCACTCATTTTCTCAGAGGTTGTATTAAGTTCCTGTTTTCTTTCAAAGTCTAAGACAGCTCACTCTGGGATCTTCTTGACTCCATTTAGAAGTCCTGTAGCTAATCATAACCATCACACAGTCAGATATATGCACACCCATGTTTATTGTGGCGTTGTTCACAATAGCAAAGAGTTGGAAAAAACCTAAGTGCCCATCAACAAATGAATGGATAGAGAAGCTGTGGTATATTCACAATGGAATACTATGCTGCATTGAAAAACAAGGAACTCATGCAATATTATTCCAAATGGGTGACCCTGGAGGACATTATGCTAAGTGAAATATCTCAGTCACAAAAGGACAAATACTGCATAGGGCCACTGTTGTAGAACAGGACTGACATCAGGGTTGGGATGAGACTGAGAAAAATTGGATAAATTATGTATACTGTATTGAAACAGATGAGGGAGAGAACAGTTTAAAAGCAATATATGGTTGGGTATTATGGTTACAACAAGAGTCCATAATGAAGGTTGCATAGTGGAGTGTACTCAGGGGGCAGGGGGATTGTATACCAATGAAATAATTTTTCTTTTACTTTTCAAAGAGTAGAGTGAACTAGGGGGTGGGGTGGGCTGGGAGAAAAATGCAACAATGAATGAATGGAAATCTAAAATCTCTGTAAACGTTCATTGGTTGGTTGGTAAGTGATGTTGAGTGGCATGCGACCTATAGCGACCCTATGAAGGAGAGTCCTCAACGCTTGTGTGTCTTTCATCCTCTCTCCAGGTTCATAGGGTTTCCAGAGGCAAGCTATTATGGAAGTGGATACCACTCCTGCCAAATGCAAAATGATGTTGGTCTGGTATTGAGTGGTGTCAGAAAAAGTCAAAGAATGTCAACAGCCACTTGGTGATTGTCAGTGGGGGAAAGTTACTATCCCATCACCAGAAGGGAATGAGGAACAAGGAAGAATACCACACCTTTCCTTTTAGGCCAGGCTGGGGTGGGCACTGCCCCAGACCCATGATCCCATGGCAAATAAACAGCTGTTCAAAATGACCATGTTACACCCACAGCTCCATCTGTCTCCTTACTCTGTTTTTCTGGAATTCTTTGTTTGTCATCACAGCTTTTAATGTTTACGTCTGTTGATGTCCTTGCCAGTCTGTCTACACCACCATCTTTTCATTTCTTGCCTGCTTCTACCATACATGTTGACTGTGGATTTTCACTTGGATCTACAAAGAACACCCGGGGTGTTTTACTTAGAAGAAAATTCAGACCTATTGTTATCACTAAAGAAGACCCACAAATCAGTTACCAAACTTTCTACCCAAAGACGCTGGAAAATGAAGAGAAATTAAACCCAAATAAAGAAAGAGGAAATTAGAACAAGAAGAAACACAAAGGAGAAAATACAATAAACAGTAATTTATATTTTTCCGTCTCAGAATACTTTGTACAACAGTTCTTACATACCCTACTTAGGCAGCTGTGCTATTTAGATGTTTGGGAACATCTAAAACTTAAATTCTCCACTAGAGAGACTATGTAACTGAATACAAGGCTGAGAAAGAATAAACTTCTGAAAGATTTTGAGCTTCCTGAAATAATTTTTAAATCCTGAGTGTTTATCTGCATTTTCTTTAGAGAAGGTTTATAACTTGCATTAAATTTTCAAAGTTTTTCTAAGTCAATTTATGTTAACTGCTTGATGCATGATTTATTTAAATACTATTTTAATGAATTTTTTGGCATATTTGAAATTCTACTTCCTATTAAGCCCAGTCACCTGCCATACACTGCTTGGCTTTCACTGTCTCGCCATCTTTATCCCATCCTCTTTCCCCTAGTCTTCACTGCCTCTAGAAACAGGAAAGGTGTTCACTCCCTTCTTAGGTCCTAAAACTAGACCATAATATCTTTCCTCATCTTCTCTCTCCTCACATCCTGTTTATCAGCAAGTCATTCTTGCTATA
This sequence comes from Elephantulus edwardii, assembly GCF_000299155.1. Taxonomy (NCBI): domain Eukaryota; kingdom Metazoa; phylum Chordata; class Mammalia; order Macroscelidea; family Macroscelididae; genus Elephantulus; species Elephantulus edwardii. The sequence continues at coordinate 113,196 of NW_006399806.1, forward strand.
CTATCAAACTATAGACTAAACCTCATATTACTTCCCATACCCATTGTTACCACCCTATAACGAACTAATCCAGTTGTCGTGACGTCAATTCCAACTCTTAATAATTCTGTCACTTAATAATTTTTTGCTAATAATTATGTATATGTTTTTGCATCCTTTCTGCCTTGTTTCTGTGACAGGGAACTTTATCTATCTAACATCTATCTATCTATCTATCTATCTATCTATCTATCTATCTATCTATCTATCTATCTATCTTCCATCCATCCAGCCAGCCAGCCAGCCAGCCAGCCAGCCAGCCAGCCAGCCAGCCATCCATCTCTCTCTCCAAGATGAATTGATAGTGACTATAGCAATGGACTTGAGCATATCAGAGGAGATGAGATAGGCTTAAGATAGGGCAAGGTTCAACTGCTGGTGTTCAGATGATAGTGATGAGTTTTTGATGCCACCTAACAACAGCAAGATGTAATACATATACATATACATATACAGTTATTGTTGTTAGGTGGCGTATTGGAACCAACTCACAGCTTCAGTGGTTTTTTATAGGCAGTAAATAACAAAGGAAGAGGTTGCCCATCTTTCTTCTGTGAAACAGCTAGTGGATTTGAGCCACCTGCCTTTGGTTTGGCCACCAGAGCTCCCTGTATATACATATACATATACATATACATATACATACACATACACATACACATACACATATACATATATTTAACATAAATGCATTCTCTTTCATTGCCATTGAATCAGAACCTGCTCCTAGCTGAGCCTCTGGATATGAAGGCTCAACCTTTGGGTTAGTTAGGAGCACAACTACCTCTGAATTATTAGATCAGAGCTGCATATATATACATGTTGTTATATATGTGTTATATACATTATAGATGTGTACCATCTAGTTTTGCACTCTTCCTGGATGATACCCTTGATATCCTCCCACAGCTCATTTGGTCTTCACTCATTAGTGTTCAAGGCCTCAAACCTGTTCCTGAGATGATTCTGAAATTCAGGTGGGATAGACTCAAAGTCATATTTTGGTTCCTGTGGATTTGGTTTAATTTTCCTCAGTTTCAGCTTGAACTTGCATATGAGAAGAGACTCTGAATATTGAACTTGAGCGCAGAGAAGCCAAAGCAGAA
>NW_006399806.1:118215-137492 GCF_000299155.1 Elephantulus edwardii
TCCCTTGCCCTGTTCTGACGACTGCCTCCTGGTCCAAGTATAAGTTTCACATTAGAACGATCAAGTGTTCTGGGATTCCCATTCTTCTCAGAGTCAGCCATAAATTATAGTTATAATGCTAATTATACCATATAGTATATTTAGATCCTAAGATGTTAGCAAATATTGAAAAGTGTGGAAATTATGGAATAAAACATACAAAAAGGAATAGAAGACATTTCCTGTTAGTGCAGATAAAAAGGCCTAATATTAATAAAGGAAAGGATAAAATTAATATCCAAGAGATTTTTTTCTACCTGATACACATATTATTCTCCATAATGTTATATTCCATTGCTCAAATTTTGAACAGAACCAGTCTTCCCATCGAGGAAAACTAAACTATAAACTAAATAGAAGCCATTTAAACAAAATTCACCGGTTTCATGATTCGAAAGAACTCACAAGGTAGTGAAGATTTCAAAGACGCAAGTATCCAGAGAGGTAAATCCAACAATTTACATCACTTTACCCCTAGGAATATCCACTGATTCTAGAAGCTTCACATCTGCTGCATTCTCCCTAATTTCCCAGTTTTAAGAAAAAAAAAAGATGTCCGCTGGTTGTTGGGGAAGTTGAAAGATACTGGAAAAATACATACATTTAAAAATATCATTGCTTCCATTTTTTGACGATACAATGTTCTCTGGAATGTGGTTGTTAGGTGCCATCTGGTCGACTTTGACTCGTAGCAACCTGATGAATAACAGATCTGAATCTTGTCCTATCCTCACCAGGTCGTCATGTTGTAGCCATTGCTGCAGTCCCTGTGTCCATCCAATTTCTTGAGGATCATGCACTTTTCCACTGACCCTCCACCTATTCTAGCTTTATGTCTTTTCCCGAGGAATGACCCCTCCTGACAGACAACATGCCCAAAGTACGTGAGACGAAGTTTCACCATCCTTACCTCTAAGGAATACCTTGGTTGGACTTCCTCCAAACCAGATTCATTTGTTCTTTTTGCATTCCTTGGGATATTCAGTACTATTTGCCAACACCTCAATTTAAATACATCAATTGGAGTCAAATGTATTCATTCTGCATTTAAGAATATGAATGTATCTCATAAAGGGGTTGAAAAGTCAAGAAGAATGCGTGGTACAATTGGTAAGGTAACCACTGTGCCAACTCTCTCAAACTCATGCCATCGAGTCAGAACCAACTCGCAGTTGACCCCCAGTGGATTTCCCCAGCTATAAATTGTATTGGAGGAGCTGGATTCAAGACACTAGAAAGACTCAGTGTTTGACTTAGCAATGCAGTACCCTGTGGAGTAGGCCACAAGAGCTCCATGTTAGGAGTTTTGTTTTATTTTACATGTTTTTTCTTTTTTAAAAAAATTATTTTAATGAAAGTTTACAGAAAACTTAATTTCCATTTGTTCATTGTTGCATTTTCCTCCCTATTCCCCTCACCCCAGTTCACTTTTCTCTTTAAAAAGATTCTTTCATTGTTGCACAATTTCATCCCCTACCCCGCCACCTAGTCCACTTTATTCTGCACCTCTTATTCTGTACTGTTGTCATGCAAGTAATACCTAATCATATACTTCTTCTAGATACTTCTTTCCCTCCTTTCAATGCAATGTTCACTATCCCCTCTTTTCTTAGTTTCCCCCCAACTCCCCATGTCAGTCCTGTTTTATAACAGTGGCATTACACAGTATTTGTCCTTTGTGATGGAGATATTTCACTCAGCATAATGTCCTCCAGGATCACCCATTTTGTGTAATATTTTATGAGTTCCTTGTTTATCAGTGCTGCGTAATATTCCATTGTGTGACTATACCTCAGTTCCTCTATCCATTCCTTTTTTGATGTAGGAGTTTGTGGTTTGTTTGTTTGGTTTTTTTTAAAACCTTTGTAATTACTAAAAGTTGGAGAATATAGAATAACATAAGAAGATTAAAAAGAAAAGACAAAACAGAACATTGGATTACATAGGATTCTCATAGTAGGACAAGTTCTAAATTTAAGTAACAATGGACTCACATGTGGCAGAGAATGTGAGGGTGGAGCAAGTTTCCAATCCTTCGTTCATGGGGTCACCATGAGTCCTGTTAGCTTGACACCTAACAACAACATATCAAGGACTAACATTGTCTGAGCTCAAAGTAAGGAGTCCCCACAAATTTCACCTGAGATTTTCTGTGAAATTTGGAATTCTAAGAAAATAAGGTTTGTCCCTGATCTCCTTCTATTTTCAAGCTCGTTACTTTAATAAGGATAAGCTCAAACTAGATCTCCTGGTGCTTCAGTTTATGCTTGGCTGCTAGCCTCCAGCTTGGCAGTTCAAGCCCACCCAGTAGCACCATGAAGTCTGTAGTTTCACTTCCATGAACATTCCAGCTAACAAGGCTGTGTTTGTTAACACATGGACTCCTGATGATTGTAAATAGACTTGATAGCAGTGGATTTGGAATGTTTTATTTTAGGATCAAATTAGTGAGTACTGAGTACCTGCTATGTAAGCAAGAAGCCATGTGAGGGTGGAAAGACTAGGAAGAGTAATATGGGATTTTTATCTCAAGGAGATTAAAATGTTAAGAAGTTAAGTGATACATAAGTTTATCACGTTAAAAGATTTAATTTCTTTTGGTTTGTAATTTTTTTTTAAATGTGATTTTAATGAAGGTTTACAGACTAGTTGGGTTTCCATTCACTCATTGCTGCACATTTTCCTCCCGTCTGCTCCGCAATGCACCTCTTGTTCCAAATTGTTGTCTTATATATAATACTTAATCATACATTCCTTTCAGACAATTCTTCTCCTCATATGTTCCAGTGCAATATTCATTATCTCTCCATTCTTTTGCTAGTCTCTCCCCAATCCCCTATGTCAATCCTGTTTTATAACAGCAGTGTTATGCAGTAATTTTTGTGACTGAGCTATTTCACTCAGTATAATGTCTTCCAGGCTCACCCTAAAATAATTAATATTTTAAAGCAACTAAATAACATGCTCGTCATGTTGAAAGGATTTTGGAGGAAAGAGAAATAGTTGAGTAGAGAACCGGGTCACTTTTGAACACTTTCTGCATTTCAGATGAGTCCGTGGATGAGATTTGGTCAGACAGAATGTTGCTGTGGGATAATGTTATGGTTGGGTGGAATAGTGTGAGGAAAGTAGAAAGGTGGAAAATATATGAGGCATATTTGAAGGACAAGTAAACCTGCGTTGTCGACGAAAGTCATTGGGGAGTTCTTGTGAGATGAAAGTTTGAAGAAAGATTTGAAATAGGTTTTTGGAAGTTTCGGAAATAGAAATAATTTTGGCTTTTCTTAGGGTCATTATGTGTCAGAATTCAAGTCCAAAGCAATGGCTTTTATCAAGATTTCTGCCCTGAAGTGGACTGTGTGTGTGTGTGTGTGTGTGTTTAGTGTCCATGCTCTTTGAGGGAGAGTTTACCATACACTGTTTTAACATTCAGTCACTCAGACACATTTTGCTTCATGGTGTTAACAACTGTCCCCAGCTCTGGTAGCCTAGTGGCAAGAAGCTGTGCTGCAATCTTGAAGGCATGCAGTTCGAGGCCACCAGCTGTTCTGCTCTGTTAATCCCCTTTCATTTGATTTATTGGCTCTAAAAACCTACTGGAGGATCAGCTACGGGTCAGTTCCAACTCAATGGTGCCTAACAACATATTGTAACAACACCCTTCTCATTTTCCCCTCAGGATTCTTGTTTCCCTCCTCCTTGTATTCCTTCCTCATCTCTGAGATGTCACCTTGGACGAATACTTCCCATTTTGATCATGTGTGGTTTACTGTCCTAAGGAGTGAATACCTCCGTGAGTTAATGTCTAATGTTTGGCTGAAAGCGGCTCCAAAGGGGAGAGATTAGTTTCAGTCTTGAAGGGGTCTTAATCTCAAGAAAATCTTAACCAGAAAGTTAGGTTAATACTCTGAGTTTTGTTCTACGTTGTTCTCCCACTTTGTCCAGAGCCTTCTGCTGTTATCTCTTTAAAATGATGAGCCGTAGTGGTCAGGTACCATCTAGCTTTTCTGGTCTCAGAGGAGTGGAGGGTGAGGTTCATGTGGTTACTTAGACATTTAGACTATTTGTCTCTTTGGATCTTTGTTGTTTTGGGCTGTCGATATTTTTTGTGTGTCTTTTTTTTTTTCTTTTTCCTTTTTCTTGGTTCCAGACAGGGAAGGTTTGTCTTTTTTTCCAGACACAATAGGTTTGTCTTAAGTGGTCTCCTGTAAGTTTGTAAGACCCCAGTTGGTACTCACCAAAGCAGTATGCAGAACATTGCTTCTGTGGCCTAAGTCTTGTAAATAGACCTTGATGTCCCACAAGACTTAGGTATTAAAGCCTTAGAACCTGTAACTTATTCCCTAGGTTTGTTTTGTTATGAGTAAGAAGTTTACAGAACATTTTACATAACTTGTTTTTTGGCTCTATCATGTGAAAGGATGTATTTACAGCATACACAATATGAATGTAAAGCTATCATCTAATAAATCTATGTATGGTCAGCCATGTAGTCCCTTTCACTTATCTGTTAACCTTGCCTGTCTGCCTATGTAGCCATTTGTAAGTTAAGGCTTGCAGTTACTAATAGTGCAGTATTATGCATGTGCTGAGAGATGCTACGGGCAAAATGTTCAATGATCCAGGAATCATCAAAAGATGATGGAAGAAATGCATAGAATCACTGTATCAAAAAGAATAGACTGACATGGAAGCATTTCCTGAAATAGCATGTGATCAAGAGCTGATGGTAATGAAAGAAGAAATTTAAGCTGCACTGAAGGCATTGGCAAAAACTAAGGCCCCAGGAATTGATGGGGTACAAATTGATATGTTTCAGCTAACGGATACAGCCCTGGACATGCTCACCAGTCTGAACCAGGAAATTTGAATGGTAGCTACCTGGCAAACTGATTGGAAGAAATCCATATTTGTTCCCATCCCAAACAAAGGTGATCCAACCAAATGTGGAAATTATTTATATTAATGATATAAATACTATTAATATCAATTGCAAACAAAATATTGCTGAAAATGACCCAAAAATGGCTAATCCAGTACATTGACAGAGAACTGCCAGAAGTCCAAATTAGGTTTAGGAGAGACCAGGGCACTAGGGATATCATTGCTGATGTCACATGAATTTTGGCTGAAAGCAGAAAATACCAAAAGAATGTCTATCTGTGTTTTATTGACTATGCAAATGCATTTGTCTGTGTAGATAACAAATTATGAATAACATTGACAAGAACAGAAACTTATACCTAGATCAATAAACTGTTGTGCAAATAAAACAAGGGAACATTGCATGGTTTAAAATCAAGAATCAAATCCTCCTCACTGACCAATAAGCAACATTGTGATAGATGGAAAAAAGATTCTAATCTGTCAACGATTTCATTTTACTTGGATGCACAGTCAACACTGTTGGTACCAGCAGTCAGGAGATCAGGTGAGGCATTGGGAAAGTCTGCAGTCAGGAAAATCTCCAAATGACTGAGGAACAATGATGTTCATTTGAAGACTAAGATGCACCAGATTCAGGTCATGATCTTGTCACTTGCTTTGTATCTGAGAGCTGGACAATAAATAAGGAAGACAGAAGAAGAATTTGTGCTTTTGAACTGGGGTGTTGAAGAAGAGCACTGAACATTCCATGGACAGCTAAAAGAATAAGCAAATATGTCTTGGAAAGGGTGCAGCCCGAGTGCTTTGGAGGCAAGAATGATGAGGCTTTTGCCACACATACTTCGGTATGTTACTAGGAGGTGCTATTCCTTGGAGAAGGACATGATGCTAGGAAGTGTGGAAGGTCAGCAAAGGAGAGGAAGACCATCAACTAGATGAATTGACATAGTGACTGCAGCAATGGGCTCAAATATGTCAGAAATAGTGAAGATGGCACAAGATAGGACAGGATTCAGATCTGTTGTGTATAGGGTCGTTATGAGTTGTAACCTAGTTGGTGACACCTAAAAACAACAACAATGACCTTTCAAATCGGTGATATTTTAATGCTATAAATAGTAAGGCTTTTCAATTTTGCTGTGAGTTACATGAACTGAATATTAAGCTGTTGATTAGCATGCATGTAGTGATCATATTTTATAGCTACTATCATTTATTTTTTTTTCTATAATTATATTTTATTAATTTTCATAAACATTTACAGAGATTTTGGGCTTCCACTCATTCATTGTTGCACTATTCTCTCTACCCTCCTCCCAGTTTGTTCTTGTCCAAATGCCACAGTGCTTGTCAAAGCCAGTTCTGATTAATCTTCTTTGTCAGTGTATCCTTTGCCATTCCCTATCACTCCTCCCTGAGAGAGACTTCACCCTGAGTCATAAGGAAAAGGGGACGGCGTATTCTCTTAGCTACTTCCTGCTGAAAAGGGACGCTGTGGGTTTCAGGGTGAAGATCTTCTCTCACTACTCTAAAGGGCCCCTTTGGCAGTAGGAAACACATAGACTATTATGGAGATTGATTTTGGAATTCAGATGCACTCTTATTGATTGTGCTTGGCTGTACATGTACATATCCTTCAAGAAGCTACTATCATTTAATGAAATTAAAAATTAACCAGCCCACTGGATACATTGCACAAATCAACAGTTGAATATTGTATTCCTGTCTCCACACTTTTCAATCATATGCAGAACAGATCATTTGGGAAACAGTTCATTTGGGCTTTATGAGGATGAATGTTGTATCAGGATTGGAGGTAGACTCATCAACAACCTACATTATGCAAATAACAAAATCTTGCTTGCTGAAACTGAAGAAGACCTGAAGCGCTGCTGCAGAAGGTCAAGGACTGTAGTCTTCAGTATGGATTGAAGCTCAACAACAAGAAGACAAAAATTCTCACCACTGGGCCAATTGGCAGCACCATGATAGATGGAGAAAAGATTGAGGTTGTTAACAATTAACACTCTTGGCACGAGCAGTCAGGAAATCAAAAGATTAATTGCATTAGGAAAATCTGCTGTCAGGGACCTCTTCAGAGTGCTGAAAAGCAACGATGTCAGTCTAGACAGTAAGATGTGTCTGAGGCCATGGTCTTTGCAAATACTTGCTATGCATCAGAGAGCTGGATAAGAACTAAGGATGACAGAAGAAAAACGGATGTCTTCAAAATGTGGTACTGGAGAAAAGTCTTGAACATACCAGGGACTGCCAAGAAAACAAAAAGGTTTATCTTGGAGAGGATGAAACCAAATCTCTCCTTTGAGGCTAGGATTTTGAAGTTCTGTCTTACATAAAGACCGGTCTTTGGAGCAGGACATCATGCCTGGAAGGGTGGAGGAACAGTTCAAGAGAGGAAGACCCTGGATGAGATGGATTGATACAGTAACTGGGGCAATGGCAATGAGGGTTAGTGTGTTGGAATTAGTAAGAATGTCTCAGGACAGGGCAGGGTTCAGAGGTGCTGTACATAGGGTTGCTATAGGTTGCAGGCGACTCAATGGCACATAACAACAACAACTGAAAGCACTGTCACAGTAAATGTGATGTGCTTCAATTTTTCAATAATAAAACAAGATCATAGCTTGCAATATTATATGCCTTTCTCTTTCTAGGATTAGGCACACTTTAAATGCAAGTGACAGATAAGTAAATCTGGATCAGAAGGACATCATCAATACTTATGAAGGGTGAGGATCTCCCCTCTCTGGAAGAGGAGACTCTTCCCTCCACCCTCCTTTAATAGTTATCTGTATTGTTTCCTTAAGAGGGAGCTGCAACTTTGAGTGGGAGTTTTACTTGAATATGTTTTAAAATAACGTCAGGCCCTCTGAGTCTGACAGATGCTTAAGACTGACTTTCCTGACTGCTTTCGTGGCATTTTGCTAGTTTCTCTAAATGAAATGTGTGAATTCTATTCCTTGGTTGTCACCTGCCTCCCAGGCCTGGTTTCTGTTGTTTGTTTTTGATAGGCTTGCAGATTGGCTCTGTCTCCCATTAGAATCCACATTTTATCCATAGAAAATACTCATGAATTCTTTGCCTCATTACCTCAGAGAACAGAGGCAATCAAACAATCTTTTTACCTTATATTTGTGGATGGCATAGGAGAGGAAGACCTCAACCAGGTGAGTTGACACAGTGGCTGCAGCTATGGGCTTGAGTGTGGCAGAGATTGTGAGGATGGCACAGGACAGGACAGGGTTCAGATCTGTTGTCCAAAGGGTTACTATGAGTCATACTTGACTCGATGGCACCTAACAACAACAACAACAACACATCATTTACAGAAGTTGACCTAAATGGTAACTACATGGAAGAGCGAGAACAAATAGAAGAAATTTTGAGAGTAATAATGCTTATGTGTAAAACCTAAGGTATCTGTTAAAATTTATATTAATGTTCCATTTGATTTAATGCATATTGTCAGAAATTGCAATATGAAATTCTAAAACAATATGACTATCAGGGTCCAACCACCAGTACTCTGTAGTACTGAAGTACACAAGCTCTCATCAACTCAGAATTTGGAAGGAGAAATCATTCTGAGCCTCAGTTTCCTGTCTGTGAATTGAAGGAATACTCACCTTGTGTGCTAATGTCCAATGAATAACCATGGACACATGTACTTATAATGCACATCACATACCAAAGTACTTCTCTCTCATTGCCACTGAGTGGGTCCAGCTCTTGGATGAACTCCAGCAGGTTTCCTATATGGTAAATAACATGGAAGGAGACTAGTGGTGAATTCAGCCAGAGAAGTGCAGCTTTTAGATTAGCAATGCAACCAGCTCTCTGTGGACTACGGTACCAGAACTCCTTAAGAAAGTACTTAGCAGATGATGCTTTTAAAAGGTATTATAACAAGCATTGCAATCTTGATATATAATAGCACTGCTTACTGGCTTTTAAAAGAGTTATGCAAACTGACATATGTTACCTTTCCTCCTCAAAATATAGCAGAATAGTAGTACTCTTGGCATACAAGAGGGAGAAAGAGGGAGGAGGTGGCAGGACCAGGTATGGAGTAGTAGTGATGGTGTTGACCAGTGAAGAATTTAACTGTGTAAAGCTTGAGATGCTGGACCTAAAACCACAATTTAAAGAGTTTTAGCTGGAGAAAAACAATGAGATATCAGCTTTGAAAACTCCTCTGTGGGACTCAGTTTCCCTGGTTTTTCACCATCTGGTAGTTTCCACCTCCTCTGCCTCTGACATTCCCTTAATTGGGGACAAGGAAACGAAGATTATCACCAAGCCAATTGACAATACCATGATAGATGAGAAGAAATTGAGTTTGTTAACAATTTTAACTTGCTAGGTTCTACAGTCAACACTCTTGGCACCAGCAGTCAGGAACTCAAAAGACAAATTTCATTAGGAAAATCTGCTATCAGGGCTTCTCCAGAGTGCTGAAGAGAAATGATGTCAGTATAGAGACTAAGGTGTTCCAGCGCTAAGCCATGGTCTTTGTAATTACTTGGTATGCATCAGTGACAATGACCAAAGATTAGAATTGATGCCTTTGAGTTGTGGTGCTGAAGAAGAGTACTGAACATACCGTGGACTGTCAAGAGAACTAACAGATACGTCTTGGAAAGGATTAAAGTAAGCTTTTCTTTGGAGGTAAGGATTTTGTGGCTCTGTCTCACATACTTGGGACATGTTTCCAGGAGGGACCAATACCTGGAAAAGGATATCATGCTTGGAAGCGTAGAAAGACAGCACAGGAGAGGAAGACCTCAGATAAGACGGATTGACACAGTAACTGGGGTAATGAGGGTAGGAGTATCTGAGACAGTGAGATTGGCCCAGGATAGATCAGGGTTCAGAGCTATTGTGTATAGGTTTTCTATGAATCATAGTTGACTCAATGGCACATAACAATGACACCACCAACTCAGATGAAATCTCACATGGATCCCATGTATTCTGGATATTGTTTTTACCTCAGACCAGTCTTGTCTTTTGATCTCCCAAGTGTTTTTTCAGGTTTTGTTCTCATTAGAATTCACAAGCAAGGATAACGTATGTCCTCATTTTACACATACTTGAACTGTGTGTGTAAACATGTGATATATGTGTGTAGTAATGCATGTTGTATCTATCATCTAATATCTATGTTGTATCTGGACAGCACATATCAACAAATCTATATAAATGAATGTTACATTTATTTTTCTCTATCTTTGTAAGGTTTGGTGACAGGTAAGAGCTCCTCATTAGTACACACCTTGTTTTTCTTCTCAAAACTGGAAAACCTTTTATAAGATCTTTTTTGTTAGGCTGTGCTCTGTGGTGGAAACAAAATTGGATCCTGGAGACAAGTATAAATCAGGGAATAACTAAGTGCATCACAAATAACTAACTGAAAGCTAATATGATTTTAATACTCTCACAATCAATCAAAGAGGATATGTTTTGCTTTTTTTAAAAAATGAAGTGGCATTTTATGACTATAAAGAATAATAAAATATCAGATTCTTTAAAGGCTCCTTCTGCCATCACCCAGTGCCACCTCTCACTGGTTCTGATGGATGATGACCTTCTCTCAGGTCTCTGAGGCTGCGAATCTCTATGGGAAGATGCTGTTCATCTGTCTGAGAGCTGCTGGTGGATTCAAACCCTTGACCTATCAGTTAGCAACCTGACACATTACGCATACAACATTATTATAGTAGCTTTACTGGCTTAGTTCTTAGGAAGTTGCACTGCTAACCCAAAGGTGATTTTTCTCTGGCGTTTCAAATCCAGCAGCAACTCGGTAGGAGAAAGATGAGCATCCTCTCCTATGCTATATGCAGACTTGGATACCAGTTGGAGGGCCTGCTCTGCATTGGTTCTTATGTGAAGGCAAAGAGTGAGTGAGTGGGCCCTCTTGGTTTATTTCCATCTACTGTGGTACTCTTTATATACATTTAACTTTGTTTTCAAATGTTTCTGCTCCTTTTGAGAGGTGGGGGTAGTAGAAGACAATAAATCAATTTCCCTAAGTGGATGAAGTTAAGAAGAAAGTTTGCTAAGGACACAAATTGAATTGTTAACTAAGTCTCATTGGAATGATCGGTGTCACTGTGGAGTCCAATTTAATCATTGCCTCATTTGTCTCATGCTAAGTGTTTACTTCTACCTTTCCTCAGTCTTAGAAAAAACAATCAATCTTAATTCAACAGATTGTCTGAATGAGGCCCCTTAAGACCCATGTCATATTCACACAGGAAATGGCGTACATAAAACAAAAGAAATAGTAAAAAAGAAAAGCCCAATGGAAATATGAATTGAAAGGAACTCAATCTTAGTAAGGTGATTCTAGATCTCGAAAATGATGAAATTATCCTCTTTCCCTTCAGCTCTGAGATGGTTTTTCATCTTAGATGGGAGTTTAGATATATTTCTCATCATAGTTGCTACTAATGTTTCTAAGTAACTCAGTTATTAACCAAAAGATTGGTGATTCAAACCCACAAAGGGAGTCAGACGTGGTAGGTTTTTTCCTGCAAAGATATGCAAGCGTTGGAAGGTCTTAGCACTTGTACTCCACCCTGCAAGGTCACTGTGAGTGAATCAACTCAATAGCAGTGGATTTGGTTCAATGTGATTACATAACAAATGAAGATTTTAATTTAAACATCGTTTTATTATACATAATAGTACTAAAGTGACGGGAAGTATGAAAGTTGCAATGAAGTATGAAAAGTTTTGCTTTAGAGGGTTAAATTTGAGACTAACTCTACTGGGGGGAAAAAAAGGACACCATCATCATCAAACTGCTAACATCTGATGAGCACCTCATATATAAATGTAATGTTCAAAACTAAGTGCCTTTCATGTATTATTTAATTAACTTTTCACAATCATCCAGTTAGGTAGATCCTCTGAAAGCCCATGATTTCTGCAAATAAGGAGCCTTGGTGACAGAGTGCCTTAAAATGTTGCGTTGCAAACTAGAAGGGCAACAGATCAAATTCACCAGAAACTCTGAGTGAGAAAGAGGAGAGTCTCTTTGCTCTATAAATCTGGTAAAGATTTACAACCCAGGAAATCTAATGGCAGTAGGAACAGATACTTTAAGAGAATAAAACCTCAAGTCCCACCAAAGGTAGCATGTTGTGCAAATCCAACAGGTGCCTCACAACTAGGAGAACAGCACCCTCTAGAGTTGAGGAGTTCACGCTGCACAGTCCACGCTGCAGGAGGAGCTAACATTCAAGTTCACGGCTTTCTTTAGCAACAAGCGTTGAACTAACGCAGGCGTTGAACTAACATTTTTCTGAAGTCAAGTTCACGGCTTTCTAACTGCAGAGACCACTCACTCTCTTTTGTATAAGGAAGGAGCTGTGGGCCCAGCGGGAGAAGCAAGTACACTTCTTAATACCCTGTCCTCTGACAGACAGGGGGCAGAGAACCAGGTCTTGTTAACAGCTCTCAAATTGGAATCTCAAGTCATCTTGTCATAGGATCTTCTGATTTAGAATGGAAAAGAATCACAAACACCTTTTACTAGTAAGTGTTCAAACATTTCCCAGTACCCTTCAAAGGTGTTGCCCAGGGGAACGACTATAACCTACATGCAAATGCTTCAATGAGTTCCTTTTATAAATTTGCTTTGAGTTCATAACACACCTGACTTATGCATAATTCTATATATTATTGTTCGAGGACAAAATCAAACAATCACCATGCTTATTTCTCTAATAATGACAAATGATAGGATTTTTAGCGCCTACACTTCATGTCAGCCTATCTTCGATGAGACTGTTGAACCTTGCACCTACCGACAGCACGCACTGAGTGTGTTCTTGTCATCATTCCATTCCATTTCCTGGTGAGCTATTTAATTCTTTCAGGGTTTATGCTTTCAAGTTGAATAAAAAAGTCTACACAATATCATAACAGAGTTCATTGTCTTTGAAAGCTAAGAATAGACAATACAAAGTCTGGCATTTTAATTAAACACTTGCCTCTGTGTGTATTTCATGCCAATGGAGCAAAACTGAATAATAGATGAGAGTCTGACCAGGCTTCAGTCATGTCCACCCTTGTATTTGCTTCACAATAGACAACATGACAATTCATGATGAGTGCAATTTGGGTCTTTGTTTTCCCCTTAAACTATAGCTTGCACTTTTCAAAGTTCTATTTCAATGCACTAACTATTTTTCTGTGCTTTGAGCAATGCAGTGATGCTTGTCAGTGAGTATCTGCCATCTCACTATACAGTTATTAAAAAAAATGTTGCTGTTAGGAAATGAAAGAATAAGATTCCAGTCCCCCTTTTGCCTGCCATTTGGGTGGCCAGGGTCCTGGATCTGTGGCTACCTTCCCAGGAAACTGGATCCAGGTGACACTACCTTTTCTGCAATAATTAAGCTGAATGGAAGAATGGGCTTCCACCAAGGAGCAATATCTATCAAACCTGGACAAATTAGCCAACTCATGCAAAGGGCTTAAGAGAGAGGAAGAACTTAGATGGGAAACAATAGGTTGGAAAAAACTAAATGAAACCAGGTAGAAACTGCCCATCATTCTCCATCTCAGCTTTCTCCTTATTCATCTTACCCCCTTAAGAAAAGGAAGATAGTCATTAGTCAATTTTTTCCACAAGTTTGACTGTGAAAGAAAAAAAAATTACAATTACTGGATTAGAGAGATAGGAAATTAATTATTTTTTGTTTTGTAATTTAAATAATGACAAAATAAAAACCCTGTGAAGTTGCAATATACCCAAGCCCAGCCACTGGTTGTACTTAATGTACCCAAGGCCAATGCCAGCAGAGCCACTGTCCTTCCTACTCTTGGTTCAAGTTCTGTTCGGCTCTGTACCTGAGTCATTGAAGGATTACCCAGTGTGGAGAACATGCTCGTAGCCCATGCAAATGCCACTGTGGTGTTCCATCCAATGGTTAAACTACTATGATGGAGGTGAGTTATGATTTAAATTGTGTTTCTCCCAAATACTTGCAGTGATTTCTAACTTCTTTTGGCCTGTGGTTACAATTCTATTTAGGAATTGGTTGTTTTTTGTTATGTTTGTGTAGAGTGTATCTTGAGGTAATATCTTTTTTTAAAAAATTAATTTTAATGAAAGTTTACAGAGACTTAGGGTTTCCAGTCATTCATCGTTGCGCTCTTCTCCCTGCCCACCCCTTCCCCCCAGTTCACTCTTCTTCATGAAAAGTAAAAGAATAACTCTTTCATTGTTATGCAACCCCTACTCCCAAGTCCACTCCACTGTGCCATTTTCATTTTGGACTTTTGTAATGACAATAATACCCAATCACATATCCCTTTTAAACAGTTCTCTCCCTCATCTGTTTCAATGCAGTGTACATCATTCCTCCCCTCCTTCTCCGTCTTCCCTCAACCCCGATGTCAGTACCATTTTACAACAGTGGCCCCTATGCAATATTTGTCCTTCTGTGACTGAGACACTTCACTCAGCATTAACGTCCTCCAGGGTCATCCATTTTGCATAATATTTCATGAGTTCCTTGTTTTTCAATGCTACATAGTGTTCCATTGTGTGAATACACCACAGTTTCTCTATCCACTTGTTTGTTAATGGGCACTTGGGTTGTTTCCAGCTCTTTGCTATTGTGAACAAAGCCACGATAAAAATGGGTGTGCATATATCTGTTTGGGTGGTGGTTAGGGTTTCTTTGGAGTATATTCCCAGTAGTGGAATTGCTGGGTCAAATGGTATCTCTACTTGCACCTTTTTGAGAAATCACCATACCGCCTTCCACAGTGTTTGCACTATTTTACACTCTCACCAGTTTCTCCACAACCTCGCCAGCATTTGATGTTTGCTGTTCTGTTAAATTTTGCCATTGTTACTGAGGTAAGATGATATCTCATAGTTGTTTTGAGGTAGTATCTTTTGAGATATAAAATAATGTAGACACTACAGAAAATGCAGAGATGGAGGAAAAGAGACACCAGGTCTCATAAAGATCACTCAGGAGCTCAAAGCAACAAAAACCTTCTTCACTCAAAACTGACACAAAGAGAAAGCTTTCCCCAAGAGCTGTCACTTGGAGCTCCAATTTCTAGCCTCCTAACAATCTGAAAACCCAATGGATGTCCAGATATGAGTTGATTCTGACTTGACAGCAATGAGTGAGAGTAAGTGATTGTGGAGAAAAGAAATCTTGTTTGTTAAAACCACTCAACTTGAGGTATTTCTATCATAGTAGCACAGATGGATGATCAAGACAATGAAGGCAGAAACAATTGTTTTCCCATGTTGATCTGAACTTGTGAGATTTAGACAGCAGGAAGCTTAATTGTAAGCCTCATTTGATAAGTTTTCTTGGCTAATTGTCAATGATCCTGGCAGTCCTCCTGTTTTTCTTGGTAGCTGTAATCTCAACAACTTTGTGCCGCTACTATGATTCCAAATCATGACTTGGCCAAGGATGATAAAAAGTCAATTGCCTCCTCAAGAATATACATACTGCAGGTGAGTTAATTAGCTGCTTGAAATATTTCATCACTCGGATATTATGGAGTTTTTACTTCTTTTATTAAGGAGACTTTTTTCCTTTGGAGAGCAAAGCAACTGTCATAATGTTACACGGGCCATTTGAATTTATGAGGGAAATACAAAAGGCTCTTGTTTTCATGTGAAGACAGATTTAACACAGAGACATGATGAGGAAATTAGATCCTACTCTTAACTCAGGTACTGAGACAACAACACTGGGCCATCTCCTTACCGAGAGAGGTTCTTTGTGATTCTAGATTGGGCACAGTGCTTGGTTATGCTTAGAGTTCAGTAGAAAGAATAGTATCCATCTTGATAAGGACTAGTCTAGTAGAGTGAGTTCATGTACTCTTTTGTAGATTGTTGCTGTTACATGCAGTTGAGTTGGAAATGAATCTTAGCTGACCTTCCAGAGACAGGTTTTCAGAGGCACTTAATCACACTTGAAGAAATTGCCCATCTTTCTCTCTCAGAGCAGCTGGTGGATAAGAACCACATGCTTTTGGATTGGCAGCTTCTGACCACGGGACCTCCAGAGCTCTCTAATTTTTGAATGATTATGGCTAGAACAGAGATATATGTGTTGGTTTTTTTTTCTGTGAAGAACTTGCTCTTACTGTCACAATTATCCTAGTCTAAGTGCCTGCTCCTTCAGGATTCGCTTTGCCGCCTCTTGTAAAAAGAAGTAAGTTAAAGAGTGACCTATTTCTTGAAATAGATGCAAAGTCTCTTAAGAGTAGGAATCCTCTGTTAAGTTTTCCTCTCTGCTGTTGTGTACCATTGAGTTGGAACCAACCCATAGCTGACCCTTCCAGAGATTGTAAATCATACAGGAGTTGGTTGCTCATCTTTCTCCCATGTAGCAGCTGGAGGATTTGAACCATATACCTGTGCATTGGCAGCACAATTCCTTACTACTCAGTGATAAGAGTTAACACTTATTGTTTAATCTATCAGTCATTGCTGTGGACTCAGGACTGACTCATAGCTGATTCTCCAGAGGGTTTTTGGAGGCTGTAAATCATATGGGAGCAGTTGGTGACTTTAAACTGAGTTCTGGGGGCCTCATAAAGAGCCAATCAAACAGCCTCCTGTTTGGTTTAATATATGGTCATGACTAATATTGATTTATTCCACTACATTCTAGGTTTCTTGGCAACTTTACTTTTTGTTGTTGCTGTAATTTAGTGGAACTGATGCTCACTCAATCAAGAAACAGTGCTGACAAGCTTCAGAGAAGGCTACTCTCAGGGGTCATTGGCTAAGACCCATGGTAAACATGATATATAATGGAAAAAACAACCAAAAGTGAATGGTAACCTCTTTTTTTACCTGTCAAGAGGACTGTGCTAGAGGCTGTAACAATCTTCTATCATCTTATCACAATAGAACACAAGTGTAAATAAAATACATTTATGAGCTTTGCTTATTGTATATTCACTTATTAAATCCCTTTATGTAAAAAGAGCTTATAAGAGAGGGTTTAGGTTTTCATCTTTATTTTCTCCATTTTGAAGTTCACATCAATCAGTCCTACTTTTTCTGGGGGCATAGTCTGTGGGAGGTTTCTCTAGGGGATCAAATCCATCAGCGGCTCCACTTGAGCACAATGGGTAATCGCCTTCCATGCGGTTTCCCTGGGAAACCCAACGAGGGTCAGCCATGAATTGGTTCTTTCTTGACAGCAATGAGTGAGTGAGTGATATTAAAAGGACTTGAAACAAATACTACATATTCTTAACTAATATCCAAGGAATCCTGGCTGTATACTGTATTATATGGTGGGCTGCTAAATAGAAGGTCGGAGGTTTGAATCTTCCAGCTCCTCAGTGGTGAAAGATGGGCAATTTTCTTGCTTCCTTCAAGAAGGAGAGTCAGCCTGGGTTGTAGCTCACCAGAGAGCAGTGGAATTAGTTGTTTCTGTTTTGCTTGTTTGTTTGTTTTTTACTTTTTGGTAATATCCAGGAAGTCTAGAATTTTTCATGAGGAATTACCATTTTTCTCGAGCCAACGACCTGTACTTCTCAGCCTATTAAAAGTATTCTCCATCGACGGTATTGCCAGCCAACCTGATGACCTGAACAATGCCCCAGCTGCACACACAAAATTCACATTCAAATGTCAGACAAAACATAATCCCAGGCCATAGTGGATGGACATGACGCATGAAGTTAAAGCATCATTAAGTCCCTACTAACTTCACAGCTGTATTAAAGTGATGTTCAGAATCTTCATAAGTAGTAGATCCAGCATGGAATAGGAAATGACTAAACAAAGTCACTGACTGTATTGGACAGCAGAGTTTGAAGCCTGATTTTAATTCATTGCTAGCAAAGTGGAAAAGCTATATGTCTGAAATGACAGCAAACTGAAAGGATTGCTATTTTAACTAATAAATCCAAAGACCACATTCAAAGCTCAGTTTGGTCACTAGGGCAGAGAGGCTTGTACCGAGCATGACATATAATGGGTGTTCAACAGATAACTTCCAACTGAATAAAGGCTACCTGACTCACTGCATCATGAATATTTAACTTAAAAGGGGGGGGTTGCTGAATGGTGTATTACTATGTCTTTTGACATAGGTTAATGTGCACAAATGTAGTGTTAAGAGAAAAAGGCAGCCTATATACTGCAAGTATTACATGTTCTCATAGTGCTTCGAAGGGTGGAGGGACACCACAAGAGAGGAAGACCTTGGATGAGATGGATTGAGAGAGCAGGGTTCAAAGCTGTTGTATATACTTTGGGCACGTTGCCAGGAGGGACAAGTCCTTGGAGAAGAACCTCATACTTGGAAGGATAGAGGAACAACACAGGAGAGGAAGACCCTGGATGAGATGGATTGACACAGTAACTGGGTTATTGGATTTAGGTGTGTCTGAGACAGTGAGACTGACTCAGGATAGGGCAGGGTTCAGAGCTATTGTACGTAGGGTGGTTATGAGTTGCAAGCGACTTGACAGCACATAAAAACAGCATCAACAAACATATTTAGGTATATGATGTTGTTGTATACCATCAAATCAGAACTGACTCATATCTAACTCTTTGGTGGGTTTTCAAAGGTAGTTAATTGCATGGGAGATTACCCATCCTTTTCCTGAGGAACAGCTGGTGGCCTCGAACTGCGTGCTTTCAGGATTGCAGTGCAGCTTCTTGTCACTAGGAATATTGTTGTTGTTATGTGCTATACAGTCGCTTGTGACTCATAGTGTCCCTATGTACAAGAGCCCTAGACCCTGCTGTATCCTGTGCCAACATTATTGTCTCCAACACACCTACCCCTGATATCCCAGTTATTGAATCAATCCATATTACCAAGGGTCTTCTTCTCTTGCGCTGTCCCTCCACCTTCCCAAACATGATGTCCCTATCCAAGGACATCATGTAACATATGCAAAGCACGTCAGACAAAGCTTCAGAATCCTTGCCTCCAAGGAGCAGCCTGGTTTCACCCTCTCTAGGTCGAACTTGTTTGCTCGAGCAGTGTATGATATATTCAGTATTCTTCTCCAGAACCACAGCTCAAAGGCATCAATTCTCTTTCTATCATCCCTAGTCACTGCCCAGCTCTCTGATGCATAGGATCAGGTGCACCTTACTCTCCAAACTAAAGTTGTTGCTCTTCAGTACTCTTGAGAGGTCCTTGATAGCTGACTTTTTCATCTCTTGATTTCCTGGCTGCTGGTACCAAGAGTGTTGATTGTGGAGCCAAGTAAACTAAAACTGTTAACTATCTCAATCTCTTCACCATCCATACTTATGCTGCCAATTGGCCCAGTGGTGAGAATCTTTGTTT
>NW_006399806.1:137712-159433 GCF_000299155.1 Elephantulus edwardii
TTTCTGACTCTAGCTCCTCGCAAATTTCATTGTAGTATTTTGCTTTGTTGTTCTGAGCAATATAGAGAGATAGCAATACTTAGATAGATAAGAACAATACAAAGAGAACTGAAAGAATTTCAAGTTCGGTTTAGAAGTGGCAGTGGCACCAGGGATATCAATGACAATGTCAGGGGGATCTTGGCTGAAAGCAAGAAGAATACCAGAAGAATGTCTATTTGTGTTTTATTGACTATGCAAAGGCATCAAATTATGGCTAACATTGAGAAGGATGGTAATACCAGAACACTTAATTATGCTTATATGAACTCCATACCTAGACCAAGATGTTGTAGTCCAAACCAAACACAGGAACATTGCATGGTTTAAAACTGGGAAAGGTGCACCATGGCTGTATCTTTACATCTATATAATCTGTATGCTGAGCAAGTCATTAGAGAAGTTGAACATTATGAAGAAGGGTGTAGTATCAGGATCAAAGGAAGACCCACTAGCAATCTGTTATGCGTATGACATCGTCTTCCTTGTTAAAAATGAGAAAGACCTGAAGTGCTTGCTGCGGAGGATCAAGGACAGTTGCCCTCTATGTGGATTACAACTCAACATCAAAAAAAAACCAAAACAGTCACTACCAGGCCAATAGGAAACATCATGAAAGATAAAGACTGAAATTGTCTATTATTTCCACTTTGCTTCAACTCACAATTAATTCTCTTGGTTCCAGCAGTTGGGAGATCAGGACACATCAGCTATGAATATGAGATGTGGACAATGAATAAGGATAACCGAAAAGGACTAATGTACTTGAGTTGCAGTGTTGGAGAAGTGTTGAATATCCCATAGACTGACAGAAGAACAAACACATTCATCATGGACAAGTGCAACCAAAGTGCTTGTTGGAGTCAAGGATGATGATGCTTACTCTCACATACTTTGGACATGTTGTTAGAAGAGGCTATTGCTTGGAAAGATGGAGGGTCAGGAAAAGAGAAGACTCCCCCCACCCCCCAATGAGATGAATGGACAGTAACTGCAGCAATGGGCGCAAGTGTGTCAGAGACGATGAGAATGGTGCAAGATAAGATAGGGTTAAGACCTGTTGTTCATAGGGTCGTTATGAGTCATACTCAAATGCCCTTAACAACATATAAAAACAACGTGTACCTGATCCAAGCCATGGGCTTTTGAATTACTTGGTATGAGTTTGAAAGTTGGGCAATGGCTAAAGATGGCAGACGAATCACTGATGACTTTGAGTTGTAGAGCTGGAGAAGAGTATTAAATATTCTAGAGAAAGTGAAACCAGAGTGCTCCCTAGAGGCAAGCACACATATTCTGGGCATGATGTAAGGAGGAGTCAGTCTTCAGAGAAGGACAGCATGCTTGAAAAGGTAGTGAGTGGGTCAGCATCAGATCGTAAGACCTTCAAAGAGATGGACTTGACACAACAGTTGTAACAATGAACTCAAGTGTGTTAGACATGGTGAGAACGGTACAGGACAGGGCAAGATTCAGAGTAATTTTTCATAGAGTTTCTAGGAGTCATAGTCACCTTGATGATACATAACATCACAAAAGGGAGCTCTGATAGTCTATACTTTGTGGGTTTTTTTACAATAATTCATATAAACTGTGTTTTGTTCATGTGCATTGTGGGTTTGGTTTTTTTAAAAAAATTCTTGCAATTCTTTTATTTAATTTTTACACTGGTTTACCTACAAAATTTGAATATACTGCCCTTCACATCGGATTTCCTCACCTCCCAAATGCACCCCCCACCACCCATCAAACCGTGTGACCCCATGGAGTTTTTTTAAAATGAAATTTTATTCACATCCATTGTTCATAGGTCGTTATGAATCACAGTTGACTCCATGGCACTTAACAACAACAACAGCAATAGCTAGTCTTGGTGGAACTTGAATCTCTGACTTTGATCTTTTTCACAGAGCTAGTGAGGCTGCTCTGGTGGCGTAGTGCTAAGAACCTGCACTGCAATCCTAAAGACACACGGTTCAAATCCACCAGATGCTCTCGGGGAGAAGGATGGGCAGTCATCTTCTGTGTAGTTAATGACCTCTGAAAATCTGCTGGAGGGTCAGCTTTGAGTTGGTTCTGACGCGAAGGTACTCAACAACAAAAACAACAACCGCAAGTGAGATTACCAGCACTGCTTGTCACCTGGCCAGTTTCTGGGATATATCTGACTTAATTTTGTAAATAGCTTCTCCCTTTCCCAGAGCCAAAGACAGCATTTTGTTCATGAAACCACCAAAACCAGTTGCTGTTGAGAAAAATGCCAACTTACAGAGTAGAACTGTGCTGTGTAGGGCTTCTGTGGCTGGCACTTTTGGGGAGCATATTGCTAGGCCTTTTCCCCAAGACATCTTTCAGTGAATTCATCCAATCAAACATGTCATTAATAGCTGAGTACTTACTACTTTGCCTCACCCAAACACTTATTTGTGCATAAAAAAAAAAAAAAAGGTAATGAAAGCTGGACAATGACTAGGGATAAAAGAAGAATTGATGCCTTTGAGCTGTGGTGCTGGAGAAGAGTTGAATATACAATGGACTGCTAGGAGAACAAACAAGTTCGTCCTAGGGAGGGTGAAACCAGGCTGCTCCTTGGAGGCAAGGATTCTGAAGCTTTGTCTGACATACTTCGGGATGTCGCAAGGAGGAACCAGTCTTAGAGAGGGACATCATGCTTGTGAGGGTGGAGGGAAAATGCAAGAGAGGAAAACCCTCAATGAGATGGATTGACTTAGTGACTGGGATAATAGGGGCAGCTATGTCAGAGACAGTGAGGTTGACACAGGACAGAGCAGGGTTCAGGTCTGTTGTACATAAAGTCATTATAAGTCACAAGCAACTTGACAGCACATAACAACAACAATGGCTGAAACCAACACATAGCTGGCTCTCCAGAGGGTTTTCAGAGAGGAGACTGCACGTCCTTCACTCAAGGAACAGTTGGTAGTTTCAAACTGCCTGACTGTGGGTTATTAGTGTAATTCCTTACCCACTAAGCCACAACAGCTCCCTTATTTGTGTTTGTTATTGTTGATGTTATGTGCTGTTGAGTTGGAACAGACTCATAGCTTACCCTCCAGCAACTTTTCAGAGGCATTAAATCTCAGAGGAGGAGATTGCCCATCCGTCTCCCATGGAGCAGCTGGTGGATTTGAACCATGTACCTTCGAGATTGCAGTGCAGATTCTTGCTACTATGCCATAATTTTTTTTTGTAAATATGCAGCCATGCATCATTAAATGTCCATGATTATGTTCTGTGAAATGGGACTTTAACTGATTTGAACATTGTGCCAACACTATTTTATGTTGTCTGGCCCGACTTGTTCTTTAAGCATCTTGCTTGTCAGCATGCTGAGAGGGATTCAGTTTTGTGCTTGGTCCTTAAACCATGTCATTGCTAATAAATCCACCTTTGATACAAAAAAAATATTTAATTTTATCCAGGTTTACTTACGAAGTTCGTATACACTGATCACACTGGATCTTTCCCATTTCCTTTACCCCTGCTTCCCTCTACCCATCAAATGGTGTGATTCTATGTATACCCCCCTCTGTCCATCCTGAACCCTCCCCCCTTTGATCCTCATATACGTTTTACTAGTTACCTTTCTATTTCTACAATAATGACCTCATATAGTCTTTGCCCTTATGGGGCCGAGTTACTTCACTTAGCATAATATTCTCCAGTCCCTCCCAAGTTAGAGAGTGAGTTTCAAAATCATTCCTCCTTCACACTGAGTAATATTCTATTGTGTGAATGTATCAAATTTCTCAATCCATTCAATTGTGCTTGGACATTTGGGCTGTTTCCATGTTCTTGTGATGGTGAATAAAGCTGTTGTGAACATTGGTGTACAAATCTCCGTTTGGGCCTTAGTTCTAATTTTCTCAGGGTATATTCCAAGCAGTAGAATAGCTGTGTCATATGGAATTTCTATGTTCAACTTTTTTAGGCAACACCAAACTGCCTTCGAGAGAGAGTGGCTCTACCAATTTAGAATCCCACCAACAGTGTATGAGAGTTCCTATCTCTCCATATCCTCGCCAACATTTATTCCTTGCTGTTAAACTTTGCCACTGCTACTTTAGTGAGATGGTATCTCATTGTGGTTTTGATTTGCATCTCTCTTATTGCCAGTGATTTTGAACATTTCTTCATGTGTCTGTTGGCCATCTGAATATCTTCCTCTGTGACATCTTTACATGTCTTTTGTCCATTTTATAATTGTGTTACTAGTCTTTTTGTTTGTTTGTTTGTTTTGTGGAGGCTCTGCAGGATTCTATAAACTTTTGATATGACACCTTGTCCGAAATGGTATTGCCAAATGTTTTTTTTCCCCAATCAGTACATTTTCTTTGACACTGTAGGAAAATGTTTTTGATACTCACAGAGATTTAATTATTAGACGGTCCCATTCATCAACCTTATTCTCTCCAGATGGGGAGTCAGGGAGTGCTATGCTTCCCACCTCATTTTTACTTTTCAGAAGTGCTTTGGTTATATGGGATCACTTTTCTCTCCAAATAAATTTAACAATTTCCCTTTTGATCTCCTTGGAAAATGAATTTTGTATCTGTATTGGGATTGCATTGAACATGTAGATTGCTTTTGGTAGGATTGCAATTTTCATAATATCGAGTCTTCCTATCCATGAACAATGGAACATTTTCCCACTTATTTAGATATTTTATTGTGTGACAGAAATGTTCTGTAGTTTTCTTTGAACAGGTCTTTTGAGTTTTTAGGAAGGATCACTCCCAAGTATCTCAATTTGTGGTTGGATTTGGCAAATGGTATTGCTTTCTTGGTTTCCTTCTCTAATGTCTTTTCGTTGCTATGGAGGCATCCCACTGAATTTTGGATATTGATCTTATACCCTGCCAGTCAACTAAACTGGTTTACTAGCTCTAACATTTTGTTGTTGTTGTTGTTGAGTCCTTGGGGTTTTCTGTGTACACTGTCATGTCATCTGAATATGTTGTTTTTGTTGTTACGTGCCATTTAGTCGCTTGCAACTCATAGTGACCCTCTGTAACACAAGAGCCCTAAACCCTGCTCTATCCTGTGCCAAGCTCACTGTCTCTGTCACACCTACTCCCATTACTCCAATCACTCAATTTATCCATCTCATCAAGGGTCTTCCTCTCCTGTGCTGACCCTTCACTCTCCCAAACATGATGTCCCTCTCAAAGGACTGGCCCCTCCTTGCAATATGCCCAAAGTATGTCATAAGAAGCTTCAGAATCCTTGCCTCCAAGGAGCAGCCTGGTTTCACCATCTCCAGGACAAACCTATTTGCTCTCCTAGCAGTCCATGGTATATTCAACATTCTTCTCCAGCACCACAGCTGAAAGGCATCAATTCTCTATGATCCCTAGTCACTGTCCAGATCTCCAATGCATAGAATGCAATTACTAAGACTACGGCCCAGACAGGGCGCACCCTACTTAGTCTCCAGTCTGATGTCATTGCTCTTCAGTACTCTGGAGAGGTCCCTGACAGCTGACTTTCCCAATGCAATTCATCTCTTGATTTCCTGGCTTCTGGTACTAAGAGTGTTGACTGTGGAGCCAAGTAAACTAAAACTGTTAACTATCTCAATCTCTTCACCATCCATACTTATGCTGCCAATTGGCCCAGTGGTGAGAATCTTTGTTTTCTTGAGCTTCAATCTATGTTGAAGACTGTAGTCTTGGACCTTCTGCAGAAAGTGCTTCAGGTCCTCCTCAATTTCAGCAAACAGGGTTGTGTCATCTGCATAATGCAGGTTGTTGGTGAATCTTCCTCTAATCCTGATGCCACATTCCTCTTCATACAGCCCAGCGACCCAGATGATCTGTTCTGCATATAGATTTAAAAGGGATGGAGACAGAAAACTAAGCTTATAGATACACTAAATATTCAAAGTATGTATCTCTCTGAGGTGGGTCATAGGTTATATACACATTTCTGACATCACTTAAGGGAAAGTCTGCTGTTAGAGACCTCTCCAAAGTACTGAAGAGCAATGATGCCAGTCTGGAGACTAAGATGAAAAGGCCACAGTCTTTGCAATTACTTGCTATGCATCAGAGAGCTGGACAATGACTAGGGATGATATAAGGAGAATTCATGCTTTTGAGCTGTGGTGTTGGAGAAGAGTATTGAATATACCATGGACTGCTAAAAGTACAAACAGCTTCTTCCTAGAGAGGCTGCTCCTTGGAGTCAAGGATTCTGAAGCTTCGTCTGACATACTTTGGACAAGTTGCAAGGTAGGACCAGCCCTTGGAGAGGGATGTCATGCTTGGGAGGGTGGAGGGACAGCACATAACAACAATAAAAACAAAATGCAAAGTTACAAAAATATGAGGAAAGATACTAGGATGGGTTAGCATGAACTTCACATAAAAAAAAGGTGAATCAATAGACTGCATATGTTATCAAGCAATAGCATTAGTATTGCACATACACAAGTAAAATCTTGTTGAAGGTTATTAAAAACCTGCTTGGAGTAGTACATTTACAGGGAACTGATAGAAATTAGAACTATTCATAAAAATCTATGGAACAAAGCATATCATTTCTAATGTCAGATGGATCTTGGCTGAAAGCAGAGAATACCAGAAAGGTGTTTATTTGTGCTTTTTTGATGATGCAAAGGCATTCAGATGTGGGGAACATAATAAATTATAGATTGCTCTGTGCTATTGTGTTGCCAGTGACTCATAGCCACCCTATGTACAATAGCTCTGAAACCTGCCTTATCCTGAGCCAGTCTCACTGTCTCAGACACACCTAAGCCCAGTGTCCCATTTACTGTGTCAGTCCATCTCATCCAGGGTCTTCTTCTACAGTGCTGTCCTCCAACCTTCCGAGCATGATGTCCTTCTCCAAGGACTGGTCCCTCCTGGCCAAATGCCGAAAGTATGTGAGATGGAGCTTTGAAATCCCGGCCTCTAAGGAGTAATCTGGTTTCACC
This sequence comes from Elephantulus edwardii, assembly GCF_000299155.1. Taxonomy (NCBI): domain Eukaryota; kingdom Metazoa; phylum Chordata; class Mammalia; order Macroscelidea; family Macroscelididae; genus Elephantulus; species Elephantulus edwardii. Next base: position 144,713 of record NW_006399806.1, read on the forward strand.
CTCTCCAGGTAAAACCTTTTGTTTTTTTTCTTGCCAGTCCGTGGTATGTTCAATATTCTTCTCTAGCATCCCAAGTCAAAGACATCAATTCTTCTGTTATCTCTTGTCATTATCTGGCTCTCTTATACATAACAAGTAATTGTGGAGACCATGATCTGACTCAGCTGCACCTTAGTCTCCAGAATGACATTATTGCTCTTTGGCATTTTGGAGCGGTCCTTCACAGCAGCTTTCCCCAGAGCAATTCGTCTTTTGACTTTTGACTGCTAGTCCCAAGAGTGTTGATTGTGGAGCTGAGCAACCTGTAACTGTTAACAACCATAATCTCTTCTCCATATATCATGGTGCTACCAATTGGCCCAGTGGTGAGAATCTTTGTCTTCTTGATGTTGAGCTTCATTCAATCCATACTGAAGGCTGCAGTTCTTGAGCTCTTGCAGCAAATACTTCAGGTCTTCCTCAGTTTCAGCAAGCAAGGTTGTGTTATCTGCATAATGCAGGTTGTTGATGAGTCTTCCTCCAATCTTGATGCCACATTCCTCCTCAGACACCCCAGTTGTCCCAAATGATCTGTTCTGCATATAGATTGAAAAGATATGGAGACAGGATGCATCTGCTACACACTCCTGTCCTGATTTTGAACAATGCAATGTTCCCTTGCTCTGTTCTGACCACTGTTTCAGTGAGAAATCCTTCCTTAAAGCTGGTATGTGGAATTAGGACTTAGAACCTCATAAATTCACGAAAGCCTGGCAGTAATATGGGAGACTGGCAACAGTGCAAGGTGTGAGGCACCATGGAAGTGACTCGAGGCCTGGGCCATCATCAAGGGATGGCTGGGGGGAAGAAGGTGCAGGCTGGGTTAGGCAGGATGGGGTGGAGGAAAGGGATGCTGGTGGAGCAGGGAAGGACCAGGATGAAGACACAGCTGCCAAGGTAGGGGGACCAACACTGAAGCTATTTGTCACTTATGTAATAGGAAAGAGTCCTTTGTATGCTCCTTTCTGTAAAATGCTTGTCTGTCAGATATTACTCTAAAGGCGAGCATTCAAATTATGACAGACTAGGAAAGATTGGCCATCCACTTCCAAAACAACAGGCCTTTGAAAACCCTATGTATAACGGAACAAATTATTGATGACACTGAGAATAGTGGAAATTCCAGAATACTTAACTGTGCTCATGGAAAACCTGTACATAGATTAAGCAGTGATTGTTTCAACAGAATAAGGGGTTATTGTATGGCTTTAAATCAGGAAAAATATGCACCAAGATTATATCCTTTCACTATATCTATTCAATCTGTATGCTGAACAAATGAACTGAGAAGATGGACTACATAAAGAAGAATGCGGCATCATGTTTGGAGGAAGAATCCTTAACAACCAGAGATGATGTAGATGACACAAACTTGCTTACTGAGAGTGAAGAAGGTTTGAAGCATTGACTGAAGTAGGTCAGAGACTATAATAGTGATCAATATGGGTTACACTTCAACATCAGGAAAATGAAAATTCTCACAACTGGGCCAATTAACAAATCTCATGATAAATAGAAAAGATAGAAGTTGTCAAAGATTTCGTTTTACTGAGATCCACAGTCAACATCCATAACTAGCAGCAATCAGGAAATTAAGCATGCATTGCAATGGGCAAATCAGTTGTCACAGATCTCTTTAAAGGGTTAAGGAGCAAGGCTGTCAGTTTAAAGGCTAAGGTGCATCTCACTCAAGTAATGGCATTTTCAGTGGCTTTCCTTTAGAAGTTGAACAACACATAAGAAAAACTGAAGAACTAATATTTTGCAATTATGGTATTGGCAAAAGTATATTGAATCTATCATGGACTATCAACAGAATGAACAGATTGATCCTGGAAGAGGTGTAGCTGGAGGGTTACATAGAGGTGAGAATGGTGAGACAGCATCCCCCATACTCTGAGCACATTATCCAGAGAGGCTCGCCCCTGGCAAAGAGCATCAGGTTTGGGGATGTGTAAGATGGATCGAAACAGTGCCTGCTCCAGGGGGCTTAAGCACAGCAGAGATTGTGAGAATGGCACAGATTTGGCCCAAGTTTTGTTCCAAAATGTCACTCTGAGTCAGAGCCTCCTCCACAGCACCGAACAACAATGATGTTTACTATATAGATTTGTTATTTACCATGAACACACACTATATTTATCATCAGAAAAGCAACTAAGAGGAAGCACTGAACTATGATAGTGTTACTTCCTGGCTCAGCTGCCAAAACCAAAACCAAAGCCAATGACATGGGGTTGATTCGGACTCGGCGATGCTGTAGGCAGAGTGAAACTGCCCAGGGGATATTCAAGATGGTAAATCACCATGGAAGCAGACTGTTGCATTTCTCCCATGGAGAAACTGGTGGGTTCCAATTGCTAACATTTAGGTTAACAAGCGGTTAACTACAGCACCACCAAGGCATCATCCCTGCTCAAAAAGCCCTTTAATAATTCATCTCCCATGGGGCCATTCTTAAACTTTGTCGTTGTTAAGTGCTGTAGAATGCCCGACTACTCAGGGATTGATTGTATAAAGAGCTGATCAAAACCTTGCCTTATCCTGCAATGTCTTCACCATCTCTGCCACACTCAAGCCTAAAATATCTGTTTCAGGTATAGATTCTGCAGGATCATCCCTCAAAGATTCCATAGTTCTGTTTTTCTCAACCAAGTTGAGATGCCCTAATAAACTTGGTGCACCATTTGTTATTCAGGCCCCAGTGAAATCACCCCTGATTCTCAGACAAAGCCAGTCTTTCTAGTATCAGAGTTTCAAAACAATTGCTAATAGGTGATAGACTCTGCTTTTTTAAAAATTGAATTTAATGAAAGTTTACAAAGATTTAGGGTTTCCTGTCATTCACTGTTGCACTTTTCTCCCTACCCACTGCCTCCCCACCCCAGTTCACTCTTCTCATTGGTGAGTAAAAGAAAAACCCTTTCGTTGCTATGCAATCCTTCCCCCGAAGCCCACTGCACTGTGCAGCCTTCATTCTGAACTCCTGTCAGGACAATAATACCTAATCAGACTCTGCTTTTTTAGGAGACGGTCATAAAAAGGAAAGGTGCTCATTATCAGTTGATGTTTAATACTAGTGCTTCCTCATGGAGCTTCACTTAGAGCTATTTTTATTTCATGAACCCTGGAAAGTTGTGATGAAGCAATACTCCTCTATTGTTTCTACAGAGATCCTGGAGCAAAGAAGTTTACAGAACCCTGCTATTTAAGTGTGCTCACCCAACACAGTTGGGGGCCTCAGGGTAAGAGCTGTGTTACCAATTGATCAGGGTTCGAATCCAAGGGAGAAAGATAGGCAATCTCCTGTGCTATTTACAACTCTGAAGACCTGCTGGAGGTCTGAGTTTATTCTGACTCAATGGCTCATAACAACAACAGCCAGCACATGGGGAAAAGGAGGCTGTAGGTAAGCTACCATCTCTAAAGTCTATCTGTCTCACACAACCAGAGTAATTAAAAAAATAAGATTACTGCATGAGAACAGAAGTAAGGCTCTGGTAACCCAATGGTAAAATAACTGTGCTGCCAGCCTAAAGGCATGCCATTTGAATCCACCAGCTACTGTGTGGCAGAGAGTGGCAATCTCCTCCTATGTGACTTCAGCCTTTGGAAACCTGCTGGAGGGTCAGCTATGGGTCACTTCCAACTCAGTGGCACATGACAACAAGAGCAATGGGAAAGTCAGGCAGATAAAGGCTGGGGTAGCTCTCCAAATCCACAAACGGCTTCATGCCTTTCTTCCCCTCCCCCTAGCCTGTCGAGATTCTGTTTCTTCTTCCGTCAGTCTAGCACCTCTACTATACACATTTTTTATCGCTCATGGTCTTTGCAATCACTTGCTGTGTATCAGAAAGCTGGACAATGACTAGGGATGATAGAAGGTGAATTGATGTCTTTGAGCTGTGGTGCTGGAGAAGAGTATTGAATATACCATGGACTTCTAGGAAAATGAACAGATTTGTCCTGGAGAGGGTGAAGCCGGGCTGCTCCTTGGAGGCAAGGATTCTGAAGCTTCATCTGACGCACTTTGGACATGTTGTAAGGAGGGACCAGTCCTTGGAGAAGGACGTCATGCTTGGGAGGGTGGAGGGACAGCACAGGAGAGGAAGACCCTCGATGAGATGGATTGATTCAGTGACTGGGGTAACGGGGGAGGTGTGTCAGAGATGGTGAGATTGGCACAAGATAGGGCAGAGTTTAGGGCTGATGTACATAGGGTCGCTATGAGTCACAGGCGACTTGACGGCACATAACAACAACAACAACAAGTAAAAACCGTAACCTTTTCTCTTGTTCAAATGACTCATCGGTGCAACAAGTTGAATTTTAAGGCAGGCTTTCCTGGTTCGATTTGGTTTGTTTTTTAAATATCCAAAGTAGAAACTACCAGTCACTTGATATAGGTCTTCTTTAGGGAAATGTTACATGGCTGTTTTGACTTAGTTAAGTGCAATCGATTAGATCTTTTTGAGGGAGACTGTGGTGTGTTGTGCAGCTAAAAGGCTGTGTATCTCTGATGATCGTTCGAATCCACCAGCAGCCCCAAGGAAAGAGAATGAGCTGCCTCTTCTTACAAAGGTTTACAACCTCGAACACCTAATGTAGGGTTGCTGTGCTTTTCAGTTGACTTGAAGGCAGTGAGGTATTTTGAGGTTCTCTTTGTCTTCTGAGGGGAGGGCAAGAAAATGTTATTGCATTTTGGGTGAGTGGCTGAGGGAAAGGGCTCAGTTCCAAAGAGGAAAGGACAGAGAGTGACTGTGGGTGTTGAAGTTAGGGCCACTCTGCTTCTGCCACAGAGACTATCATTACTGGGTCTACTTTGCCCCTGATGACGTGCCTGTTAGGGTAACAACTAAGCCCAATCATGGGTTTTATTGTAGCTGGCAGAGTCCAAGCCTGGCACGGGACTGAACTAGCAGGCTTTTGTTTGAGCTGGACTCATAGACACACAAGCAGAAACCAGTTTTATTCTTTTGCACTATTGGCTTTAAGCAACAAGGTCTATTATCGGGGATCCAGCCCCGATATGTCAGGAGAATTCCACCAAAAGGAGGCACCAGGTTGAAATGAAGATGCGGAGAGGCTAATTGCTGATGACAAATAGAAAGTTTAATATTCTGGCAAGGGTATATAGGAACATGCCTACAGGGGTAATCGCATTATCTCTTATTTACCTGAGATGTTGACTGGTAGATTGAACATTGCCGGACATTCACACAAAACAAAGACCTCTTCCGGGATATCTTATAATATATTACAAAAGACAAAACGGTATCACATTCCTAAGATTCAGAAACCTTCGGTCATTCCCTATTCATTAGCATACTGCTTCCTGGAGTTGTTTTCTGCAGAACAGATGGTCAAGCCAAGATAGGTGGTCCTGCTGTTTTTACAAGGCGTTGCTGATCCTGCTTTGCAGGTTAGCTAGCTCCTGACAGTCTATTGAAAATGATTCCTCCACTTCTTGACGAAATCCTTCTTGGGTGATCACACAGTTCCACCAAGTCATTTTTGAGCATTCATGGATGATCTCAGTTTTCAAGAATTTCAAATTCAGAGCAGTATAGAATCTAAGCTTCACTCTGCCATCCTATTCAAAGAGTCTGTCTGGGGAGTTCTGGTAGCCTAGTAAGGGGCTATACTGCTAACCCTAAGGTGAGTGGTTCGAATCCACCAGCTGATCCATGGGAGGATGGATAAGGAGTCTGTCTCTGTCCTTATGCTAAGTTGACTGAGGTTGAAGACCTGTAATATCAAGATCATGGTGATGGCTATGGTGGTGGTTGAGTTCTGCCCTCATCCCTCTTCCTCAACTAACTTAATTGTCCTTTGTTTTCACCAAAATAGGAAAAAGTAGCAAAGGAGAAGAGGAACAAGGCAAATGAGAATAATAGCCTGAGTTGTGACCTAGTGTCAAGTTATTCTGGGAGTATCGGATGCTCTGTTTTTCTTGTAGCCAGTTCTGGGGAGCTTTAGAGAATCCCATGATGAGTCACTTTCCCCGTGTAGTAGTCCTGGGTGTATGTGTTGCCCCCCCCCCTTTCTGCAATCATTCACACAAGAAATACCTCCCCTCCACACACTTAGGCCATGCACTGAAGATGGTTGTTATTGTTAAGTACTGTATAATTGGAACCAAACCATAGCTGACCCTCCAGTGAGTTTTCAGAGGCAGTAAATCACACAGCAGGAGACTGCCCATCTTTCTCCCCGATAGTAGTGGACTCAAACCACATACCTTTACATTGGCCACAAAGCTTCACCCTTCATATTTTGAACATGTAGGTAGGTGAGGCTATTCCTTAGAAAGGGCATCATGCCTGGAAAGAAGGGCATCATGCCTGGTCAGTGAAGCAGAGGAAGACCCCCAATGAGATGAATTGACACGGTGACTTCAGCAATGGGCTCTATTGTATCAGAGATGATGAGGATGGCACAGGATAGGGCAGGGTTCAGGTTGCCTATTCATAGGGTCACTATGAGTCATACTCAACTCTACGGCACCTAACAACAACTGCTGCCAGAGCTCTCTTAAGAACTCCCTGTTGAAAATAGAGCAACAGAGAAAACGTTTTACTTGGATGCACCATTAGCACCCATGGTAGCAGCAGTAAAGAGATAAAAAGACAAATCACATTATATTTAGTCTCACTCTCACTCTCTTCAAAGAGGAATCGCTTTGGCCTCTTTTAGCTTCTGATGGCTGTATATGCTGCTGGGTTTTCAGCAATGTAACGTCTCTCTCTGCCTCTGTCCTCACAGGGCTTCCTTGCCCTCTCACTTCATTCTCTCTTATCATAATACTTGTCAATGGATTTGAGGGGCCCTGGTGGTGTAGACCATATGGAGTTGTGTTGCTGACTATAGGCTGAGCTCTGGAGGTTTCCGTCTAGCAGTGGCTCTGCAGACATCCATAATCCAGAGTGATTTCATTGTAAAAGCTTTATTTCTGCAAAGAATCCTTTTCCAAGAAACATCAGAGTCACAGTTTCTGGGATTTAGGCCATGAACTTTTCTTATGGGGGGGTGGGAGTGGGAGAGGGGCATACTATCCAACCCACTGTAGGGTCTTGCAGTGCAGAGTGCCACTCTCTGTATCACTCCTTTAACATTCCATGTAATATTGGGGTTGCTATTTTCTATGTCATAGATACTTGTCCTTCCAGAGAATACATTTATTGAAAACAAGGATTTTATTGCTACTGTTTTTGCATCCTGTCCTCCACTCTCAGAACCTAGTATCTTACACTTGGGACAGCTGAGGACAGCAACAGATTCAGTATCAGGTACATCATAGATATTTGGGGACATAGCAAGGACATGCCATCTTCTGAAAGTAAAATTAATAGAAGCATCATAAATGAAAGGGAGCATCCATTTGTGACAATCTCTTTAGGAGGAAATGACTTGGATGAGTGTTCTTGATAAGATTAGGGAGCTTCTCAGCTCTCAGCCAGGCACATAAGGTGATCTCTCTCCCAAAGCAGAGGCATCAATTTAGAATGCAACTGATGAAAGATAAGCTGTCATCTTGGAAATAGCGACATGTCTATCTTGAGGGTATGTTGTAATGACAGAAATCTTTGGTGAATACTAAGGAACATTGAAAAAATAAGTGGTAAGAATTTATGATTGCTAATCTGTCATTGTCAGAGACAGAGAGGCTTGGATCTGGCAGATAAAAGTTTTCTAGGCTTATGTTAGAGGGAGCTGTGGTGGCGTAGTAGATAGAAGCTGTGCTGCAATCTCAAAGGCACATGGTTCCAATCCACCAGCTTCTCTGTGGAAGAAGGATGAGCAATCCCTCCCGTGTGATAAACTCTCTCTGAAAACCCACTGGAGGGTCAGCTATGAGTCATTCCTGACTCAATGGTACTCAACAACAACAACAACAACAACAACTAAGTAGGGATGAGGCCTATAGTATCACATAGGATAAATTTATTGAGATTGCATGCTTACTACCTATCTTCTATGCTAGTCACTAATCATGTTTCACCCTGTCTAAATTAAATTTAGGAGGCTCTGTTGGCCTAACAGTAAGAATTTGTGCTGTTAGCTCGAAGGAACATGATTTGAATCAGGCAGCCACTCTGCAGAAGATGGACAGTGTCCTCCCATGCAGTTTACATCCTGTGAAAAGCAGCTGGAGGTCAACTATGAGTCAGTTCTGTTTTAAAGGCACATTAACAACAACAACAAAATTAAATTTGCCTTCACAGCAATAATTTGTGAATATAAGCAGAAACAAGTCCCCAGGATGTGACTGATTCTTAGAAAAAGTACAGCAATCAGAATCCACCACACCTTGGTGGGACTTCTGGTGGTATAGTTCACAGGGAGCTGGGGTGCTAGTTGTTAACTCAGGGATGATGTCTCTCTTGTTTGGATCCACCAGCAGCTTTGCAGAAGAAGGATGGGCGGTCTCCTCCTGTGTCATTTACAGCTTCTGAAAACCCACTAGGAGGCCTCCTATAAGTTGATTTCTTGGGCTCGATCTTTAGATTGTCAGAAGAGGCAATTTTTCTGCCTCTGTAATTTGCTTTTTAGGAAGGTGGTTAGGCGACAATGCACAGAGGAGGTCTCAGCTCAAGAAGGAGTCTTGCCTTGAGGATTTGGTTGATGCAGGAGGGATTAGTTGGAAGGAGGAAGCAAGATGGAATTAGACACTAGTGTTTGAAATGGAAGGATGCTTGCAGCTAAGGTTCTGGTGTTGCTCAAATGACAGTGCATTATTTCTTTAAAGGCAAGGAGACCACCTGCAAATAAATCAGATGGGAAGCAATAATGCAACACAGATGCCAGATCCACAAATCTGCATCTATAAGAACATAATCCCAGGGATCTCTTCAATTCACTTTAAGAAGCTTTAGCTCCATTGGGGCCTGGTAGTGGTAGGGAAAATGCTCTGAGATTTATAGTTACATTTCATCTGCTTAAAAAGCCTGGGAAGAATGTAAAAAAGGGAAAGCCAGCTCACTTGGCTCTGTCTCAGATGCTCTGCTTCTGAGCAGATGCGCATTCGATTGCAGACTTTGTTTTCTCCCCCAATTAGTCTCCAAATGAGTAACTCACAATTTCCATTTGCATGGTTTATTTTGTTTCCAATGAGGTAAATGATTATTTCTTGCTTCAAAGAAAGTCTTTTCAAGGACACCAGAGACTGATAGCATTCTAATCCTTTAAAAAGAAAAAGCTTTGCTTATTGTAGTAAAACCAATATTTTGGACTGGGCTTCCAAATGGTTTGCCTTTTCCCCACTACCAGACTTGATAGGTAGGTCAGCCATGTGCCTGCCCTGCCTACAAAATTCTCTAAGGAAGGATGATGGAGAGGTCAACGCATGTCCCTCTCTGGCCACATATGACCCAAGGGCACTATGAAGTGGTCCGTTGTGAGGAGCTGCACCCACAGTAGCAGGAGCTGGCCTGGTTGGATTTCTGCGCTCTCTGATTTGAATGGTGAAATGTAGAGATCATCACGTAGACAATAGGGGAATCTAACGTTGACGAGCACTGTGATGGAGATAGGTCAGGGGGAAGACTATGAGGAACAAGAGATTTCAAATAAGTGAATATTAACTAGAAATAATCTGTGCAGGGCTGAGGGCAAGAGGCCAGTTAAAAGTGGGAAAGGCATCCAGTGAAGAGTTGACTTGCATTAGGGAAGGAGCAGTAGGGCGGTTAGCTATGAAGATCTGGAGTAGCCCACATACACTCCTTTGATTGCAGAGGGTCCCATAGCTCTACTACGGGGCCTTTGTTTTGTCAGGGGCCTAATTTTCCTGGTTATCTAGCTAGATCCCCATTTCCTTAGTCCCATGTATAAAACTACAGCTTTGGGAAGGGGAAAAACCCCACAATCCCCCCCAATTATAGCGTTGGTATGGATTACAGCCTCACATAAAGAAAACAAACAAAAATCCTCACATCTGGGGAATGTGATAAAAGTCATGATAAATAAAGATTGACATTTTGAAGAATTTCATTTTACTTGGATCCACCAACCTATCTCCATGAGAGCAACAGTCAAGACATCAAAGGATGTATTACATCAGGCAAATCTTCTGTAAAGGCATTTTTTAAAGGTCTGAAGAGCAAGGATGTCATTTTGAGGACTAAGGTAAATCTAGCCCAAGCCATGGAATTTTCAGTCACCTTGTATGCCTGCCTGCAAAAACTGGACAAGGAATACGGAGTGCTGAAGAATAATTGTTGTTTTTATATGGCATGAAGTCAGAATTACGACAGCTGGCTCTCAGTAAATCACGTGCCAGGAGACTGCTCTTCTTTGTCCCGCAGAGCAGCTGTGGATTTGAACTGCATGCCTTTGTGTCAGCTGGGCAGCTCCCTACCACTAGGCCACCAAGCTCCCTGAAGAAAAATTAGTGTTTTTCAATTATGATGTTTGTGAAGAATATTAAATATACCAACGAGTGTCAGAAGGACAAGGAAATCTGTTTTTCCTTGTTTTTCCCAAAGTGCAGCCAGACTGTGGTCTTTGGAAGAAAGGAGAGTGTAACTTTGCTTATTGGCAAGGACTAGATCCTGGAGAAGAACGTCATCTTTGTAAAACAGAGAGAAGTTGAGGAAGAAGTCTCTCTCAAGGACATGGATCGACGGTGGCTGCAACAGCAGGCTTTAGGAGAGCCACAACTGTTTGGATGGCACGGGATGGGGCACTTCACAGTGTTGGATGCAGAAACACTGCGAGCAGGCTTGGGCTTGACGGCACCTTGTAACAGCAATGGAAGCATGTGTGAGAGCCCTGATGTTTGATTCCCCTTCCCCCATCCCTTGCTTCCTTTCATCTTTTTTTTACTTCTTATCAGTAATTTATTAGCCCCTAATAAACACCTGAAAGATGAAGAATGCTGGTGGTAACATTCACTGGTTTTTGTGAAATATTGTAATTTTTTTAATAATAATGCTATTGTTAGTTCTGGTGGCCTTGTGGCAAGAAGCTGTGCTGCAATGCTGAAGGCATGTGGTTCAAGGCCACCAGCAGTTCCATGGGAGAAGAATGGACAATCTCCACCTGTGCCATTAACTACCTCTGAAAAACCCACTGGAGAGTTGGTTCTGACTATGTGGTACACAACAACAACAATAAACAGCTAACCACTCAAAAACTGGCCCTGGAGGCCTCACAATCTTCTTCCAACACATGATGTCCTTGAAAACTCTGGAACAGTTCTCTCTGTGTTCCTTCAGTCCCCGACTCAGGATGGGCTCACTGGTAACCAACAACAGTCACTAACATGCAGTTTATTGTCCCAGATACCAAGTGAGCCCAGCAGGAATGTCTGTTTCAATGACGTTTTACAATAGGAGCTGCGTTTGTTGCTCTGTCTCTGCTAATTGCATGCTTCTGCCTTCTGCTGTAGGCTGGTTTTAGTTTTTCCTGTCCTGATAACACTCTTGGCACCAGCAGTCAGGAAATAAAAAAGCATATCGCGATGGAAAGTCTGCTGTTAGGGACCTCTCTAAGGTACTCAGGAGCAACGGGAGTGTCTCTCTGGAGACTAAGGTGCGCCTGATACAGGCCATGGTATTTGCAATCGCTTGTTATGCATCAGAGAGTTGGACAATGACTAGGGAGGACAGAAGGAGAGTGGATGCTTTTGAGCTGTGGTGCTGGAGAAGGGTACTGAATGTACCATGGACTGCCAGGAAAACAAACAGATTCATCTTGGAGAGGATTAAACCAAGCTACTCCTTGGAGGCAAGGATTCTGGGGCTTCGTCTGACATACTTTGGACATGTTGCCAGGAGGGACGGGTCCTTGGAGAGGGACATCATGCTTGGGAGGGTTGAGGGACAGCGCAGGAGGGGAAGACACTCTATGAGATGGATTGATTCGGTGACTGGGGTAATCGGGATGGGTGTGTCAGAGGCGGTGCGGTTGGCGCAGGATAGAACAGGGTTTAGGGCTGTTGTGCATAGGGTCGCTATGAGTCGGAAACGACTCGACGGCACATAACAACAACAACAACAATGGCACGATTACTGCAGGTGCTTACCTCTTTGGACAGGAAAGGAGTTTAAAGAATTTCATGATTTGATCAACTTTCTCATATGCTTACTTAGTCCATGGAGCACCTTTTGACTGGGGATGGCCTTTCATTGCTGGGCAGGTAAAAGAACTTCATAAAGAGGAAATGGCAACGCTCAAACCATGCTCTTTCACTGCAGATTTTTATGTGCCACTTCCTTGGGTAAAACAATCAAGGGTCTCCCATGGCAATGAGAATCAAAGGATTTGTTTTTTATCTTGACATAAGAGACTCATGTCTGGGACCTCAGCTATGTTTTAGTTTCCTCTCCCTCTTTCACCCATTGTGTCTCACTCACATTGTATTAGCTGCTTGTTGTTGTTGTTGTTACGTGCCATCAAGTTTCCTGAGACTCATAGCAACCCTCTGAACAACAGCTCTGAAGCCTGCCCTGTCTTGAGCTGGTCTTACTGACTCTGACACTCCTACCCCCATTGCCTCAGTTAGTTGCTTAGAAGGTCTAAATCTTTTGCCATCTCAAGGATATCTCACATGCCACCGGAACATGGTCTGTGTGGAGCATCCACTTTTCATCCTGGTATTTGGAAGCATGAGTGGCATCCACTTCCTAAACAACATGCCTGTGGAAACTCCATGAACTTTGAGACACAATGATAGGTTTAGAAAGGCTTCAGGACTTTTGTTCATAGGGTCGCTGTGAGTTTCGCTCGACTTGAGGGCTATCAACAACAACAACATCACTGAAATAAACCTAATTTTTTTTTTCAGTAAGAATTAATTATTTTTTCCAGGACAAGTGTATTGAAACAAAAGTATATAGAGCTCAGAGAAGAAAATAAGAAGAGGAAGACTTCATTTAGATTAGGAAGGAGGGAGAGAAGAAGGTTCATGAAAAAGACCTTACAAAGCCGACTAACTGCAGATGAACAACTTATTTGTTTAATGTCTGATTCTGCCACTAGGCTGAAAGCTGTACGAAGAGCAAGGGCCGTCTCCATTGGGTCCTTTTATGCACAGAAAAATGATGACCCACAGGATACAATTAATACATATTTGTGGAATAAAAAAGTGAATAGTCAAAACACTCTAAAGGGAGAGAAAAGGCATAGTGAAAATTTTATGAGACATTGTAATAAATGCCATTGATAAATTATAATTTGTTATAGAAAATAATGTACATGAATGATTGAATGAAAGCCAATTAAAAGTTACTATTAAAACCCCTCCAAGGGGAGCTCTGGTGGCCTAGTGGCAAGAAGCTGCACTGCAATCCCAGAGGCACACAGTTCGAATCCACCAGCTGCTCTGCCGGGGAAGGAGGGACAATCTCCTCCTGTACCAGCCAGATCTGATTTGACGGTACACACAAATGATAAAATAAAAAACAAACAAACAATCAAAGCCCCTCCAAACCAATGGGGTTGAAGGAAATGGGAACGATGCAGTATGAAAAATAACATATATGAACTTTGTAAATAAACCAGTATAAAATAAAAATTTTAAAAACCCACAAAAACCCAAACCATAAACCTACTCTACAAGGGCAGTCTACTGTCCCCATATGACAAATGAGAAAACCAAGATTGAGAGTAATGAATTCACTTGCCAGAGGTCAGCAGAACCTGCCTTCCAGGAAGTGGCAGAGCCAGAATTAGAATCCAAATGTAGCCCAAGGCTTTTTTCTATGGGCTATAGGGTCTTCCAAAGAGAAAATGTGGACCAGTTTCAGGATTATGTACAAGAGGCTAAGAAAGTTGTCAGATCTCCAGCCACACTGGACATTCTCCCGAGTTCTGAACTGCTATCCCTGCCTTTTCGCCTTCTTCTGTTCTACCTACACTTCTTTTCTTCCTTTTCCATGATTTGCCAAATCTCACTGTTCAGAAACTTCCTCACATATATATCTTTTAAACCTTGCTTGTACTTTTTTGTGATGCCATCATCTATGCTGTATGAGGATTATTTAGGTGTCTCTCTCTACCTTATTCATTGATTTCTTACTCAAAGGAAAGGGATCATCTTTCATTTATGTCAGTAGGCCCTAGAGTACAAAGCTTGATTCTGAAGCTTTACATTGCCCCACATAGATATGTTCTTCCCTTAGAAGGCAGTGTACTCATCAATATCTTCATCAACAGGTGATGAACAAGGACTAAGGAAAACTCATCTGGCCCGCAAGCTAACCCTGCCGCTAAGCAGGCCCATTGTTTCTCCTCTCAGGGTATTTGTTTTTAAACTTAGAAAACACAAGCTATTATATGTAAGTATAAACATGTATACTTCTATGTAAATCCATACACGTAAGTTATTATCAGTTTTGATGATTTGGCTCCATTGGGTCTTAGGGGTGCTGGTTGGTTAAAGATGTTAAACAGGGTTCTCTTCACTCTGATTGGTTTCCTCAAGTTTCTTTCCTTGTTCTGTCTCTTCATTCTTTTAGTGATTGTATGACTAATGGTTTATCAATAAGGGGTGGGGAAGGGAAGGAGAGGCAGAGAGAGAAAGAGAGAAGTAAAGAGTTACTTACACTCTTACATTAACATGGACAGAGCTTGTATAACCTTTCCCGCCCCCCTTTTTTTATTGGGAAAAACATATTGGGGGTACAAGGAGGTGAGGGTTGGGGCAGAAGGGTGAGGATGGGCCAGGATGCAGTTGCAGAG
>NW_006399806.1:160909-176790 GCF_000299155.1 Elephantulus edwardii
GGGCAGAGGGCCGCGACGGCTTGCCCCAAGCCGGGGGCCGAGGGCACGCCGCCTCGGGCAGAGGGCAGAGGGCAGTCCACCCCAGGTAGAGGGCCACGATGGCTCGTCGAGATCCGGGGGCTGAGGGCAGTCCACCCCGGGTGGAGGGCCGCGACGACTCGCCCCGAGCCGGGGGCCGAGGCCAGCCCACCCCGGGAGGAGAGCCGAGGGAAGCCCACCCCGGGCAGAGGGCTGAGGGAAGCCCGCCCTGGGCAGAGGACCGAGGGCAGCCCATCCCGAGCAGGGCAACAGCCCCCAGGAGCTGGCTGGTATGCTCCCCCTCCAATTGCCCCTACCCCTGTCTGGTCCCCTCGCCTGACTAAGGACTCTGTGGTCAGGGATAGTCTTTCCAATTCCAGCACTGCCACTTTTACCCACCCATAAGTGGTCATACTATATTTTGAAGTAGGTGTCACTGCCCTCCCCCTTTATATATGATAAAGGGAACCTGAGAATTGTGAACAGACTCCCCCCAGGTCTAACCATCTTTTGGCAGAAGCATTCAACAGAACAAAATATGTGGCACATTTAGGATGTTGGTCCTCTTGTGCTTGCTGCCACTGTTAAGGTCATCAGACTCAGTGACTTTCAGCAATCCATTGCATAGGTAATCATCTTCTTTGGCCTATCCAATGCATAGGTAATCATCTTCTTTGGCCTGTCCAATGCATAGTTAATTGTGTTCTTTGGCCTGTCCGATGCATAGGTAATCTTCTTTGGCCTGTCCAAAGCATAGGTAATCGTCTTCTTTGGCCTCTCCAAACCTGCAGATGGTGGGCATGCATCCCATCCCCTACCTCCTACGCAGGTGGCCAGTGGGGCGCCCCCCCCCAGCGCAGGAGGCCTGCAGGAGGTGTGCGGCCCCGCCAGCACGGGCGGCCGTTGGGGGCGCCCCCCTACCCTGCCACACGGGCGCTCGGCTGGTGTGTGGCCCCTCTTTTGTGGGTGGCTGGCAGGCGCCTGCTTCCCCCTCAGCCGCCATCCTGGCTCCAAGAATTCTCTCCAGACCAAGTCCATCTTGCGGCAATGTGGTGGCTTCACTGTACCAGTCTTGAGGAGGGCCGGTGCCCAGCATCCATCCTGGGTGAGGGAATCCATTCTTTCTGGCTGTGGAGGCCTCATGGAGCTGCAGCGGCTATGCGGCGCGGCGAGGGCTCTGTGTGTGTGTGTGGGGGGGTTGGGAGTCATGAGACTCACCCATTTCTCCTTGGGAATCCTTGAATTCCTGTTGTTGAGCCTCGATCTTCACTGAGGGCCAGTCATCAACTTTTTAAGTGTTCAATTATCAATAAGCCGAAGTCTGTGGACGGCCATAATGCCCTTGCTTTAAGTGGTTCACTGCTCCCGCAGCTCACCACACTGTCTCTGCCTCTGCTGCCATCGTGGATCTCCTCTTGTATAACCTTTTTATGCCTAAATATTATTGAGGTACTCCATTCAAGATCACCAGGCTATAACTCCTCATTGAAGGCTGCAGTGTTCACCTTCTGCAACGCGTGCTTCAAGTCATCCTCACTTTCAGCAAGCAAGATATGTCATTCGCATAACAAAGGTTATTGATGAGTCTTTCTCCAAACCTGATGCCTCATTCTTCTTCATAGAGTCCAGTTTCTCGAATAATTTGCCCAGGATACAGACGAAACAGATAAGGAGAAAAGATACAACTGTGACACACATATTTCCCAATTTTAAATCATGTAGTATTTCCTTGCTTTGTTTTCACAACAGCCTCTTGGTCTAGTTATAGGATGCATCTCAGTGTCATGAAGATTCTCACCTCTAGTCCAGTAGGCAGCCTCATGATAGATGGGGAAAAGATTAAGAAGGTCAATAACTTCATCTAACTTGGACCCACAGTCAATACACTTGGTGCCAGAAGCCTAGAAATTAGGAGACATATTACAGTGGGGGAATCTGGAGCCAGAGAACTCTCTAAATTATTGAGGAGCAGTGGTGTTAGTTTGAGGACGAAGGTGCACCTGATTCAGACTATGGCCTTTTTCAATCATTTGTTATACATCTGAGAGCTGGACAATGAATAAGGATGATAGAAGAAGAGGTCTTCAAATTGGTATTGGAGAAAAGCGCTGAATATTACATGGACTGCCAAAAGAACAAAGAACAAACAGTTATGTCTTGGAGAAGGTGCAGCCAGAGCACTCCTTGAAGGCAAAGACGATGAAGCTTCATCTCACACAATCTGAGCATGTTGCTAGAAGAGACTATTCCTTGGAAAGAGACATAGTACTTGGAAAGGTGGAGGGGTGGAGAAAGAGAGGAAGACCCTCAACCAGGAGGACTGACACAGAGAACGCAACAATGGGCATGAGTGTGTCAGAGACTGTGAGACTAGCACAGGACAGGACAGGATTCAGATATGTTGTTCATAGTGTCACTATGAGTCATACTTAACTCAAGGCACCTAGCAACAACAGGGTATAGCTAGGATTTCAGACTAAATGTGGTTGAACCACTCATGGGTATAGTTTGCCTCTTTGCAGAAAGACGTGCACGTGCGTGCATGCATCCCACCCCCCACCCCCCAAACACACTCCATCAGCATCACTAGTAATGACCAAACCACTGTATGGATTCCTAGTATATGGGAAGCAAACTTGGGACTCTGCCCTGGTGTCCTGCTCTCTTGGCTGTTTGTCTTGCTCTGTGAGACTGTGCTTCAGGAATGACAAGCTTTGTGGTCTTGCACCTCTCTGGAAAGCAGTCTCTCTAAATGGGACCTATGGGAACCCTGGAGAACTTCGTTGGCTTACTCTGTAGTAAATTGTGCTGTTAATCCATAAGCCTCTCTGGTGGTTTGAATCCACTTGATGCTTTGCTGGAGAAACATTGGTAATCTTTTCCCTAACCCCTGGAAACCCACTGGAGGGTCAGCTTCAAGGCAGTTTCTGACTCAACAGCAGTGAGCAAGCAAGTGTGATGAGGTGCCTGACAGGGAAATATCTTGATTCTTGTAAGTGGTATAGCACTGGTCTGTCCATTTGCTGTGCAGAAGTAACTCATGGTTGCTGTGAGGCTAAACACTGTGACACTGACACCACTGTGACACTGATGTGTCAAATGTGATAGTGGTTACCCATGGTGGACAGTAGTTGGTGGAGCTCCCTGATTAAAACAAGTTTGGAAGCAGGAGTGGCATCTATTTCCGTAAATAGCTTGCCTCTGGAAACTCTATGAACGTGAAGAAATGATGAAAGTTATACAAGTGTTCAGGTCTTTTGTTCGTAGGGTCGCTATGAGTCATCTATGACTTGATGACACCTAACAACAACAATAACAATTCACATCATAACTAGAGGTAAATGTAAACCACTATAACTCATTTTTCCCCTTTAAATTTTACCCGATTTTTGTTATTGAGGTTGTACTCAGCAAAACATGATTTTATAATTTACTCATGTACATATAGTGACGTTGATTATGTTCTTTGAGTTGTGCAACCGTTCTTACTCTCTTTTTCGCTGTTGTCCCTTTCTTGTTAACATAAATTCCCTGCCCCTAGAGTTTTAATCCTTTCACTTACTGCTGTCAATTTGTTCTTAAGAGAACAGAATGCTCAAGATAGATCTTATTTAATACTTAATCTAAACTATTGTTGGGTTTAAGGAAACATCGGAGCTCTGGTGGCATAGTGGCAAGAAGCTGTGCTGCAATCCCAAAGGCATGTGGTCCAAACCTACCAGCTATGCCATGGGAGAAGGACTGGCAATCTTCTGCCTCTGAAAACCTGACGGAGGGTCAGTTATGGGTTGATTCTAACTTGATAGTGCAAGACTTCAGGTATATATATTTTTTGTTTCAGGTTTGAAGATTATCTCAAAGCAGCATTTCAGAGATCCACTTAGCCTGCATAAAGAGCCAATTCGAATTTGATATTCTGTTCTGCATTTCCCTCCTTTCGATCCGAAGTCTTCTGTGGAATCTTTGATCAAAATGTTCAGTAATGAGGGAGCTCTGGTGGCCTAGTGGCAAGAAGCTGCTCTGCAATCCCAAAGGTTCCTGGTTTGAATCCACCAGATGCTCTGCTGGAGAAGGAGGGACAATCTCCTCCTGTACCAGTCAGATCCACTTTGACGGTACACACACAGAAAAGAATAATAATAAAAAAATTAAAAAAAAATGTTCAGTAACGGTGGCTTCTAGTTTCATGTTAGAGGAGGCAATTTATGGAAATAATTAACCACACTCTCTGTGTCTTACTATTGCTAACTTTTCTACTTCCTCTGTTGCTCCAAGTGAATACAGACTAATTCTTATGCCTGGATGGCTGCTTGCAAGCATTATAACTCTTAAAAGACAATGTGCATGACACATACACCTCAAGCCCCATGTGGGACAATCTGACCAATTTGATTAGTCAAAAAGAAAGAAGCTGTGCAGATTACTATCATTTATTTTATAGGTCTTTGTTATACCTGTCATTCAGAGATGTAAGAAATCTCTAGTGCAACTTTTGTAATATTAAGTTTGAATGACTCATATTTCTACCTAACTATTATAAAGCTTTTTGGTAGAGTTCTGTCTGGCCCTAATTGAAGTTTATAGAACCTTCGCCTTCAGATGCAATAAACCTGTCATCACCAGGGAAGTAGTTTGCACCTGAGGACACAGGCTGTTGTTGTAATGCAGGCTGATAATCTGATGAAGAGGCATAAATGGGGTGTGTGTGCTAATGTCAGCTCCTGCAAGCACAAATGTCACTGTTCAAATAAGCCAAGGTCTGGTCTGATGTGCAAGGAATGGGGTCTTAGAGCATGAAGGCAGAGGGAGTCAGGGCCTACTTGAAAGGATTTCACAGTTCTCTTTCCAGACTCAGTAATGAGCTGTTAGGAATTTACTTATCCAATCTGCAGCCTTTTTTGCTCCCCTTCAACATGTCATCACGAGTGGGGTTGATTACTTCCTGTGAACGTTTAATTAAGGGGAACTTGAAAAATCCGTAGGGAAACCTATCTGCCTGTTCAAATACACCAGTGGCTCAGCAAGAGAAAGGTATGTAATCTCCTCTCTTGAGATTGACAGTGTGTGAACCCACAGGAGGGTCAGCTGTGAGTCAGTTCTAGCTCAACAGCAATACGTTGAGTATGAAAGGCTAATTAAAGATTATAAAATCTTAAATCTTTATAAAATGATAAATCTTATTTTCAAAGTAATATATTTATTAGAGAACATTGTGGTTTTGGTTTTGTGTGCTGTTGAGTCAGAACTGACCCACGGCTGACCCTCCAGTGGTTTTTCAGAGACAATTAATCACACAAGAGGAGATTGTTCATCTTTCCATCTTCTGCTCTGATGGCCTAGTGGTAAGAAGCTGCAGAGAACATTAAACAGGTCAGTGGGGAGCTCTGCTGGTATAGTCCATCAGGAAGTGGTCTGGTAGCTTAGGGATCTCTGGTATAGTCTGTAGGTAGTTGCAAAGCTTCTCTAAAGGTTTAAAACCATCTGTTGCTCTGTGTCAGAAGGACGGACAATCTTCTCCCGTGAGATTGATGTTATGTGTTTTTTTAAGGTGCTGTCATGTTGAGTATGATTCATAACAATGATGTAAACAGCAGATCTGAACCCTGTCCTATCCTGTGCCATCCTCACAGTCTCTGCCATACTTAAGCCTATTGACACAGTCACTGTGTCAATCCATCTGGCTGAAGGTCTTCCTCTCTTTTGCTGTCCCTCCGCCTTTCCAAGAATGATAACCTTCAACCAGATGTATTGACACAGAGACATTAGGTGAGATTTATAGCTTCTTGAAAAACTACCAGAAGGTCTGCTATGGGTCTATTCCATGTTGACAGGAATGAGATACATAACAAAAGAACTTTTGGTGGTGTGTTAAGATGCTATCCCAAATGTCAGTGGTTTGAATCCAGTTGCCAATGTCTGGGAGAAATATGGGCATTCCCTTGCCATAGGTATTTACTGTTTTGGAAACTCAATTGAGGGTTACCATGAGTAAGAACAGATCTTATGACAGTGAATTATTTATTTGCTTGCTTGTTTTTAATACGTAAAAAAGCAATTCATATTTATTGTAAGAAGCTTAGATATTACCTCTAGAATCCAACTTCTCCAAGCTGGAGGCTCAGCCTCAAGTAGGACCCAATTGACTTTTAAATACAAAGGCCTGCCTACCAGATCCGTTTGCCTAAGCAAGAGGCTTCCCACCCACAGCTGATTGTAAATGAAATCAGAAACAGCCAACCGGCTTACACTTGATTTCTAACACAATCAGAAATGTCCAAACAGTTTACACCAGCTTTCAAGTATATAAAAAACACTTACCCTCTAGGATTCAACTTCTCTAAGCTGGAGGCTTTTTTCCCCAAGAGAGGTGATCCAACTGAATTTAGAAATCATCAAACAATATCATTGATATCACATGCAAACAAAATCCTGCTGAAGATAATTTAAAAATGACTGGAACAGTTTGGGGATTGCTTGGTATAGTGACAGCTGGGCTGCAGCTGAGATCAGAGTTCAGGAAGGACTGAGTGCCCTCTGCAAACAGAGTTCTTCCCAGCCTCCCGGAGGAGATACTGGATGCTGTCTGTAAACAAAAGGTTCCTCCCAGCCTCCCACTGGAGAGGACAGTGCTTGAACTTTGAAACTATTTTGCTTTTAGGTTTAAGAATTAAGCTTACCCGTTGTTATGTTGGCAACACTTACGTATAAGGAAAATATAGCCTCATGAGATAGGATTTTTTTTATTGGTTTAAACGAAATAAAAAAGAGGAAGGCTAAGGATGAGGTCTTCTCACAGCTTAGCATGGTGAAAAGGCCCCTTTCTCAGTATTCCTCTTTTTCAGAATTCATTTCCTTGTGTCCTCGCTTTTCCCCTGCATCTGTTTAACAACAACAGTACATAGATAAGGAACTGCCAGATGTTCAAGCAGGATTTAGAAGAGGCCGAGGCACCAGGGATATCATTGCTGATGTCAGATGTATCCTGGTTGAAAGTAAGGAATACCAGAAGAATGTGTATTTGTACTTTACTATGAAGACATTTGACTGTGTGGATCATGACAAGTTGTGATTGACACTGAGAAGAATGGAAATCCCAGAGTACTCGATTGTGCTCATGAAGAACCTATACCTGGACCAGGAGACTGTTGTGCAAACAGAGCAGGGGAACACTGCATGGTTTGGAATTGGCAAGGGAGTACACCAGGGTTGTATTTTCTCTCCATACCTATTCACTCTGCTTGCTGAGCAAATTATCTGAGAAGCTGGACTGTATGAGGAAGAGTGTAGCATCAGGATTGGAGGAGACTCATCAATAACCTACATTATGCCGATGACACAACCTTGCTTGCTGAAAGTGAGGAGTACTAGAAGCACTTGTTACAGAAGATCAAGGAATGCAGCCTTTGGTATGGATTCCATTTCAGTGTCAGGAAAATACACATGCTTACCACTGGACCAATAGGCAGCATAATGATGGATGGAGAGGAGATTGAAACTGTCAACAGCTTCATCTTGTTTGGATCCACAATTAACATCCTTGGTACCAGCAGTCAGACATTTTGCACTGGGAAAGTCTGCAGTTAGAGAACTTTCCAAATTGTTGAGTAGTAGTGATGTCATTTTAAGGACTAAGGTGCATTTGATCCAGGCTATGGTCCATCTGATTACTAGCTATGCATCTGAGAGCTGGACAATGAATAAGGATGACAGAAAAAGAATTGATGCCTTTGAGCTGTGGTGTTGGAGAAGAGCATTGAACATCCCATGGATGACCAGGAGAATGAACAGATATGTCTTGGAGATGGTGCAGCTGGAGTGCTCTTTGGAGGCAGGATTGATGAAATTTTGCCTCACATACTTTGGTCATGGTGGTAATCCTTGGAGAAGGACATGATGCTGGGGAGGGTGAAGGTTCAGCGAAAGAGAGAAAGACCCTCAGCCAGGTGGATTGACACTTGTGTGTAAGAAAGTGTGAGGATGGCCCAGGATGGTGCAGGGTTCATATCTTTTGTTCACAGGGTCGTTACGAGTCATGCTCGACTCGATTGTACCTAACAACTACAACAACAACATTAAGTTGCTCTTTGTCTCAATGATAAGCAGTTTTAATATTTTAAAGCATTCCTTCTCATATTCTTTTCCACATATGCATATGCATATGTACGACCTGTTGTCAGATGCTGTGTAGTTGGTGGTTCCTTTTCCATGTGTGTACACATATGTATATATTAAAATAATATAATAATGTATATGAAGGGAGTTCTTATATAATATTGTATATAATGAGATGTTATTGTTATTGTAATGTGCCGTCGAGTTGCTTGCGACTCACAGTGACCCTTTGTACAACAGCCCTAAACTCTGCTCTGTCCTGTGCCAATTGCACTGTTTCTGATACACTCATCTTGATTACCCCACTCACTGAATCAATCCACCTAATAGAGGGCCTTCCCCTCCTGCGCTGTCCCTCCACCCTCCCAAGCATGATGTCCCTTTCCAAGGAATCGTCCCTTCTTACAACATGCCCAAAGTATGTTATATGAAGCCTCAGAATCCTTGCCTACAAGGAGCCACCCGGTTTAACCCTTTCCAGGATGAATCTGTTTGTTTTCCTAGCAGTCCCTGGTACCCTCAATACTCTTCTCCAATACCACAGCTCAAAAGCATCAATTCTCCTTCTATCCTCCTTAGTCATTGTCCAACTCTCTGATGCATAACAAGTGATTGCAAAGACCATGGCCTGTATCAGATGCACCTTAGTCTCCAGAGTGACACCATTGCTCTTCAGTACCCTGGAGAGCTCCCTAACATCAGACTTTCCCATTGCAATATGCCTGCTGCTGGTGCCAAGGGCGTTGACTGTGGAGCCAAGCAAACTAAAGCTGTGAACGATCTCAATCTCTTCACCATCCATCCTGATGCTGCCAATTGGTCCAGTGGTGAGAATCTTTGTCTTCTTGACATTGAGCCTCAATCCATATTGAAGGCTGCAGTTCTTGACCATCTGCAGCAAGAGCTTCAGGTCTCCTTAGTTTCAGCAAGCAGGGTTGTGCCATTTGCATAAAGTCGCAGATTGTTGATAGATCTTCCACCAATCCTGACCCCACATTTCTCCTCATAGAGCCCAGCTTCCCTGATACTCTGTTCTGCATACAGGTTGAAAAGTTATGGAGACAGGACACATTCTTGGTGTAAGCCCTTCCCAATTTTGAACCATGCAGTGTTTCCTTGCTCTGTTCTGATGACTGCCTCTTGGTCCAAGTATAGGTTTCTCATTAGCACGATCAAGTGTTCTGGGATTCCCATTCTTTTCAGAGTCAGCCACAGTTTGTTATGATCCACATAGTCAAATGCCTTTTATAATTATGATATAATATTATATAATAATGTGTATGCTATGTAAAAAATTAGGAATATATTATATGCATTTCCCCATAACATGAATATTCTTAAAGAACAACACATCACTTTTTCAGCTAAATATTCCATTATATGATAGAAGGTTCACTGTAGTTGATTTTCAATTCACCTCTCATAAGTTGCAGTTACGTGGTTTATGTTATCAACTTCAGTGTCAATTGTTGGCTTCACAGTAGGCAGACTACACAATTTATGTCAATGACAAACCTAAAGACACTGACTATTCATTTCAAAGTTAGAAATTTCCTCACTGAGAGAGCCATTACAAACTAGATCTTTTCCTCTGATTAATGAGAAGCTGCAATATTACTCTTGCAGCTGCTGTAAGACTTGAAAGAAACCCATACAAAGAAAAAATTTAACATAGAGAAAAGCCAAGCTAAGAGAGAGAGGTAACAAAATGAAATCACAGCCCCAAATGAACTATGTCTAAATCCCATTCTCTTTATGGCCTTATAATTTTTTAAGCCTATGAAAGTCTTTATTGTTTGAGTTATTTCTAGCTAACAAGATTGTGTTGTTGATATGTGCTGTCAAATTGTAACCAACTCATAGCTGAGCATCTGGTGAGACAGTTAACTTCATGGGAGGATGGAGATTGTCTGTCTTTCTCCTGAGGAGTAGTTGGTGGATCTGAACTGCCTACTTCTGGGTTGGCAGTTCAATCCCTTACCCACTAAGCCATCAGAGGGAATATATATGGAATGAAGACATGATCTTCAACTTTGCTGGTTCAGTTCTCACTTGTGAAAATAGAAAACCCAGTAGCTTAATAGTAAGAGTGTAAACTTTGGAACCAGGTGCACACAAGTTTCATTCTTGACCAAATTATTATCATTTTTGAGTGTCAGTTTCATCATCTGTAAAATGAGAATATTGTTGTTAGGTGCCATTCAGTCAAAATGATTTAGTAATCCTATGAACAACAGATCTGACCGCTATTCTATTCTGTGCCATCCTCACCATGTCTGACACACTTGAGCCCATTGCTGCAGTCACTGTATCAGTCCATCATGTTGAGGGTCTCCCTCTCCTTCACTGATCCTCAACTTTTTCCAGTATGATGTCCCATTGTAAAGCTATTTCAGAGAATCTTAGTGAAACTTATTGTTATCAAAGGAGATTGGAGAGTTAATAACATTCTCCATAATGTATCATTTTCAGAGTGGATACTTTTCAATGATGCATTTTTTAATCTATAAAATAGAGTGTTAAAAAGCAGGGATGTCAGACTAAAGTGCAACTGATCCAGGCCGTGGTCTTTGCAATTACTTGCCATGCATTAGAGAGCTGACAATGACTAAGGATAACAGATGAGGAATAGATGTCTTTGAGTTGTGATGCTGGAGAAGAGTCTTAGACATTTTATGGACTGTCAATAGAACAAACAGGTTTTTCCTAGAGAGGGTGAAACCAAGTTGCTCCTTGGAGGAAAGGATTTTGAAGCTCTGTCTCACATATTTTGGGCATATTACCAGGAGGGACTAATCCTTGTAGAGGGACATGCTTGAAAGGGTGGAGGGACAGTGCACAAGAAGGAGGCCCTGGAGAAGATGGAGTGACACAGGAACTGGGGATATGGGGGTAGGTGTGTTGGAGACAACAAGATTGGCTCAGGATATGGCAGAGTGCACAGATATTGTGCATAGGGTTGCTATGAGTGTCACATAGGTCAATAGCACATAACAACAATAACAATTGGCGGGGATCTATTACTCATACCATTATGCTAAGCAATCAGTTGGTGGTTTTACCTTCTTGTTCAAGCAACTTTTATAAAATGGGCAGTCAGGGCTTCTTATCCAGTCCAGGTGTTGTTAGGTGCTGTCGAGTATTACTCATAGGGACCCTATAAATAGTCAACCTGAACCTTCCCCTATCCTGCATCATTCTTATCATCTCTGACACACTTGAACCTATTGCTGCAGTTATTGTGTCAATTCATCTCATTGAGGGCCTTCATCTCCTTCACTGACCCTCCGTTCTTGCAAAGCATGATATCCCTTTCCCAGGAATAGCTTCATCTAGCCACATTACAAAGTATGAAAGGCGACCTAAAACCATGCTGACTTCCACAAGCAGTAACTGTGAGCTTTTTACCTCATGCTGGATGATGAGTGTTAGCCATCTTACATCTACAGAGGCCTAGAGAGAATCTTCTCCATAGTGCTATATGTACAGCAGCTCTGGGGAGAACAGAATCCCTTTTATATCACTGGAATCCATTCATGGTTTGCTCAAGCAAACACTGTGGGCAGGGACTTACTGCACTATTCTTCAGACTGTAGGATGCAATAATCTTGTATTTTTTTCCCCCTTCTTATTAGTATGCCAACAAAGCCTCAGAGATGTCTCCCTCTTAATCTTCTTGGGACAAACTGATCCAGCAGGACACACATTGTCTGCATCTGAATAGGAACCATTCGTTGTTTGAAAAGACAATTCAATCTGATGTGGTTGCAGATTTTCAAAGCATACAAACCAACAACTGCAGAGATGGTAGAGAGAAGGCATTCTGGAGATGAATTACAATTTACTTAAAAAGAGAGGAGCAGAGATCTGTTATCTGCTAAGGAGATTATGTTTCCAATAATTGAATGAAGACCTTTTCCAGAACAAATACCTCCATAATCCCTCAAGCATTGAATTAGGTGTAGAACAAGCCTGGATAGCTGGAGCAGCTGTTACCCAAGGACAATCTCCAAATTAAGCACTTCCTTGCCTCTATATATAGATGCCTTTTACACAAGTCCTCCCTTGTCTTAACAATCTCACCACACACAACTTTCAAATGCGTCATATACACCCCGTTTGCTAACTTTTGTTGCTCCTGCATGCCACGGTTACTACTCTCTCTTGAAATATTTACCTTTTGCAGGTTTGGCTTCCTCAAATTCAATGTATCCTTTGAATTTTGGCTTCAATGAAACAGTCACAGAGAAGCTGTCTCAGGCACTTGAGACAGGTTGAATCATCTGTTTTATATGCCTGGAGGACTGAAAACTTCCTGTCTGGCAGCAGACGCACACTGATAATTGCCTACTTCTGTAGGAAACCTGTGCTATAAAAATGTATTCATTCTGCTTAAGCCAGTTGTCACTGGGTCGATTCCATAGACATCAGAGTGGAAGGGTTTTCAGTGGCTGCTTTGTTAGCAGTGGTTCATCAAATCTCTTCCAAGACACCTCAGGATGGACTCGAACCTCTACCTCTATGCTTTTGCTTAGCAGCCAAGTGCTTGAGCCATTTACACCATGAGGAACTTTCGTATTTAATCTAAGAAGAAGCTAATTTACAGTTATACTTTCTTGTGGACAAAGATTGTAATAGCCATGTTCATTCAGATTGATCAGACAAGTCCAGTAACAGACAACCTTGAGAGTCTTAGTGAAAAGAGCCACTGTTCAAATCCCCCAGCATGTCTTTAGGAGGAAGAGGAGCAGTCTCTTCCAGTGTGATTGATGACCTTGAACCCCAGTGGGGGGGTCAGCGAGGAGTCAGTGCCAGACTGATAGTTGTGTTCCAGTCAGAAGACAAGAACTATTTCACTTTGCTATCTGGGAATGGCCTTCCTGGGGTTTTACCTAGACGTCTATCTCTTACTCCTTTTTCATTAATGGTATGGTAGTTTGAGCTCTGATGGCCTAGTGGCAAGAAGCTGCACTGCAATCCCAGAGGTATGTGGTTCAAGGCCACCAGCTGCTCTGTGGGAGAAGGATGGGCAATCTCCTCCTGTCCAAAAACTCTCTGGAGGCTCAGCTATGGGTTGGTTCCAATTTGATGGTAAGCAACAACATGGTAATTTATCAATATTTGTTTCATATTGGGGTCCAGAAAAAGTGAAAATTATTTTCACTCAATTTAAAAATTTTGTAAGAGTATTAACATAAATAGGAGGAAATTATCCTCTCACTTTGCCATAAGAGGTTATACAACTTTTAGACAAAAGGAGCAACATGGCCAACAGAGGTCAGTTTTACTAAAAAGCACAAATCAGAAAGTTTCAACTTTCAATTTATTCTACTCTATAGGAGTAATTACCAGAAATGAATGTTCTGCCTCATTACCTGGCACGGAATTAACATTTCACTCAAGGACAGAATTTCCTCACGTTTTTAGTTGGGCAGAAGCAAGGTCTGACCATGAGGAGCTGGACTCTCTAGCTGTGAGGTAGGACAGAACAGGACAGCACAGGACAGGACAGGACAGGACAGGACAGGACAGGACAAGATAGGACAGAACAGGACAGGATAGGACAGGACAGGGCTGTCTTTGATCCTGGCAAGAGTGTGGCCAATGGTCACTTTTTAAAATTCTTCAGAGTGCTTTCAGAGAGCCACTCCTCTAAGCTGGGAGGGCCATTCCACCACATCTCAACCCCCAAATCCATTAGGATTACTAACCTCTATGATTGGCTGTAGATTGAGCTAGAGAAGAAGAGGAGAAAAATGAGTGAGTCCACATACTGATTGGATGGAGCACTGAAGGGCATATGCGTGCTGGGACTCTCAGAAATCATTGTGAAGAGAAGGCTGAGGTCTTTCATCAGTGGTTTCTCCACCCTCCCTGCTGGCTGTTTGAAAGAGTCAACACAGTCCATAGGGCCAGAACACCAGCAGGATTGTTGTTGTTGTTGTTATGTGCCGTCGAGTCGCTTGTGACTCCTAGCGACCCTATGTACAACAGCCCTAAACCCTGCTCTATCTTGTGCCAATCGCACTGCCTCTGACAAACTGATCCCGATTACCCAAGTCACTGAATCAATTCACCTCATAGAGAGCCTTCCCCTCCTGCACTGTCCCTTCACCCTCCCAAGCATGATGTCCCTTATGTCCAAAGTATGTCAGACTAAGCCCCAGAATTCTTGCTTCCAAGGAGCAGCCCGGTTTAACCCTCTCCAGGATGAATCTGTTTGTTTTCTTGGCAGTCCATGGTACATTCAATACTCTTCTCCAGCACCACAGCTCACAGGCATCAATTCTCCTTCTATACTTCCTAGTCCTTGTCCAACTCTCTGATGCATTACAAGTGATTGCAAAAACCATGGCCTGTATCAGGCGCACCTTAGTCTCCAGAGTAACACCATTGCTCTTCAGTACCCTGGAGCGGTCCCTAACAGCAGATTTTCCCATTGCAATATGTTTTTTGACTGCCTGGCTGCTAGTGCCAAGAGTGTTGACCATAGAGCCAAGCAGACTAAAGTTGTTAACAATCTCAATCTCTTCGCCATCCATCCTGATGCTGCCAATTGGTCCAGTGGTGAGAATCTTTGTCTTCTTGACATTGAGCCTCAATCCATACTGAAGGCTGCAGTCCTTGATCCTCCACAGCAAGTGATAATCCAGCAGGATTAGCTAGTTAAAATGACAAATGAGAGAAATGAGGTAAGAATAAGTGGACATCACTTCTCCTAGACTCTTTGATTTCTTTTTTGGGGAAAGGTTTGCCTTTATCTTAATTCTAATCAGAAGATATATGTAGATCTCATACAATTTGTTGTTGTTGTTGTGTGCCATAGAGAAGGAATCGACCCATAGCTGACCTTTTGCCAGGTCTTCAGAGGCAGTTAATGGTAAGGGAGGAGATTGCCTATCCTTCTCCCACAGAGCAGCTGGTGGCCTTGATCCGTGTGCTTTTGGGATTGCAGTGCAGTGTCTTGCAATTAGGCCATAAGTCACAATGCATATTAAACTAGTAGCCTATTGGTTATGGAGTTGCACTGCCAACTCAAAGGCAGGTAGACTGAATCTACCAGCTGATCTCAGGGAGTAGCTTCTGGAAACTCATTGGAGGATCAGTTATTTAGTGATTGGGGCTAACGGAGGACTTAAATTCAATAGTACAGCATTGTGGAGTTGGACATTGTTCTTCCATTCAAGGGGCTAATAATCTGATAAAGAGAAAATTTGGGGTAAGCCTCATTTCTTTCTGAGCCCCACTAGGGAGACACTCATAACCCCTTGCCTTACTCTTAATTCTCATTGCTTTTCAGATAATGAGTGTTTGGAGTAAGATTGTTGTTGTTGTTAGGAGCTGTCGAGTTGAATAGAACCATAGCAACCCCATGAACCCTGTCCTATCTTGTTCCATCCTCACACTTACTGACACACAAGAGCTCATTGTGGCAGTTGCTGTGTCAATCCACCTGGTTGGGGGTCTTCATCCCGTTCACAAACCTGCCACCTTTTGGGCATCATGTCCCTCTAAGAAATTGACCCTCCTAATAACATGCCCGAAGTATGTGAGGCATCCTCACCTCCAAAGAATACTCTGGTTGCACCCACTCTACAACATATTAGTTTGTTCTTTTGGTCATCCATGGGCTGTTTGGTTTTCTTCTCCAATACCACAGCTCAAAGACATCAATTCTTCTATCCTTCCTAGTCATTGTCCAACTCTCTGACGCATAACAAGTGATTGCAAAGACCATGGCCTGTATCGGG
>NW_006399806.1:177326-178918 GCF_000299155.1 Elephantulus edwardii
GGCCCTAACTGAAGACTTTCCCAGTTCAATATGCCTCTTTATTTCCTGATAGCTGATACAAAGTTGATGGTAGATGCAAGTAAGTAAGTTAGATCAAGTTGTTGACAGTTTAAATTTTTTCTCCATCTATCATCATGTTATCTATCAGTCCAGTGCTAAGGATATTTGTCTTCTTGACATTGAATTGTCTTCTTGACAATCCATTTTGAAAGCTTTATTCTTTGATCATCTGCAGCAAGTGCTTCAAGTCCTCCTCAATTTAAGCAAGTGAGATTGTGTCGTCTGCATAACGCAGGTTATTGATGCATCTCCCTCCAACCCTGATGCCACATTCTTCTTCATAGAGTCCAGCTTCCCAAATAATTTTCTTAGCATACTGACTGAATAGGTATATAGAGAGGACACAACCCTTCCTAATTTTAAACCATGTAGTGATCCCTTGCTCTGTTTGCACAACAGCCTCCTGGTCCAGGTATAGGCATAGAAATCAGATTGACTATATCTGTGGAAGGATTCGTTGGAAAAACAATATCAGAAGTCAAAGCAAGGTCAGGGGCAGACTGTGGGTCAGACCATCAATTGTAGTTGTTGTTATGTGCCATCAAGTCATCCACAACTCATAACAACCATATGTACAATAGTTCTGAACCTTGTCCTATCCTCAGTCAGTATCACTGCCTCTGACACACCTAATCCCATTGTACCAGTTACCATGTCAATCTATCTCATCAGGGTCTTCCTCTCTGCACTATCCCACCACACTTTCAAGCATGATGTCCTTCTCCAAGGGCTGGTCTCTCTTGGCTAAATGCCCCCAAATATGTGAGATGGAGCTTCAAAATCTTTTCCTCTAAGGAGAAACTTGGTTTCATCCCTTCTATGACAGACCTATTTGTTCTCCTTGTGGCCTAGGAATGTTCAAGACTTTTATCCAGCAAAGGCATCAATTCTTCTTCTGTCTTCCCTAGTCACTGTCCAGCTCTCTGATGCATAGCAAGTAATTGCAAAGACCTAGATCAGGGACACTTAGTCTCTAGACTGACATCATTGGTCTAATTTAGCACTTTGTAGAGGTTCTTGACAGCAGATTTTCCCAATGCAATTTATCTTTTGATTTTCTGACTCCTGATGCCAAGAATGTTGATTGTGGAACTAAGCAAGCTGAAATTGTTAACATCCTCAATCACTTCTCCATTCTTTATGGTACTGCCAGTTGGCCTAGTGGTAAGAATCTTTGTCTTCTTGATGTTAAGCTTCAATCCATATTGACGACTACAATCCTTGACCTCCTACAGCAATGCTTCAAGTCTTCCTCCGTTTCGGCAAGCAAGATTGTATCATCTTCATAGCGCAGGCTGTTTATGAATCTTCCTCCAATCCTGATACCACATTTCTCTGCATAAAGTCCAGCCTCTAGAATGGTCTGTTCTGCATACAGATTTAAAAGGTATGGAGACAGGACCCACCCCTGACACACTCCCTTCCTAATTTTGAATCACGCAATGTTACTTTGCTCTGTTCTTTTTTTCCCTATAATTATATTTTATTAATTTTCATAAACATTTACAGAGATTTTGGGTTTCCATTCATTC
>NW_006399806.1:182618-187170 GCF_000299155.1 Elephantulus edwardii
CACCTATTTCCCCTTGGGAATCCTTGAATTCCTGTTGTTGAGCCTCCATCTTCACTGAGGGCCAGCCATCAACTGTTTAAGCGTTCAATTATCAATAAGCCGAAGTCTGTGGAAGGCCATAATGGCCCTGCTTTAAGTGGTTCACTGCTCCCGCAGCTCACCACGCTGTCTCTGCCTCTTTTGCCATCTTGGATCTCCTCAATGATTTTTTTATAATCCTCAGCAGGAGTTTGCTTGCATGTGATATTGGTGATATTATGCAATAATTTCCACATTCTGTCATATCAACTTTTTTGAGATAAGAGTTACTATGCAAGTTCAAATTGAGGCCAAAGAAAATTAAATCCATGAGAACCGAAATATGGAGTGAGGATAGGGGCACAAGTATGTTAGCCTTTCCCTCTTTCTCTTCTTTTCTTTGGGATATACTTACCTGAAGAAAGTATGCGTTCTTACGTACCCCCATGTGGGTGTAGATTGTTTGAGATTTGTGCTTATTCAATATTTACAGAGACTGAAGTGTAAACTCAACACAGAGGCAGAACCCTGGGGTATCAATAACCTCTGTCACATTCTCAAGTGTTACCCTTATCAATAATAAAGGTGGTATTTTTTTCTCTTTTCAAATTTTATATTGGTTTGCATACACAATTTATATACATTGTGTTTCATTCATATACATTATATTTCACACATTCCTTATGTCACATTGTGTTTCATACAATCATTCCCATACAGTGTGTTTTATAATATTAATCACCATCAATCTATGGCTACTATTACTCCATATTTTCAGATCCCCAATGGATCTTTCCTTATTCTTTCATCCCCTCCCTTTGCCCACCAAACTCTGTGACCCTGTTATTTGCCCCCTCCCCACCCTCAGCCTCTCTGCCTACTCTCTTTTTACCCCTCTGGACTTTGATACACATCTTACTAATAATCCTTCTATTTTTATAATAATGGTCTTATACAGTAGTTATCCTTATGAGACTGAGTTAGTTCGCTCAGCATAATGCTCTCCAGCCTCTCCTGTGTTATAAAAGAGTTTTCAAAATCTTTGCTCCTGAGTGCTATATAGTATTCCATTGTGTGACTGCACCACAATTTCTTAATATGTTAGTTTGTTGATGGACATTTGTGCTCTTTCCCATTTCTTGCTATTGTGAATAATGCGCCTGTGAATGTTGGTGTACAAATCTCCATTTGTGTCTCACTTCTATTTTCCTTAGGGTATATTCCTAGCAGTGAAATAGTTGGGTCATATGAAACTTCTATGTTCAGCTTTCTGAGGAAACACCAACCTATCTTTTAGAGTGGTTGTACAATTCTACAATTCCAACAACAGAGTATGACAGTTCCAATTTCTCTACAATCTCTCCAGAATTTATTGCTTGTTGTTCTATCTGGAGAACAACTACCTGGCCAATGGATTGAAAGAATCCATATTATTTCTATCACCTAAAAACTGAGCCAACAGAGTGTGGAAATTATTGACTATCACACTTAAACAAAATCCTGTTGAAGATTATCCAAAATTGATTGGAACAGTACACCAACAGAGAACTACCAGAAATACA
The DNA here is from genome assembly GCF_000299155.1 of Elephantulus edwardii. Taxonomy (NCBI): domain Eukaryota; kingdom Metazoa; phylum Chordata; class Mammalia; order Macroscelidea; family Macroscelididae; genus Elephantulus; species Elephantulus edwardii. The sequence continues at coordinate 184,199 of NW_006399806.1, forward strand.
AGTTGGGTTTAGAAGATGCTGTAGCACTAGGGATATCATTGCCAATGTCAGAAGGATCTTGGCTGAAAGCAGAGGGTACCAGATTATGCAAAGGCATTTGTGTGGATCACAACAAATTGTGGCTAACCTTGAGAAAAAATGAGAATTCTAGAACACCTGGTTGTGCTCATGTGAAACTCATTCTTGAGCCAGGAGACAGTAGTCAGAACAGAGCAAAAAAACACTACATGGTTGAAAATCAGAAAAGGAGGGCATCAGGAATGTGTTCTGTCTCCATATCTTTTCAGTCTGTGTACAGAACAGATTATTTGGGAGCCAAGAATTTATGAGGAAGAATGTGACATCAGGATTAGAAGAACCTGTGTTATGCAGATGACAAACCTTGTTTGCTGAAACTGAGGAGGACCTCAAGCATTTGCTGCAGAAGATCAAGGACTTTTTGCAATATGAATTAAAGCTCAGCATCTGCTCAAGAAAGCAAAGATTCACTGACATGGGCGTTGTTGGTAACTAAGAATAGAGGGGATACAGAATGAATATTACATTGTAACAGATGAAGGAAGAACTGTTTAAAAGGAATATATGATTAGGCATTATTTGTACGGCACAGTCCAGAATAAGAGGTGCACAGCAAAGTGGACTGGAGAGAGGTAGGGAAGGAGGGAGAAAATAATACAACAATGAATGATGAATTAGTTTTTTTTTTTTAATGAACAGGTTGGGTAGAGAGGAAAATGTGCAACAATGAGTGAATGAAAACCCAACTTTTCTGTAACTTTTGTTAAAATTACAATTAAAAAAAGACTGAGAAAAAAATTATACAGATACTAAAAAGCAAACTAGAAAGCAAAGATTCCCAACACTGGGCCAATTAGCAGCATTATAATAGATTGAGAAGAGATTGAGATTTTTAACAATTTCAGATTACTCAGTTCCACAATCAACACTCGGCACAAGTAGTCAGGAAATAAAAAGACAAATTGCATTGGGAAAATCTGCTGTCATGGATCTCTGCAGAGTTCTGAAGAGTAATAGTGTCAGTCTAGAGACTAAGGTGAACCTGATCCAGGACATCGTCTTCACAACTACTTGTTATGCACCTGGGACCTGGACAATGGATCAAGGATGACAGAAGAAGAATTGATACTTATAAGTTGTGGTGTGGGAGAAGACTATTCAATATACCGCGGACTGCCAAAAGAACTAATAGATCTGTCCGGGAGAGGATGAAATCCAGATGCTCATTGGAGGTAAGAATTTTAAGACACTGTCTCACATACTTTGGGCACGTAACCACGAGTGAGCAGTCTTTGGAGAAGAATATTTTGCTTGGAAAGGTAATGGGACAGCACAGGAAAGGAAGTCCCTGGATGAGATGGATTGACACAATAACTGGGGTAATGAGGGTAGGTGTAATCAAAGACAGTGAGATTGGCTCAGGATAGAGCTACTTTTGTGTGTATAGGGTTGCTACGAGTTGTAGTCAACTCAATAGCACGTAACAACAACTGCTATTTTGCTGAGACGGTATCTCATCATGGTTTTGATTTCCATCTCTTTGATTGCTATTGATATTGAACATTTCTTCATGTTGGCCATCAGAATGTCTTCCTCTGGGAAAAGTCTATGTCTTTTGCCCATTTTGTAATTGGGTTATCGGATTTTTTCTTGTGGAGGCCCTGTAGTAGTCTGTAAACTTTTGCTATGAAATCCTTTTCTGAGATATCATTGCCAAATGTTTTTTTCCAGTCAGTGGGTTTTCTTTTTACTCTATTGGAAAAAGTTTTTGATGCATACAGGGATTTAATCTTTAGAAGGTCCCATTAAAAGGCAACATTTTTATCTCTATCAGACTCTTTTATTTCTCAGCTGTTTTCCAACTTGGGTTAGAAAACGAGGATGCTTCTAAAATTCCAGACCTCCACATAAAGTTGTTTTAGTATAACACTGTGCATTTAGTATGAAAAGTATATGAAGGTACAATGGAAGCCAGAGGAGTATTGGTGTCACATTAGTTAAATGCTCGGATACTAAGGGAAAGGTTGGTGTTTTGCACTTGCTCTTGCTTCTGCAGAAGATCTGGTGAGCGGCTTCTGCAAAGATTATTGTCTAGGAAACCCTGTGGGGCAGATCTGCTTTGTCATATTGTTTGCTATGAGTAAAATTGACTTGATGACATCTTAGCAGCAACAATGGGCATACAGCATGGGAAAAGGCACTTGGCAAAAATCAGAAGTTTAGGAGAAGTTTAAAGAATGGAATAACACATGAGATGGGCCATTATAGATAAAAGAGGGGTTGTTGTAGTTATTGTTATGTGCCTTTGAGTTGACTGTGGCTCAAAGTGACCCTATGTACTCTGGAACCCCACCCTGAGCCAGTCTCTCTGACTACAACACTCCTTTGCTCCAGTTACCATGTCAGTCCATCTCATCTGAAGTCTTCCTCTCCTCCACGCTTCCAAAAATGATATCCTTCTCTAAGGATAGGCCACTCTTGGCAACATGCCCAAAGCATATGTGGTAGATTTTCATAAGATCTTCAAGGAGCTTCAAGGAGCAGCTAGTTTTCACTCTCACCAGGACAGACCTCTTTGTTTTCTTGGCAGTCTATAATATGTTCAATACTCTTCTTCAGCAACACAACTCAAAGTCATCAATTCTTCTGTCATCCTTGATCATTGTCCAGCTCTCTGATGCATAACAAGTAGTCGTGAAGACCATGGCCTGGATCAGGTGTATGTTAGTCTCTAGACTGACTCTAGTGCTTACTCTTTAGCACTCTGGAGAGGTCCCTGACAGCAGATTTTCCCAATGAAATTTGTCTTTTGATTTCCTGACTGCTACTTCCACAGTCAACATTCTTGGTAACAGCAGCCAGGAAATCAGGAGAAGAATTGCATTGGGAAATTCAGGTGTGAGGGACCTCTCAAGAGTACTGAAGTGCAACAATATCAAACTGGAGACTAAGGT
>NW_006399806.1:194391-196111 GCF_000299155.1 Elephantulus edwardii
AAAATCAATGACTTATTCATTGCAAATACATTTTATAAGAGACACAAACGCAGGTTATACACATGGACTTCACCTGATGGTATGCATAGGAATCAGATCATTAATATGCAAGTAAAATATTATGAAATATTATTTTAAAACGAGCAGTACATCAACAAAGATAACTCCCAGAAATTTAAGCTGCATTCAGAAGAAATCATGAGATGAGGATATCATTCCTGATGCCAGATGGGTCTTGGCTGAAAGCAGAGAATACCAGAAACAAATCAGGACTAACATTGAGAGGAATGAGAATTCCAAAACACTTAATCGTGCTCATGTTAAACCTGTATATAGACTAAGAAGCAGTTGTCAGAACAGAAGAAAGGAACATTGCATGCTTTAAAGTCAGGGAAGGTGTGTGTCAGGGCTGTATCCTTTCCCTATACCTATTTAATCTATGTTGTTGATGTCATCCTACGGCTCATCTGGCCCTTGATCATTGATGCTCAATGCTTCAAACCTATTCATAAAATCATTTTAAAATTCAAGTGGGATAATTCAAAGTCATATTTTGGTTCTTGTGGACTTATTTTCATTTTATTCTGCCTCAATTTGAACTTACAAATGAGTAATTGATGATATTTTCCACAGTTAGCACATGGTCTAGTTTTGACCGCTGATACTGACTTCTCCAACAATTCCTTGCACAGACGTGGTTAATCTGATTACTGTGAAGCCATTTAGGTGAAGGACATGTATAAAGTCAAGTTTTGTGTTTTTAAAAATAGGTACTTCCAATGAATAAATCATTGCATGTACAAAATTGAATATTTTAATTTTTGGCCCAATTTTTATTACCAATACATTCTGACTACCATTTCTTCTTCATAGTTTCCAACTTATACATCCCATTCACCAATTATCATTAACAGTCTTGATTGCACGTTTGGTCAATTTTGATCTGCAAAATATGGTAAAAATTCTCAATTTCTTCAGCTTTGACTTTAGTTGCTGGTGCACATAGCTGAAGAATAATCCTAGTAAGAGATTTTCCTTGGATGTATATAGATATTATCCTGCCACTCACAATATTGTACTTCATGATAAAACTTGTAATTGTTGAAACTGTGCATGTACCACCATTCTTTCTACATTTTTAATTCTCAGCACAGCAGATTAAGTGATTGTCTAATTCTAAGTGACCAGTGCCAGTCCATTTAATCTAGCCAGTATCTAGAATGCCAATCTTCATGAAATCCATTCAGATTATCGAACAATATCATTATTATCACATGCAAGCAAGATTCTGATGAAAATTATCCAAAAACAACTAGAGCAACACGTCATCAGAGAACTGCCAGATGTGCAGGTTAGATTTAGAAGAGGTTGTGCTGGGAGCCGAGCCACTTGTTCTACCTAGCTGAAGCCATTTTGTAATTCTCTGAAGCCATTTTAATTCTCTAAGAACATGCTTGGACATGTTGCCCCTCCCTGGGAGGATAGGTTTCGGTTTACCCCACCCTGGGAGGATAGGTTTAGGTTTCCTGAGACCACCCTGCTAAGTTTCTGTTTACCAGATAACTTTCAGCTGACTGGAAAAGATATGTTATTCTCCCCCATTACGTACTTCTCCTCCCCCCATTGTGTTCCTATATATAAACTGTGAATGCTTTCAATAAAATGAAGACTTGATTGGAGATTCGCCTTGTCTTCCTGCTTTTGTGCCTCCTGTCCCCCC
>NW_006399806.1:196211-201210 GCF_000299155.1 Elephantulus edwardii
GCGGGCTGGAGCAAGGTTGTGGTACTAGGGATAGTATAGCTAATTTTAGATGGATTTTGGCAGAAAGCAGAGAGTACCAGAGGAATGTCTATCTGTGCTTCATTGTGTGGATCACAACAAGCTATGGCTGACTCTGAGAAGAATGAGAATCCCAGACATTTGATTGTGCTTATGAGAAACCTATACTTGGAACAAGAGGCAGTTGTCAGAACATAGCAAGGAGACACTGCATGGTTCAAAATTGGGAAGAGGGTCTGCCAGGGATGTATTCTATCTCCATACCTTAGCAATCTGTATGCAGAACAGATCATCCAGGACGCTGGGCTGTATGAAGAGGAATGTGGCATCAGGATTGGAGGAAGGTTCATCAATAGCCTGCATTATGCATATAACACAACCCTTCTTGCTGAAACTGAGAAGGACCTGAAGTGCTTGCTGTAGAAGGTCAAGAATGGCTCAACATCAAGAAAACAAAGATTCTCACCACTGGAACAACTGGCAGCATCAGTATGGATGGTGAAGAGAGTGAGATAGTTAACAGTTTTAGTTTGCTTGGCTTCACAGTCAACACTCTTAGTACCAGCAGCCATGAAATCAAGAGAAGAATTGCATTGGGAAAGTCAGTTGTCAGGGATCTCTCCAGAGTAGTGAAGAGCAATGGAGTCAGGCTGGAGACTAAGGTTTGCCTGATCCAGGCTATAGTCTTTGCAATTGTGTGCTATGCATTGAAGAGCTGGACAGTGACTAGGGATGATAGAGAATTGATGTCTTTGAACATACCATGTTGAATATACCATGGACTGCTAGGAGAACAAACAGGTTTGTCCTGGAGAGGGTGGAGCTGGGCTTCTCCTTGGAGTCAAGGATTCTGAGGTTTCATCTGACATACTTTGGGCATGTTGCAAGGAGGGACCAGTCCTTGGAGAGGGACATCATGTTTGGGAGAGTGGAGGGACGGTGCAGGAGAAGAAAACCCTCCATAAGATGGATTGATTCAGTTATTGGGGTAGGGGGAGTGGGTGTGTTGGAGACCCTGAGGTTGGCACAGGATAGAGCAGGGTTTAGGGTTTAGGTACATAGGGTCATTGAGTCGCAATTGACTTGATGGCACAATGACAACAATAAGTTTTCTTGTATTTATACTTGTACATTTCAAGTTCCAATTAATAATGGATATTTGCTGATATTTCTCCTCATTTTGATTGATTTCCATTTTGGGTTCTACCTCTGATACTATAGCTATTCATGTTACCCTTTTGTTCATAAAATTTTCAGAGTCATGTTAATTCCGAAGTGCATGACTAATCCTGTTTTCTAGTATGTCTTAATCTTGGAGCTCTGTTGAAATCTGTCCACTGTGGGTAACTCTTCTGGCATTTGACACATCAGTGGCATAGCTTCCAGCGTGACAACAACCCACAAGTTACCCTTGTACAGCAAACTGACAGACAAGTGATACACTGAAAACAACAAATGATAAACAAGCAGGCATATTCACACCTAATCTATACAATAATTAGCAACATGTAAATTATTACCCCAACAAAACAAATTGACAGTTAGATGTTGTAACTCTAACAGCAAACCAGGCATATGAATATCATGGTTCAGGGCCCAACTGAGGTCCATGGCATTATGGGAGGATGGGGCTCTGAGTGGGTGCTGGAGACTTCTGGCTGAGGCCTGAAGCTCATATGGTGAGAAAACATCTGGCATGAGGTTATTATGGCATGATAATGGCTTGGCTGGATCTTCAGGGCAAGAACTGACTTGCTGTCTTCCTGGATGCCAGATCCCTGATCAAGGTCCAGGGATTCAACAAGACTTTCAATGGGAGCTGACTTGGTTGTCTTTTTGGGTCCTGGGAGTAAAAGGTTATTACAAAGACAAAGGAGAAAGGGGAAAAAAAGAGACTATGAAAATTGCAATAGATCATCAAGAACCCAAAACAAAGGGAAGGGATACTGAAGTAAAAGACATTAATAGAAGATTTCAAAGGGCAGCTCAAGAAGAAAATGCAAAATATTATACTGGGACGTATAGAGAGCTGGAGTTGGAGAATAAAGAGATGAACTTGCTTGGCATTTCTCAAACTGAAAAAAACTGAAAAACAATTCAAGCCTTGAATGGCAGTACTAAGAGATCTTATGGGCACAATCTTGAATGATCCAGGAAGCATAAAAAGAAGTTGGAAGGAATTCACAGACTCACTGAACCAAGAGGAATGAATTAATTGTCACTTCAATATTTCAGGAAGTACCATATTATCTAGAGCCAATTGTAATGAAAAAAAATAAGTTCAAGCTCTACTGAAGGTATTGGCAAAAAATAAGGTACCAGGAATTGATAAGATACCAGTTGATATATTTAAAATTACTATCTGGTCCTGGATGTGCTTGTCAGCATGTAACAGGAAATTCAGAGGACAGCTACCTGGACAACTTACTGGAAGAGATCCACATTTGTCACATTCCCAAGAAAGATGACCAACAGAGTATATGGAATTATTGAACAATATCATTAACGTCACATGCAAGGAAAATATTGCTGAAGACCATTCAAGAATAGGTAGACCTTTATGTTGACAGAGAACCGAATCTTATATTCTATACGTATTACTCAAGTGGAAGCCAAGTTAATTGAACTACTGAATCAACACTTTAAAATTCTTTAGTGAAAGTGTTTTAAAGTCAAAGGGATCAAGAAAGGAACTGTTTTGGAATTCTTGAATCTTGATTTTTAATATCAAGAGACAAAGCTTTGAGGGGAAAATGTGTAGAATTTGGGTTAAAAACAATAAATTCAGAGTGCACGATGGTGTAAAATCTAGCCTTTTATCTCTCAGGGGATGATGTTAACCAATTGAGAGGAGAGGAGATACTAGGAAAAGGGAAATTAGAAGCATTCCTTGGTCTTCTCTATTCTATATCCTGAAGTCTCAGATAGGGTTGGGGATTAGAGAGGATTAGATTACTGACATCCTGATGTACAACTGACCCTCTGAGAGGAGACAGACTCACAGCAAGTTGTAGCTAATGTGAGGTGTAATAGTGACCAAGAAGACATAACAGAGGGAAGACTGAGGCCACTATTCACTTCACTTCAACACTCAATGAAATCTCATGGTCCCAAGCAAAGTGTTTGTAGAGAGAGTAGCAATAAAGAGGACAATAAGAGGGATCACAGTGGGAAGGAACTGACCACAGAGGGACGTGCAGTGTCCTTGTAGGGGAGCATTGATAAATGCTGAGGAAGAAACCCACCTCAAACTCATTGCCATTGATTTGGAATAACCTCACAGCTGACCTTCCATTGGGTTTCTGAGGCTATAGATCAAATGGGAGGAGATTGCCCTTCCCCCCCTCTTTTGAGTGGCCATAAAGAGAGCCATGCTGGAGGCTTCCCAATGATTCCAGCCAGGGTGATACAAACCCCTTGCCTCCTCCCATAAATCCCTTCTCTGGGAAATGCAAGATTATGATTAAGGAGGGGTTTCAACATCTTGAATTAATTGACTATTTAACCCAGAAAAAGTCATTATTAGTTTTAATATAGAAAATGTTAGGCTAAAAATAAAAATGGAGATTGATGCTCAACTAAATTATCCTATGTCAGAATATTTTCCTAAACCAGAATTCAGAAAATCCTATGTCAGGACATATTCTGAAACCAAAACTCATAAATCCTGTCAGGTCATTTTTTTCTGAAATGAGAACTCAGAAAATCTCAAGTCAGGACATTCCTCAGAATCAGAACTCAGAAAACCCCATATTAGGATCTTTTCTCAAGACCAGAAGCGTTATGCACCAATAAGCCACTGCAACGTCAACTCATCTCACAACCCCCTAAAACACACTTGCTAGAACCCCATATAAACCCCCTAAGCCCAACTCCCAGCTCTACTTCCCTTGCTGAGTAGCTGGGCGTGCAACAAACTTAGAGAAGAATTCTACCTCTACCTCAGCGTGGTTCTTGGCTTCGATCCGAAACCTATCAGAAAAGATTGAATTTCTGGTTTCAATTTTGAGATTATGTTTTCTATCATTGTTGAAAATAGAAGCTTAGGAGGTAAGCAAAAGTCAACTATAAGAAAAGGAAGATATAGTATTGCAATTCAGAGTTCATAATTATGTTACGATTCATACTTGACAAAATGTTCACTTAAAAAAAGTCTGACATAGGTTAATCAGCAAATAGGATCCAGTTGTCTTTTTATGTTTTCTGCAGGTTCAGAAGACTTTGTGACACTAAATAAGAGAACTAGGTCAGGCTGTTTGCTCAGAGGGCATGCCAAAATCAAGGCAGAAGTTGGCTGTTCCATTTCCTGAAGCTCTGGAAAAAGAAAGAGAAAACACTACTCGTGGGATTTAGAAAAAGGTGGAGGAAGAAATTTTTGTTATATTCACTTCTTTTTAAGAAACCGTGTTACACTATAAATAAAAACAAACACCCCATAATAGGAATGAAAGGCTGAAGGTAGTTCATAATTTGAATTAGAAAATAACTCTTGGCAGTTACAAAGCAGTTCCTCTTTCTCATTTGAATGCTTGTTGATGGATCATTAGCCACTTGACAGGAGAGACTGAGTGAAGACAAGACTCAGCATTACAGGACTAATGAGGATGAATGGCCAAATGAAGATCAATCATAGAGGAAAGAGACGCTCACAGTCATTGCCGTTCATTGAGAAAACAGAGTTCAACTTACAATTGAATAAAATTTAATTTACAAAGTTATCAATTTAAATGTATTTGTTAGAGAATAGCAGGAAGGTGACCTTTTAGTAATATTACACATTTCTTGTTTTGAGATTCTAACTTTTGTCTATTTGCTAAACTGAATAACTTGGTGTTGCTGTAATGCTGCACACTGTTCCATAGTCTTGTCAAACACCGTAATGGTTACCCATTACTTACAATGTTTGGATGAGCTTCCAGACTGGTTTATGCTGGGAAGCAGGAGTTGCATCTACTTCCTAAACTAGGTGCCTCTGGAAACT
>NW_006399806.1:201310-204218 GCF_000299155.1 Elephantulus edwardii
ACTCGATGACACATAACAGCAACAACAACAACAACAGTGCCAAAAGTGTTGATTGTGGAACCAAGCAAACTAAAAATAAGAACCTCAATCTCTTCTCTATCATGATGCTGCTAATTGACCCAGTGATGAGAATATTTGTTTTCTGGATGTTGAGCTTCAATCATTATTGAAGACTGCAGTCCTTGATCTTCTGCAGCAAACGACCCTCACATCCTCCTCAGTTACAGCAAGCAAGATTGTGTTATCATCATAGCTCAGATGAGTCTTCTTCCAATCCTGATGGCACATTCCTCCTTTTAAAGTCTAGCCTCGTGAATAATATGTTCTGCATAAAAAGGTATGGAGCTACGATGCATCTCTAATGCACATCTTTCATGATTTTAAACTGTGCAACATTTCCTTGTTCTGTTCTGACAGCTGGTTCCTAGTCCAAGTATAGGTTTAACATGTAAACAAGATCTTGCTGAATATTATCCAAAGTGACTGGAATAATACATCAACAGAGAACTGCCAAATATGCAAGGTGGATTTAGAAGAGGTCGTGGTACTACGGACATTAGAGCCAATGTTAGATGGATCTTAGCTGAAAGCAGAAAGTACAAGAGGAAAGTCTGTGTTTCATTGACTATGCAAAGGCATTTGTGTGAATCACAACAAATTGTAATTAACTTTGAGAAGAAAAGAAGGATAGGAAGGTGACAAAGGTATTCTGGGCAAATAAATAATGTGAACAAAGCCCAGATGTTCCAATGATAATACCATGAGGCTAGGGCAAATGATTTGAAGTACTAACACTTAAAAAGTGAAATAGAAAAAAATCTGAAAAATCCACAAAATTAAAAGAAATTATAATATGAAAAAATAAAACAAACAAAAAAAGGAAAAAGTGGGATAGATAAAATTTAAGAGGTAACTGGCCAACTGGTATTGTTGTTGTTATGTGCTGTTGAGATGCCTGTGACCCATAGTGACCCTTATGTACAGCAGCTCTAAACCCTGCTCTGTTCTGAGCCAGTCTTATTAATTCCGACACACCAACTTCCATTGCCCAAGTAACTGTATCAATCCATCTCGTTGGGGGTCTTCCTCTCCTGTGGTATTCCTCCACCTTTCCAAGGATGATGTCCTTCTCTAAGGATGGGTCTCTCCTGGCCACATGCCCAAAATAATATGAGACGGAGCTTCAAAATCCTAGCCTCCAAAGAGAAACTTGGTTTCACCCTCTCCAAGACAGACCTATTTGTCTTCTTGGCAGTTCATGATGTATTTAAGACTGTTTTCCAGCACCACGATTCAAAGGCATCAATTCTTCTGTCATCCTTAGTCATTGTCCAGCTCTCTGATGCATAGCAAGTAATTGCAAAGGCCATGGCTTGGATTAGGCACACCTTAGTCTCTGGACTGACATTGTTGCTTTTCAGTACTCTGGAGAGGTCTCTGACAGCAGATTTTCCCAATGCACTTAGTCTTTTGATTTTTCTTTAATAAGCAATTGGATGAATGAGTCAGAGGTTTATTGCATGGTTTGAGTTGAGAATACACAGTTGTGTGTTATTAGCTTAAAGAAGGCCAAACAAGAGAGATTGTGAGAATAAAAATGAAGCAAAAATTTACACTTCATAAAGGTAGAAAGCATAGATAACATAATTGGGCAGTTTGGGGCATTCATTCAATACTATTTTTACAGGAAGAATAAGAAGTAGAATTGAAGAAAACAACCAAGAAGAGAATAATTTTTTGCTTCTTTTACTTTATTCTCTGAGTATCTAGACTTAAGCAATTGGTTATGGAGGTAGACTCCACTGATTTTATAGCCTCAAGACTTGCTAGAGATGCTTCTCAAGGTAAGAATGAAGTGATTTGCATAGTAGAAGACCTCTGATTTGTTCTCATGTGCAAGCTGTGTTCTAGAGTTCAGCTCAATCTTATCCTGTGAGGTTCTTGGATGCTTGCCTAGCCAATTTATGCAGCAAATACTTTTAATTCCATTTGGCTGCCAGTTATTTGTGTGCACTCTTTCATAATTAGAATCCTGATGGCACAAGTAGCCTTTGGACTCTTTTCTAATTACCAGTAGGAGATCCTTAATGCTCATGGAGTCCCTTGTGTTTTAAATAGGTTGATAACTCACTGACACTGTGCACCATTTACTTTGATCTTTGAGGAACCTCAGTTGTTTTCTCTTTTCTATGTATCTGCTATTTATTTCAGATGTAAAATGAACTGTTATTAGTAAACTGATTTAGCATATATTTGTATAAAACTCTAAATAGCTTGTTTATTTCATGAACAAAAAACCCCAAAGAAGAAATCAATAAGATTTTTTTTTAAAATTAACATTTATATTTAAGATGGAACATAATTTGGAACCACCTAATTGTTCTTGGGCAAACTGGACATTCAGGGGCTCTGGTGGCCAAGTGGCGAGAAGCTGTGCTGCAATCCCAAAGGCACGCGGTTCTAATCTAGCAGATGCTCTGCTGGAGAAGGAGGGACAATCTCCTTCTGTACCAGCTGGATCTGATTTGATGGTACACAACATGGAAAAAAAGTTACAAAAAGAACTGGACATTCTTTGGGATTGAAGAGATTAGAGACACAGGGCATATGGGTACAAATGGTGACCCTCTCTTAGCATTCCAAAAGACCAAATTTTACTTTAGGTACTAGCTTAGAAAAGACACTTTAATGACCAGCTAAGTGTGAAAATGAGTGTGTTCATAGAGCTGTTTGTTCTATAATGAGGGATAAAATAACAAAGACACTGTTATATCAGTCAATTAAGTCTGGTCCTCTTTATATCAGTCAAATAGTTAACAGTCTAGTCCTTTTTCACAGTTATTGTTTTTTGCTGTTGAGTCAGAATTGACTCATAGCTGAACCCCCAGTGAGTTTTCAGAGGCAGTAA
>NW_006399806.1:216588-236145 GCF_000299155.1 Elephantulus edwardii
ATCTGAAGGAACATTCTTCCACTTTGTAAATCATTCTTTGTCAATGTCCTGTAAGAAGTAACCTGGGTTTGCTGTGATGCTGAACCTTGTGCCATTGGGGTATCAAATACCAGAATGGGCTCCCAATGTGGACAATTTTTGGTGGAGCTCCCAGTTGTAAAACAGGTTTGGAAGCAGGAGTGGCATCCACTTCCTAAACCATACGCCTCTGGAAACTCTATGAACTTGGAATCAGTGATAGTTATGGAAAGGCATTTGTTTATAGAGTCTTAAAGTCTTTTGTTCGTAGAGTCACTATGAGTCACGCTTGACTTGATGGCAATCAAAAACAACAACAACATCCCCAAATAGGGAAATCTTTCCACTATTCAATAGGTATGTTTCCCCCACCTTGACACACAGTCATCACTTTGTAGTTATCCTCGTGCTGATGTAAACTTGGAAGGTACTATTATTACATAGAGGTCATATTTGTTATAACCAGGTCTTTTCTGCTAAATTTCAGTAATAATTTTGAAGCCTGCAAGTTGTAAATGGCTTAGGTTTCCCCATTTGTCTTCTTTTAGATAATTCTTACTTGTGTGGGTCTTCTCTTGCATAATCCATGGTCCTCTCTGTGCCGGCACCGGGCTGAGCAAGATGCAAATGGTGCTAAATCAATGTTCCAAGAACTCTAAAATATCAGTCAACATGAAACAAAACACAAGAGCTTCTCATGTTTGATCAATCTTTAGCTCCCTTTCCTCTATCCTTTGCCACGTTGGATGTTGACGTACTAGGCAGGAGGCACTTATTTTGAACGGGGAACTTCTTCAAAGAGACCAATTGGAGAGCTAAGTGTACTTACAAAGTGTGAGGAAAGAACCAGTAGAAGAGAGAAGCTGAAAAGAGGAGAAATGGGGATATTGGTGGAGTAAAGACTTGAAGGAGGGGAAGGGATGGGAGTAGTTTTGTCTAGAATATAGGCAATATACTAGATTCACTAAACCTCTGTATTTTGCCTGGTCTAGTTGTTGGTATCATAGCTTTCTATTAAGTTTGAAAGGGATGGTCTACCTGAAAGGTGGGGGAGCTCTGAGAATTGGCTGGAGATTTTAGTAGGGTTTTTTAGAGTCTTATCTTCACCAATGGCTTAACTGTAAGCTCTCCAGTGGATTTTCAGAGCCAGTAAATCACACAGGAGGAGATTATCTGTCTTTATCCTGTGGAGTAGCTGTTGGATTTGAACCCTATGCCATTGGCATTGCAGCTCAGCTTCTTATCACTTGGCCACCAAAGTTTAGTGGTGAGGAACTGTGCTACCAACTCAAAGGCAGACAGTTTGAATCCACCAGCTGCTCTGCAGGAGAAAGATGGGCAATCTACTTCAATGCAATTTACAGCCTCTGAAAACCTACTGGAGGGTCAGCCATGAGTTGATTCTGACTTGACAGCACATAAGAACAGTAACACTAGGCTTCACTGAGCTCCCTAACCTTGCTGTTGGAAGGGAGAGTCTTCCTTGAGGTAATAAAATGAGTGAAAATGCATCTGTTCTTAATGATGATGCTGCAGATTTAACATTATGTCATGATTCCTGGGTGAAAAGTATCACGTTTCTTCTGTTCTCAAAATTAAATTTATTATGACAAACTATTAATTTATTCATGCATATCTAGTATTAAGAAAAATGATAAATGAGATAATTTTTTTAAAAGGCAGCTTCCAACTTTTCTAAGCTCACTTGAGCTTCATGGCTAGGTTATGTTTTTCTCCTAGTAGACTGAAGCAATCTCATGAACTATCAATCTCTTACAAGTTTACTTTGCAATAAATGATATTTTTAATTAACATAACCTAAATAAAATGAGGGAACTCTGGTGGCCTACTAGTAAGAAACTTCCCAGCAATCCAAAAGGCATATGGTTCAAATCCAACAGCTGCTCTGTAGGAGAAGGATGGACAATATCCTGCCATGTGACTTACTGTCTGTGAAACCCCACTGGGTTGGTTCTGACTCGACAGCATGCAAACACAACAACAACGTAAACTGTCAATCTTATATTAATTGATTTTGAGATAAATGAGATAAAAGTTAGTCTGATAAAATGAGACAAAGAAAGACAACCAATTCACAATTTTACCTAAGCATAGGCAAAAACGAAGATCACTATGTCATTCACAAAATACTAAACACCAACTCTGTTGGCCCAAAATTTTTCTTTACTTATTACAACTTTATTCTTCTCTTCCTGTAGGTATACATTCAGTTATTGCTGTTGAGTTGAACTGACTCACAGTTGACCCTCCAGTGTTTTGTCAGGGGTTGTAAAACACATGGAAGTAAAATAACACAGCAATAATTGTGGGTGTTAATCCATCTGCTTGAGTTGTGTCTCTGGCTTCTTTACAGTATATTCAAAGTATTGCTGAGTCAAATGGTATTTCTATTTTCAACTTTTTGAGAAAGCACCCGACCACTTTCCAAAGTGGCCGTACCATTTTACACTCCTACAAGCAGTGAATAAGGGTTCCAATCTCTCCACAACCAAGCAAACATTTGTTGTTTGCTTCCCTGTGTAACTTTGTTGCTGGGATAAGATATCTCATAGTTGTTTTGATTTGCATCTCTCTGATAGCTGGGGATTTTGAACATTTCTTCATATGTTTGTTTGCCTTCTGAATGTCTACTTTGGTGAAGTGTGTATTCACCTATGCCTGTTTTGTGATTGAGTTGTTTACCTTTTTTCTTTTTGAGATGCTAGAGAGTTCTATACATTTTAGATCTAGGTCCCTTATCAAATATGTTGATTGCCAAATGTTTTTTGCCAGTCTGTGAATTTCCTTCTTACCCTGTTAGAGAGTTTTTGATGTGCATAGGGATTTGATTCTTAGAAGGTCTCATTCATCTATTTTATTCTCTTCTGGTTGTAGGTTTTCCATCATGCTATGGATTAAGGCTTCTTGAGATGTAGGGCAAAGAGATGGAAGCAATCCAACTGCCCATCAAAAAATGAATGGATAGAAAAAATATGGTATATTCACACAATGGAATATTACTCAGCACTGAAAAAAATGAACTCCTAAAATATTTCACAACATGGGGGAGCCTGGAGAACATTATGCTGCATGAAATAGCCAAGTTACAAAAGGACCAATAATACTGCATAACATTGCTGTTATAAAATAGGACTGACATGGGAAGGGGTTGAGGGGAGAATGGGAGAAGAGTGGATAGATAATGAATACTGATAATAGAACTGATGAGGGGAAGAACTGTCTGAAAGGAATATGTGATTAAGTTTTATATGTATAACCACAATCTAGAACAGGGGATGCATTGTGGGGAGGGCTGGGCTGGGGCGGGGTGGGGGGTGGGGAAAGGGAGAAAATGTGCACCAATGAAAAAAAAGAAAAGTACAACACAACACCCACCTCCCCACATACACGGAAGTAGACAGCCCATTGAATGAAAATACCCAGTCATGGAATTGCTGCTGCCTTCTGACAGCATCCCATCTTGAACAAGCTCTGGTTTCCTTAGAAACCTCCAACCCCTCAACCAAGTTATCCAACTAAAACGCAAATCCTGTAATAGGTTCTAATATTCTTTTCCTCAAACTTCCAATTCCCATGGCATATGATTTTCTTTGCTGGAGTGAATAGTATTCCAATTTGTTCAACTATAGGTGTGTTCTTGACGGTCTGGCTGAAGGCCATTAATGGAATGAAGGCAAAAGATAATTATGCAAAGAACATTGACTAAGACCTTCTGGTTCATTAGAAGAATAAACTTTATGTTGTTTATGTTAGATGCCATCAAAGAGAGGACTATCACTTAACTTAACCCTCTCAATAACAGATCTGACCCTTGCTCTATTCTGCACCCTCCTCACTGTCTTTGATAGGCTCAAGTCCATTGTTCAAATCACTGTGTCAAGTTATCTTGTTGAAGATCTTCCTCCTCTGATTCTCTTCCTTTCCCAACACGATCTCTTTTCCCCAGGACTGGCTCCTCCTGCCCACATGCCTCAATTTTAAAGGGATGAAGTTTCACCATCCTTGACTCTAAGGAGTATCCTAGTTGTACTTCCTCCAAGACAGACTTGTTTGGTCTTTTGGCCGCCCATGAGAAATTCAGTACTCTTCTCCAACACCACAATTCAAAGGCATCGATTCTTCTTCTGTCATCCTTATTCATTGTCCAACTTTCAGATGAATAGGAAGCAATTAAAAACACTATAAACTTTATACATTAATTTAAATAATTCTTTAATCTGGTGATACTTGATGACTTTAAAGTGTTTCCCTTCTCTGTGGAGAAAATAACACTAAAAATCAAGTTCTGTTGCCCTGAAGGAGTCCAGTCAGTATTGTATCTACTCAGTCATCTTATTTCAGTATTTTTATTTCCTCCCATGCAGTATCAAAACTTGTTTGAATTGGATTCGAATTGAGCCTGTCATCTTGCTCCTGCCTGTATTCGTGTTTTTTTTTCTCTATTTCTAGTGAGTTTCACTTTTTAACATGCTGACCTTTATAACTTCAGTAGAAACTCATTGTTGTTGAGTTGGAACCAAGTCATAGTTGACCCTCTAGCAGGATTTTGGAGGCCAGAGGTCACATGGGAAGAGATTGTGGTGGATCTGAACTGCCAAAGAGGTGCCACCTTTGAGTTAGCAGCATAAGTCCCTATGGACTAAGCCACTAGAGTTCCTTTAGCTTTGATGTTATTGTTGGTATTATGCACCACTGACCAGACTGGACTCACAGCTTGTCCTGCAGTGGGTTTTGGGTTTTTATTTTTAAAATTTTTAATTTTATATTGGTTGACTTACAAAGTTTTGTATACATTATATTTCACACTGGATGTTCCCCATCTTCCTTACCTGCCCCTCCCTCCACCCATGCAATTTTACGACCCTATGATTATACCCTGTGCCCATCTTCACCCTCTGCTCCCACCTTCCTCCTCTTAGATCCTTATACATGCTTTACTAGTTACCTATTTCTACAATAATGTTTTTATACAGTATTTGTCCTTATGGAATTGAGTTAATTCACTTAGCTTTCCAGTCCCTCCCAAGTTAGGTAGTAATCTTCAAAATCTTTGCTTCTGTGTACTGTATAGTATTCCATCCAGTTGATTTTAAGAGGCAGTAAATTGTATGAGAGGAATTTGCCTATCTTTCTCCTGTGGAGCAGCTGGTGGATTAGAACCAGAGGCCTGACCAGGGAATTCCAAGACATGTGTATTAACACAGATTTTGAAGTAAGGGTATAGAGTAGAGAGATGTGGAGTAAGGGAAAAAAAGAGGAACTGAGGGCAGTAAAGCAAGGGAGTTTAATTTCCAACTCATCTGAATTCTCCTCGATCCTATTTAAACTCCTAAATTCCCATTGTATCAAACCTCAGGTGATAACACCAGTACGATGGTTGGATGTCTTAGATGCTATTATTAAATCATGCTTGAACTTTTCTTCTTTGCTTTAAATAATGTAAGACCTCATCAAATATATATCCACATTTACACGTCTGGGATAGTGTACTGGAGATTTAAAAAATGATCATATAAATGCTGTGTCTCTTTCAAAAATGTTTGACCAAAAGCAATAAAATATCAGCTAGGCTGAGAACATGACAGTTTGAGGCTTTATTCCCAAAGGATGGAAAGCAAGCTTGGTTTCTTAATCTGTAAAATAGCAATGGCTAGAAAAATACTGTGGTTTTTCTAGAGAAAGTGTATGAATACACTTATAGAAAGCAGAACTCTAAAACATGTAACCACATTCTGAAAAAAATTGATTTAGGAAATATTTAATATATCGACATTGGAATGACTTCAACTCAACAGAAAGATCAAAGGTTTGCAGAAGAGAGGATTGGTGGTGGCTGCGTCTCTACCGACTTTGCTGTGAATGACTCACATTAAAATAGTGTTCTTAATCTGGAGTTTATCTGCTTTGGATTAGAACTCCCCTTGCCATGTTTGGAAAGGTGGAGGGTCAGTGAAGGAGGGGAAGACCCTCAATGAAATGGATTGACACAGTGACTGTGATAGTGGGAACCAGTAAGTCAGAGGAGGTGAGGACAGCACAGGAGAGGGGAGAGCTCAGGTCCATTGTGTGTAGTGTCACTATGAGTCATAGTTGATTCGATGGCATCTAACAACAACAACCAAAACCAGGACAACTACCATGATACATTGGGCACTAGGTCTATAAAAAACAGCTGAAGATGTTTGTTTTGCATGTGAAACTTAAGGTTCTTATTTTTTTTTCCCAATGGGAATGGTGGGAACGGGGGAAATAGAGGAATTAGGTGATTTTTCTGTATCCTATACTACATACTTGACATTTTAAAAAAATCGATTTGCATATAATCATTCACATGCATTGTACCTCATACATTTACCTTGTGTAATCATTCATATCATTGTATTTCATTCAGGTGCATTGTGTTTTTTACAATCATTCAAATACATTGTATTGTATATAATTAATTACCATTGACCTATGCCTATTGTCATCCTCCTTTTCAGGTCCCCATTGGACATTTTCCACTCCTTCATCTCTCCTCCACTCACTAACCCCTGCTATCCATATATTTTTCCCCTTCTCCTTTTTTTCTGCCTGCCTCTCTTCTTCCCTTTCCCTTCTTCTTTTGAACATTTATACATATTTTGATCAATCATCCTCTTTTCACAGTAGTGGTCTTTTATTTGTCCTTATGAAACAGACTTACTTCACTTAGCATAATGTTGTTGGTTGTTGTTAGGTGCCACCGAGTCAGGTACAACTCATACCGACCCTATGAACAAAGGATCTGAACCATCCTGCACCATCCTCACACTCCCTGACACACAGGCGCCAGCTCCCAGCTGGAAACAAAGGAGGATGCTTCAATGATTTAGATCCTCCCAGAAGAACTGTGGGCGAGCATTAACATTACTGGTAAGTATATTCGTTTTCTCCTGGACACAAGAGCCTACTATCTGGTCCTAAAAGCCTTCCGAGGTCCCAACTCTTCTCACTATTTCTTAGTTGTTGGAACTGACGGAAAACCTCATAAGCAGTTCCTTACTTCACCTCTGCCTTTCATGCGGACTTCCGAGTTGTAAAACAACCCAGTGATAGATGGAATTTGCTCCAGGACTTAAGAACAATAAATGACATAGTTGAATCTCTACATCTTGTGATTCCTAACCTTTATACTATAATAGACAAAGTGCTACTCAATAGGCCTTTTATTGTAAGAACTACTTTCCCTCTGTAACTTGATTGGTGCCACTATTAGAGCCTCTATGTGGAATATTACTGCTGAGCAATTTTTGACTCATGTACTTTTAACTTGTTAGTTAAATTTGTATCTTCTAGGCTGCAACACTTCCATGTTACATCTTCAAGGATATGAACATGCACGGCTAAGCATAATTGATAACAGTGCATCTAAATTCCAAAATCAATCTCCATAATAATCTATGTGTTTCCTATTGCCAAAGGGGCCCTTTAGAGTAGTGAGAGAAGATCTTCACCCTGAAACCTATAGCGTCCCTTTCCAGCAGGAAGTAGCTAAGAGAATACGTCGTTCCCTTTTCCTTATGAATCAGGGTGAAGTCTCTCTCAGGGAGGAGTAATAGGAAATGGCAAAGGACACACTGACAAAGGAGATTAATCAGAACTGGCTTTGACAAGCACTGTGGCAATTGGACAATTAAAACAGACTTTCAAGGGGGGGGAAAGAACAACAAACTGGGGAGGAGGGTAGAGAAAATAGTGCAACAATGAATAAATGAAAATCCCAAATTACTGTAAATGTTCATTAAAATTAATAAAATTTAATAATTAAAAAAAGCCCATTGCAGCAGTCACTGTGTCAACCACCTGGTCGAGGGTCTTCCTCTTCTTTTCTGATCCTCCACCCTTCCTAGCATCCTTCTCCAAGGAATGGCACCTCCTAGCAACATGTCCAAAGTATGTGAGGTGAAGCTTCATCATCCTAGCCTCCAAAGAGCACTCCAACTGTACCTTCTCCAAGACATATCTGTTTCTTCTCTTGGCTGTCCATGGGATGTGCAGTCCTCTTCTCCAACACCACAGCTCAAAGGCATCAATTCTTCTGTCATTCTTATTCACTTTCCAGCTCTCAGAGGCATAGCAAGTAATCAGAAAGACTATGGCCTGAATCAGACACACTTTAATCCTCAAACTGACATAACTGCAGATTTTCCAAGTGCAATGCATCTCCTCATTTCCTGCATCATTTAATGTTTTCTTGCAAAATCCTTCAATATTGCAACTCAAGTCATGGATTTTTTAATTAGGCCTTTTAGCTTGAGAAATACCAAACATGTTCCTCCTTTCTGATTTTCTTACTCCAGGACTCAGAATATTTTCTTATAATGTTTTGCTTTGTCTTTTCAAGCTACCCTTTAAATCTTTTGTTTAGTGCTTTGTGTCATCATTTCTTCCTTCAGCTTTTGCCAGACTAAGTGATTGTAAAGAGAGTGCCACCTGAGTTAGACTCTGCTAATTTTTCTTCCATATCCATTATTTTAATTTTTTTAGAATTTTAGTTAGGCACATGGCTTCTCAAATTATAAAACACAGTTCTCAGCTTCATTTATAGTTGGGTGTTGCGTGTGACTTTGTTCTGGTCCCACTACCCATCTGTCAGCTTGTCTATTGTGATGATTTAAAGGTCTCTCTGATACTGGAAGAGGGGCTATGGATATTTTAAGTATCAGCAGGGTCACCCTTTAATAGGTATATTTGAGTAGGGCTTCCTGGTGAAGATAAAGGAGGAGAAAGAGGTAATGAAAATCCCCCAGATCTCAACAGAATGCTGTCTGGCAGAGTGCTCGAAGATGAGCTTCTTACCTTGGAAGACAATCAGAATGCACAGTGACCCACCTCAGTGGTGGATTGAGCATACAGCCATAACGAAGGTGGCTGAACACAGAGTTTTATTGTGTTGTGCATAGGGTTGCCATGGACCAACTCAAGGATGACTAACAACATCAGATGGTCTGACCACTCAGATGTAAACACAAATTGTGGGTTCATGTAAACACAAATTATGGGTTCTACTTTAACAAAGCATCTTGAAAGAAATAGGGCATGCACTTCTCATTCTCATTTTTCTTTTCCTTTTATGGAAATGAGGTTGTGGTGGCTGGAGCTGACGCAGCTACATTAGACCATAGAGTGAGCTTAGGCAGGAAGGTCATGTATAACAAAACAACAATTAGAAAGGGCTGGACTTTGGTATTTTGGAGCAGTTGTTCCATAGCAACTTTATTCTGTGCCTTGTATCATGTGATTAAAACAAAGAAACTATGTTGTTTAAAGCATTGTCACCTCCAATAGAATTTAATTTTAACTAAATCATGGGTAATTTTCACTTTTCCTTATAAAAGTCAAGGGTAGGAGAAAGAAGTACTGGGCTTCCCTATAACTAAAAACATTTGAGAATGGCTGATGCATAAAGTGCAAACAGTCCAGAATTCAGTGCAGCTGTGGCTGTAGAGAGAGTATAAGTATAGGCCTAGTCTCTTTTGATAAAGTGTTATATCTTTTATTACAAACATAATACATGTTTTACGGAAGTATTTGAAAGAGCAAAAGAACTTGACCATGGTAATAGGTTGGAAAAGTGACTAGTGGTGTCTCCCCATCTAGAATAAAGAAGGGAAAAAAGCAAAGATGTGCAGAAATAATTAGTCCTCTAGTTCTACAGCTCTGAGATCAGAAGAACTAGATGGTACCTCTCTATGACCACTGACTTCCCTAAAAGAGATGACAGTTGAAGATGTTGGATAGAGTGAGGAGAAGAGAGGGGCGAAGATAAACAACAACAACAACAACAACAACAACAACAAAAACCCAACTTAAAAAGGGGCAGGCTTAATGGTTCCATAGAGACTGGTGAGACCCTTAGACTATGGCCTTGTCACTCTTCAAACTTGGGACAAAATATAGTCCAGTGGCCAGGCAATAGTAGATAGGCCTATAAGGTGACCAG
Source organism: Elephantulus edwardii (assembly GCF_000299155.1). Classification (NCBI taxonomy): domain Eukaryota; kingdom Metazoa; phylum Chordata; class Mammalia; order Macroscelidea; family Macroscelididae; genus Elephantulus; species Elephantulus edwardii. The sequence continues at coordinate 226,592 of NW_006399806.1, forward strand.
TAATGTCAGGGAGACATTCACTCCTTAGAATAACCAAGCTTGTTAGGATAAAAAAGCAGCATTTTTTTAAAGGTGAGGCTCCAAAGGCAAGAAGGGGTAGACTAGAAGGATTAATGGCAATGAGAATTACAGGGAGAACATGAGAAAAGTTCAGGTACCTTGTTCATGTTATAATTAATGTTTTTAAACAAACTGTGTTTGAATGTTCTTCTTGTTGTGTCCTTTTCAGTCGAAACCAACTCATAGCTGACCCTACGGCGGGTTTTCAGAGGCAGTTAATTGCACACGAGGAAATGATTCATTTTTCTCTACTGGAGCAACTGGTGCATTCAAACCACATGAATTCAGGGTTGCAGCGTAATTTCTTACCACTAGGCCACCAGGGCTGTATGAATGAAAAAGCCCATATTTTCTAGAATTTCCTTGAAAGCCCAATAAAGTCAGATTTTAAAAAAATGTAATCTTCCAATCTGTGGATATGTCTCTTGATTTATATACGGAGTTTTGGTTATAGAAGTTGACATTTTTACATACTTAGTTCGATTTATACCTAGGTATAGTATGTGTTTTGTGAGACTATCATGAGTAATGGAGCCCTGGTGACATAGTCCATAGGGAGCTGAGCTGCTAGTCCAAAGGCTGCACCTTCTGGTCATCAGAATCCACCAGCAGCTCCAAGGAAGTAAGATGGGAGATGGGCACTGGCCTCTGGTATGACTGACAGGCTGGGAAACCTGCTTGGGGAGGGAAGCCTACGAACTGATTATGACTCAAAGGCAAGGAGTCACTGAGGTATTTTTTTTTTAGAATTAATAATAATAACAACAGCAATGACGACAACAACAACAATGTGGTCAGACTATAGCATGGTGAGTATATTTAGGCCAGGATGCCAAATGAGCCCTTAAAAGGCCAATGCAGTGATGCTGGGGCATATGCAGGTGACCTGAGGCTCAGAACGGCTGCTGAGATGAAGAGAAGTGGATGATTGGAGAACTACAGGAGACAAGAATGCCCTTTATTCAGTTTCTCTCATTCCTTACTTCTCTCCCTCTCAGAAAAAACCCCCAAACAAACCTACACACAAACAAAACCAAAACACATATGCCTTTACTGATGAACACCTGTTTCTATCTCTTTTTAGTCTGTGAGATATTTATTCACTTAAGAAGAATATGCATAATTTCCTTGTCCCATCTACTGCCTTCCTCCACATACCAGATTGGCTTAATTTGTATATAATAGCTTATTCATTAACAGTCTGCTTGATTTCAGAGCAGTTTCCACTTAGACCAAGATGAATATTAAAGAATGAGAACTAAAACTTATTATAGCTTTTTCCTTGATTATTTTTGTTTGGTATTTCCTCAATGATTTAACAAAGATTGCCATAATAACTACCCCCATTCCTCACTTATTGATATGATTACTTTCCAAAGACCAAGTCATTTATGTGAAATTGGCCAGAACAATTTACCAAACCCTCTTACCCCTTTTTGCTCACTGCCAGTTATGTGCACCCAGCACATCTCAAGGTGACCATGGCACAGTTAGCTCCTTGTCTTCAACATCACAGAGCCAGAGAGGGAGGACTTGAGGACGATACTTGCCTGGTGTTGTCCATTGACCACTGCTTCCAGCAGCCCACCCTCAGCTGGGGCCCTGCTCATCCTTCGCTCACTGCTTCTCACTGCTCACCCGGGCAGGGTCATCTCTTGTCCTTCACCTGATGCCTCCCACCGCCTGCCTTGTCCCGTGTCTTCCTCAGCACTGTGGGCCTGTAAGACCTCTCCTTCTCTCCCACTTTCCTTCATCCCCTACTCCCCACCTTCTTCCTTGACACCCTCAGGCTTTCCCAAGGCCTCCACCTGTCCATCCATGACCTCTTGTTATCCTGCTGTCACCCAGCACCTTCAGTGCCAAACGGAGCAATTATGGACCAACGAAGAAGGCATCTTATGTCCAGTCTGCCACTGTCCCTCACATGGTCTGGTTGTTGTCAGGACCTCTGCTGTATCACTTGGGGTGGCCTGCAGAGGGTGCCACAGGCTTAGCACCTGGGACTTTATCCAAAATGCCCTAAGAATTTGTGAAAGTTTTGTCAATGTGAAATCTCAGATGAGGAGGTAATTGATACGTGAGAGGTGCTGTTACATGCCATCAAGTCGCTTGCTACATATAATGACCCTATGGCACAGTAGCTCTGAACCCTGTTCTATCCTGAGCCAATCTGACTGCCTCTGAGAGCCTTACCCCCATTATATCAGTTACTGTATCAATCCACCTCCTCAAGGGTCTTCCTCTCTTGTTCTGTCCCTCCATCCTTCTAAGCATGATGTCCTTTTCCAAACACGCTGTCTCTCCTTGCCACGTGCCTGAAATATGAGACAGAGCTTCAGAACCTTTGCCTTCAAGGAGCAGCTTGGTTTCATCTTCTCCAGAAGAGACTTATTTGTTCTCTTGGCAGTCCACCAGCACCATAACTCAAAGGCATAGAATCTTCTTCTGTAATCCTTAGTTACTGTCTCTCTGATGTATAGCAAACAATTGTAAAGATCATGGCCTGGATCAGGCACACCTTAGTCTCCAAACTGACACCATTGCTCTTTAGCACACTGGCAAGGTCCTTGAAAGCAGATTTTCCTAATGCAATTTGTCTTTTGATTTCCTGACTGTTAGTGTGAAGAATGTTGATTGTGGAGCTGAGAAAGCTATAATTATTAACAACCTCAATCTCTCCTCCATCTATCACCAGGATAATTGAGTAGGTGGTTTAATTTAATGCACTTGCAAACCAAAACTAGAACTATTGTCACAAGTTGATCCCAACTCTCAGCAGCCCTATAGGAGAGGGTGGCACTGTTCCTTAGGGTTTCTAAGGCTGCTATCTTCATGAAATGAGTCATAGTGATATGATGGAAGTGCTTAGCTGCTAACTGAAAGGCAGCTTCAATTCAACAGCCCCTCTGAAGAAGAGGTGACAGCCTTGGAAACCCTATGGGCTAGTTCCACCCTGCCCTCTAAGGGCCATATGAGTCAGAATGGAGTCCACGGCAATAGGTTTACTTGGAGAGTTTCAATTTTAAGTTAAGAAAAAAATTCTTTCAAACTCTTTGTTGTTGTCATGTGCTGTTGAGTTGCTTGACACTCATAGCAACCCTATGAAAAATAGCCCTGAAACTGGCTCTGTCCTTTGCCTTATTGTCTCTGACACATGTACCCCTATTACTGCAGTCACTGAATCAATCCATCTCATCGAAGGTCTTCCTCTCTTGTGCTTTCCCTCCACCCTTCTAAGCATGATGTCCCTCTCCAAGGACTGGTCCTTCCTTGCAACATGTCCAAAGTATATCAGATGAAGCCTCAGAATCCTTGTCTTTGTCTTAAGTAATGAAATGATTACCTAACAAGGCTAGAAATACAGAGGTAGCATGGGCTTTGAGTTTGCTTCAAAGGCAAAGCTTAGTGATAGCTGCACAAAGATAACCTCAGGAACTCAGGCTTTTTTGATCTACCATCCATAAACTCTGTCATATTACAGGTGTAATAATTCTGTTACATCCTAGGTATAATAATATCCTTGTAGCAATAACATGGCTTCACTGTGAATGCCATAATGCTATGGTTCATTGCTTACATCTTCTAAGAAGGAGGTGGGGGGTGGAGGCAGTGATAACATACAGTGGAATAATGGTTAGTCTTTTTATTCTATTTAGACCAATTCAGATCACAAGCCTATCTCTAAATAAATAATTTATGCTGGAGAAATATCTTTTGTCTTCTTTCAGTTAGGTTAATTCTGACTCATCGTTGCTCCTTGAGCACAGAGCTCCTTCATGGCATTTTTCAGGCTGTGACCTTTCAGAAGCATGCTGTCTTCTTAGGCATCTCTGGGTGGGGTCAGGCTTCCAGACTTTCAGCCAGCAGGTGAATGTGTAACCATTTGTATCACCTGAAGATTTCACCTTTTATCTAGGCTTTATTGTAATTGCGATCAAAGGGTTTACGTGATAGGCACAGACATGTGGGTTTTTTGTTTGTTTGTTTTTAATAAGTTTTTATTTTATATTGGTGTGCTTATAAAGCTCATATGCTTTGTGATTCACGCTATCCTTCATTCACATCATGTTTCATACAATCATTCCAATTCATTTTATTTTATGATATTATTCAACATTGAACTATGCCTACCATTAACCTGTCTTTTCACATGCCCGCCAGATCTTTCTCATTTCCTTACCACCCCTCTCTCTATCCATCAAATTGAGATTTGTGGTTTTTTTGAAAACAACACTGGCCATTCTAGTAATTTGGATATTTAATAGGGAATATATTGGCATTTAGTACATGAGACAAAAAGGACAATAGATATTCTGTAAATTCAGGATAATCCTTTATAGCAAAAATTGCTTCATATCTCACACAATTTCAAATGTCCTATAACATATATTATGAATTTTTAATAAAAGTACTTGGAACATAAATGATTTTTATGGAAAGAAAAGATTGTTGTGATGTGAGGTGCGTTTGAGTCAGTTCTAGCGGCTTCACATACAATAGAATGAAACAATGCTATCCTTCCCATCGTTGTTATGTTTAAGTCCATTGCTGTAGCCACTGAATCAAAAGAGGACAAATGATTAAGGGGGGAAAGCTATGGTAGTGTTGCTTGTTGCAGTTTGGGCTAGGAACAACTAAAAACTCAGATAAGATAAGCATAAGAATATTTGACGACACTGGAGAGCTGCTAAAGCACTTGGAATTGGAGGGCTACCAGGCCAAAGAGAAAAGAAGAGCAGGGAGGTGACTTAACAAACTACATGCCACTTCTACTTTCAGAGCTTTTACTGATTATTGGTTTATGGTTCAGACAATGAGAATTTGAAAGAGAACCAAGGCTAAGAAGTAAAAAGCCAGCAGGGCTTTTACACAACCTACCAGGAAAAGAAAAAAAAAAGAGGTAGAAGAGACTAGAGAAGCAATTGGAATAAGAGATCAAGATCCTGAAGAGAAAAGAAAGGAAAAGAGGAGACCCAAACTCTACCAGGAAGACACTTATTGAATTATGAAGATAAGCTTGGGATGAGGCTAATGAACTCAGTGAAAAGTATTCAAAAGCAGAGAAGGGTTTTCATTGTCCCTAAGAGACAAAACGTTGGAGTTAAGTGCTTTCCAAGAAGGAGACATTATGATATACACTAAGATTCATACTAAATGGAGCAACAGGTAGAAGAAGCTTTCTAAAAACCGGAAGCTAATTCTAAATCAACTCAGGACTGATTGATTAAGGCCTTAGAGAGTTGCCAACCAGAGGATACAACAAATTCTTTCTAGAAGGCAATAGCATCATTAAGATCTTCTGTATTCCTCCCCCCATAAATAATAACCAACAGTCAATAATGATTGCCCAAAATACCAAAGAACAAGACAAAGAGAAAAATCAGATATTAGGAAAAGGTACACAAATTACCCATGTAGTAGAATTACTAGACATGAATTTTAAATAAATAAAATAATTTTTACAAAATTAGAGCAAGGATGAGTGATTCATCAGAGAATTGGAAATGATAGGAAATTCAAATGGAAATTGAGAATGAGAAGATATACTTTTATTTTGATAAACACCACATTGGTACTTGTGTCCCAGGGGATGACATTCTCTGGGTTAGCAGCTCAGTGTGCTGCAGACTGCACCACCAGAGCTCCTTCAGGATATGTTTAAAATAAAAGTTGGGGAAAGAAAAATTAATAAAAGCTGTGCTGCTCATTCTAAAGAAAGATCTTACCTGAAAGAAAGACTATTTTAAAATACGTACCAGACCTTCTTTTGTGTTTACATTTTAAAAATCAAATCAGCATAATGCTCTCCAGTCCCTCCCAAGTTAGTTAATAATTTACAGTTATTACTCCTGCTCTCTGCATAGTATTCTATTGTGGGAATGTACCATCATTTCTCAATCCATTCTTTTGTGCTTTGACATTTGGGCTGTTTCATGTTCTTGCAATGGTGAATTATGCTGCTATGAACATTGGTGTACAAATCTCAGTTTATGCCTCAGTTCCCATATCCTCAGGGTATATTCCAAGTAGTGGAATAGCTGGGTCATGTGGAATTTCTATGTTCAAGTATCCAAAAGGGGTGGGAGAGGCTGGAAGCAGAGGGATATGCATGTGCAGGGGGAGGGGGGAATTAATCATTGGGTTGTACAATTTGATAGTAGGGGGGTGAGGGAAATGAAAAGAATTTGTTTGTATTTGTATTCAAGTTTTATAAATAAACTAGTGGAAAAAATAAATATCTGACAAAAATAAATCAGCAAATATGAAGTCTAACCTTTACTTAAGGTATTGAAGTTTAAGTGTAATATATTCCTTAAAACACACAACTTCAATAAAAACAGACACTAAACCCCCCCCCAAACAACCAAAATGCATATGGACAGAGATAAAGAGAAGACTAGTATTTTTTTTAAAGTATTATTAATTTCAATGAACATTTACAGAGATTTTGGATTTCCATTCATTCATTGTTGCACTTTCTCCCTGCCACCCCACCCCAAGTTAAGACTGGTAATTTTTTAAGCCAAAAGCAAACTACAACTTTTTTCTGAGGTTGTAAATCTCTACAGGGGAATAGTGCCCATTTTTCTTCTGTATAAGTAACTGAGGGTCCAAAGTTCTGCTCTTTTGATTAGCAACCCAATGTGTGATGCATTATGCACTTTACGCACTATACCACCAGGACGCCTTTAAAAAGATAGTTTTAAAATTATTTAATATTATTTAACAATATCATTAATATCACATCCAAGAAAGATTCTGCTGAAAATTATCCAAAAACAACTGAAACAGCCCATCAACAGAGAACACTAGAAGTGCAGGCTGGATTTAGAAGAAGTTGTGGTACTAGAGATATTGTAGCTAGTGTTAGATGGGTCTTGGCTAAAAGAAGAGAGAACCAGAGGAATGTCTTCCTGTGTTTCATTGACTATGCAAAGGCATTTGACTGTGTGGATCACAACAAACTGTGGCTAACTCTAAGAAGAATGAGAATCTCAGAATACTCGATTGTGCTTATCATGAAATCTATACTTGGACCAGGAGGCAGCTGTCAGAACAGAATAAGGAAACACTGTATGGTTCAAAATTGGGAAGGATGTATGCCAGGGATGTGTCCTATCTCCATACCTTTTCAATCTATAATGCGGAAAAGATTATCCGGGAGGCTAGGCTGTATGAGGAGGAATGTGACATCAGGATTGGAGGAAGACTCAGCAACAACCTGTGTTATGCAGATGACACAACCCTGCTTGCTGAAACTGAGGAGGACCTGAAACACTTGCTGTAGAAAGTCAAGACAGCAGCCTTCAACATGGATTGAAGCTCAACATCAAGAAAACAAAGATTCTCACCACTGGGTCAATTGACAGCATCATGACAGATGGTGAAGAGATTGATAATGTTAATAGTTTTAATTTGCTTGGCTTCATAATCAACACTCGTGGTACCAGCAGCTAGGCATTCTAAAGATGAATTGCATTGGGAAAGTCTGTTGTCAGGGACCTAGTCAGAGTCTTGAAGAGCAATGATGTTGGTCTGGAGACTAAGGTAAACCTGATCCAGGGTATAGTCTTTGCAATGACTTGCTGTGTATCAGAAAACTGTACAATGACTATGGATGATAGAGAATTGATGCCTTCAAGCTGTGGTGCTGGAGAAAAGAATATATCATGGATTGCTAGGAGAACAAATAAGTTTGTCCTCGAGAGGGTGAAACCAGGCTGCTCCTTGGAGGCAAGAATTCTGAGGCTTTGTCTGACATACTGGGGGCCTGTTATAAGGCATGATCGGTTGTTGGAGAAGGACATCATGATTGGGAGGGTGCATAGGCAGTGTGATAGGAAGACCCTTGATCAGATAGATTGTTTCAGTGACTGGAGTAATGAGGGTAGGTGTGTCAGAGACAGTAAGATCGGCACAAGATAGAGTAGGTTTCAGGACCATTGTATTATATGGTCACTACGAGTCAATGGCACATCACAACAATACTTATCCATGCTTGTGTACATTATAGCATTTTTAGTTAAACTAATTTAGGTCAATAATAGTACAGTTACACCAAAACCAAGTCAAGAAAAAAAAAGCAAAGGAGTTTAGATATTCCTTTTACTAGATCAACTAAAATGACATATGAAATAAAAGCACATGAAATAGAGATCTTATTAATGGATTTTTAAAAAAAATACTGTTAATATTGTAAACACAATACTACAAAGTTTTCTGGCTATGTATTCACAGTACCCAACATACATTTTTGAAATATTATAAGCAAACAATAAGGAAATGAACATGAAAATGTACTTTATTGAAATTTTAAAATTGATAAGTATAAAAGTATTACGTTATCAACAAGTTCCAGTTGAGGCTTGCGACAGTGTTTGGATCTGTTAGGGTTGAGAAACACATTTACTAATTAGGACCCACCCCTGTGTTGTTAAAATCTCCATAATGGTCATCACAGAATCCGCTTTCCTATTCTTACTGATGCAGTGATTTCTTTATTAGCTTCTCAAAATAAATAATGGTAATGATTTTAATTTTGTGGATTTGATTCAGTGATAAGTTATTTTCTAGACTGGCATTTTATGATGCTCTGGAAGTAGACTTGGTGACAGAGATTGGAATGTCTATCATCTGTTCAGAAAGTTTAGGGAAAATCAGCTGTGGAATGGAAAAACTACAGGAAAAGGAAGGGAGACACTAAAGATGATCATATCAAGCTATTCAACTTGAACTGCTGCCAAAAATTCTTCAGAATTGCCTTCCCTTGGTGTTCATAATGGAATGATGCCTATCCCACCTCTGACGGAGAAGGGATTCCATCGAGTCTGTCTGAATTCTGTCACTTTGCTCACATGAGGTGTCTCAATTTCATAGCAATCACTTTCACTGTCAGCTGTCAGGTAGCAAATAATCCCAGTTTCCTGGAATTGGGGAATTTTCAAGACTGGGGACATTCAGTGCTAAAGCTTGGAATGTCTCAGCTTAAAGGGGATGGCTGGTCACTGGGACTGTGAAAGAGAAGTTAGCACAAAAAACCTCTTCGGTGATGCTGGCCCCTGTCACTCTTCCCATGTTCTGTACTATCTCCAAACACCAAACTCACTAACATCTAGTTGAGTCGGCTTCATAATGAACCTCCACTGGCTTCTAAAGGCTGGAAATATTAGTGAGAGGAGACCACTCATTTTTTCCCCCTGGAGCAGCTGGTGGATTCAAATTCCTGGAACTACAGGTCTTTTGTTTAGTGGCACAATACTCCAAAGACAACTCCACCACATCTTCCAAACTTCAGGCAGTTACTATAGCATGAATTTGCATTATCTACAGGTGAACTTGCCAAGAAGTTAAGTTCTAAGTCAAGGGAAAGTACTGTAATTTTTATTAACGCTTATATTCTGTCCTGTCCAGGCATATTCTCCCATTTCTTACTGGATGCTATAGCCTGGTTCTGTGAGAGCTGGACAATGATGAGGGATGATAGAAAGGGAATC
>NW_006399806.1:236840-243584 GCF_000299155.1 Elephantulus edwardii
TTTGGGGTAATGAGGGTTGGTGTATTGGAAACAGTAAAACTGACACAGGATAGAGCAGGTTTCAGGGCTGTTGTACATAGGGTTGCTATGAGTGGTAAGTGACTTGATAGCACATAACAACAACAACAACAACAACAACAACAAAAACAGCAATGCACTTTTGATAATAATGTCTTTCTTTCCCAAGTAAGCATACGACTTCCCTTGTGCTCTTTTGAGAACTCTAACTCATTGCTGTCAAGTTGAAGCTACTCATAGCTTCCTCTCCAGTGGATTTTCAGAGGCTATAAACCACTCCGGAGGAGAGTCCTCCTCTTTCTCCTGCAGAGAAGTAGAGAAGGAGACTTAGCATATTTTCCTAGATTCCAGGAGAGAAGGTGGAGGCAGATGTTGAAGAGGTCCAGTATCATCCATGAGTCACCTGCCTCAGGTGGGGCTTCTGCATGCTTTCTTGGGATTGTGTCACTTTTGCAGGGACTAAGATAATCTGAACAGTTAAGGTTCTCTCAAGGATGGAGAACTGCCAGAAATTTAGAAGAGGCTATGGCTCCAGTGATATCATTACTAATATCAGATGGATGGATCTTGGCTGATAGCAGAGAATGCCAGAAGAATCTTTATCTGTGTTTTATTGATTATGCAAAGGCATTTAATTGTGTGGATCATAACAAACTATGGCCAACATTAAGAATGGGAATCTAGGAATATTTAATTTTGTTCATTCAAAACCTATATGTAGACCAAGAGGCTGTTGTCTGAATAGAGCAAGGGAACACGGCACAGTTCAAAATTAAGAAAAGTATATGTCAGGGCGATATCCTTTCTCATTCTGCATGCAGAACAAATCATTTGAGAAGCTAGACTGTTTGAAGAGGAATGTGATATCAGAATGTGAGGAATAGTGATCAACAACTTGCCTTATGCAGATGACACACCTTGCTTGCTGAAAGTGAAGAGGACTTAAAAAATACTTGCTGCAGAGGATCAAAGACTTCAACCTTCAATATGAGTTACAACTTTTTTGTGTGTGTGAAATAAAATTTTGTTATATACTGTTTTACTTACAAAACTCTCATACATTGTTTTTCACATCAAATTTTTCCCATTTCCTTTACCCGTCCCTCCCTCCACCCATCAAATTGTGTGATTCTATGATTAACCACAATACTCCCCACCCATCCTCACCCCTTTGCTCCCACCATTCTCCCCTTGGATCCTCATACACGTTCTATAGTAATGGTCTTATACAGTATTTGTCCTTACAGGACTGTGTTCGTTTGCTTAGCATAATGCTCTCCAGTTCCTCCCAAGTTAGGTAGTAATTTATAAAGTCATTGCTCCTGTGTGTACCATAGTATTCCATCATGTGACTGTTTTATAATTTCTCAATCCATTAGATTGTGGTTAGATATCTGGGTGATTTCCATGTTTTTGCAATGGTGAATAACATGGCTATGAACATTGGTGTACAAGTCCCCATTTGTGCCTCAGTTCTCATTTTCTTGGGGTATATTACAAGCAATGGAATAGCTGGGTCATATAGAATTTCTATGTTCAGCTTTCTGAGGATACACCAACTTGCTTCCAGAGTAGTTGTGTCATTGTACAAGCCCACCAACAGTCCACATCCTCTCCAACATTTATTACTTGCTTTTTTTTTTCCTTTGTGATACTTTTATTTTTCTACCTGGGATGTGAACAGTGTGAACATGGGTCTGAAAACCAGGTGCACTGAAACATTCCAGTAAATCAGCAACACAGAGGGGCTGGTGGACACTGAGAGACAGGGTGTGGCGAGTCCAGAACAGCTTCCCCCGAGGGACTTTTGGTCCAAGTCCACAACCCAAAGGTGCTCTAGGCAGGGTGGAGTGGGACCATGCAGTTCAGACTGGCAGTAAGGACAAGAAGGACCAGTCACAATGGGGGTTTGGTGCTGCGCATGACTATTAGCTTCTGGGCTCACGCTTTCTGTTGTTGCTTGATGAAGTTGATCAGCCCATTGGTGGAAGAATCATGAGAGGTCACTGGGTTGGTGCCCTCAAGTTCAGGTTCAATTTTCTTAGCCAGCTGCTTGCCTAGCTCCACTCCCCACTGGTCGAAGCTGTTAATGTCCCAGATGACTCCCTGAATGAAGATCTTATGCTCATACATGGCAATCAAGGCTCCAAGAATAAATGGCGTAAGCTTGGTGAATACAATGGAATTGGTTGGGCGATTTCCTTCAAAGACCTTGTGTGGCAGCAGCTTTTCTAATTCCTCTGGACTCTTTCCTGTTGCCTGGAGCTCTTTCCGGGCCTCCTCTTTTGTCTTCCCCTTCATCAGGGCCTCAGTCTGGGCTAAGAAGTTGGCCAGAAGGATCTTGTGATGCAACCCATTCCGTATAGGGTGCTGGGTCTGGACCGGGATAAGGAAGTCACAAGGTATCATCCTGGTGCCTTGGTGGATAAGCTGGTAGAAGGCATGCTGACCATTGGTCCCTGACTCCCCCCACAAGATGGGGCCCGTCTGGTGGTCCACACGGACGCCGGACTTGGTAATGTACTTCCCATTTGATTCCATGTCTCCCTGCTGGAAGTAGGCAGCAAAGCGGTGGAGGTACTGATCATAGGGCAGCATACCCTGAGTCTCACAGCCATAGCAGTTGATGTACCAGATTCCCAGCAGAGCCAACAAGACAGGGGCATTCTTCTCCAGGGGCGCAGTGTGGAAGTGCTGGTCCATCCAGTGTGCCCCAGACAGCAGCTGCTCAAAGTTGTCAAAGCCTATGTGCAGGGCAATGGAGAGTCCAATAGCTGACCACAGAGAGTACCGTCCTCCTACCCAATCCCAGAACTCAAACATATTTTGAGGGTCAATTCCAAACTCCTTCACTTTGGTCGTGTTGGTAGACAGGGCAACAAAGTGCTTCGAGACTGCAGAAGGATCCTTTGCTGACATGAGGAACCACTCCTTTGCCGTCTCTGCATTAGTGATGGTCTCCTGGGTCGTAAAAGTCTTGGAGGCAATGATGAACAGTGAAGACTCAGGGCTCAGTGAGGCCAGGGTTTTAGCAATGTGGGTCCCATCAATGTTGGAGACAAACCAGACTCGGGGACCACCTGCAGAGTATGACTTGAGGGCTTCAGTCACCATGAGGGGTCCCAGGTCGGAGCCCCCCGATGCCTATGTTGATCACATCTGTAATGGGCTTGCCTGTGTACCCCTTCCACTCACCACTTCGGACACGCTCGCAGAAAGACTTCATCTTGTCAAGCACCCTGTTGACCTCGGGCATCACATCCTTGGTGTCCACCACAATGGGAGTATTTGACCGGTTCCGTAGGGCCACGTGCAGCACAGCTCGGTCCTCAGTGAAGTTGATCTTCTCTCCATTGAACATGTGTTCCCGGGCGGCCTCCACACCCCTGGACTTGGCCAGGTCCACCAGCATCTGCATCACTTCCTCTGTCACCAGGTTCTTGGAGTAATCCAGTAGAATCTGTCCATGGTTGGTATTGAGCGTCAAGCTGAAGCGGTTGAAGCGCTCCTTGTCCGAGTCGAAGAGGTGGCGCAGGCTGAGCTCGGAGCCGGGCTCGTGGTGCCACTGCTGCAGCTTCTGGAACTGCGGGTTACGAGTAAGCGTGGCCATGGCAGAAGAGGCTGAGTGCCTATTACTTGCTTTTATGTTAAGCTTTGCCACTGCTGCTGGATTGAGAGGGAATCTCATTATGGTTTTGATTTGCATCTCTCTTATTGCCAGTGATTTTGAGCATTTCTTCATGTGTCTGTTTGCCATTGAATATCTTTCTCTTTGAAAATTCTTTTCATGGGTTACATATTAACAACAAGAAAATAAAAATATGCACTGCTGAGCCAATAGGCAACATCACGATAGATGGAGAAAGGATGACAGAAGAAGAATTGATGCCTTGAATTGTGGTGCTGAAGAAAAGTACTGAATATCCCATGGGCAGCCAAAAACACAAACAAGTGTGTCTTAGAAAAGATGCAGCCAGGGTGCTCCTTGGAAGCAAGAAATAGTTGAAACTTTGTCTGACATACTTAGGACATGCTGTTAGGACAGGCCAGCCCTTGGAAAAAGGAAAGACAAAGAAGGGGTTGATCCTCTACAGGAAGAATTGACACAGTGATTTTAATAGTGGACTCAAGGGTGTCAGAGATGCTGAGGATTTCAGAGGATAGGCAGGGTTCCAGTTCACTGGTCATAGGGTTGCTATGAATTATAGGCGACTTGACAGCACTTAACAACAACAGGCACCTTCATTCAGATGTGGCCATTCCAGTCTTCAAGATTCTATTCACTCTAGACTGGATTTTGGTATAGGAAATTTGCCAAGAGTATGAACAAATTAATCTCCATTTTCCTTTTCTCACAGTCAGGTCCTAGCCCTGTTTTCACCTAGTTCTTTCCTCTGATTGCAGAAGTTGAAAGTTTCTTTAGTCATCTTTTTGAGAGGATGTCATCCTTAGCTTAGTGTGACTTAAGTGCATCAATTTCTTTCTTGTGATTGGTGGCACTTGTGAACAAGCTGTATAGTATCTTAAGTTACTAGGCATCTGAAATGCTGGAGAGATTTCATCCTTTCCTCATATGTCCCATCTAAATTCTCTGCAGAGGACAGTAGTAATTGTAGCCTGGTATCATCAGAGTCCCGCTTATCATCAGCAGTGGTGGTGTGGTTGTCATTTGCCCTTGAGTCATTGGAATCTTAAGGAGAACTAGTGTTACCAGTTTTTTCAAATTTGCTTCTCTAAAAGTAGACGTTCTCATGCCAGGCACCATTGTGAATGACTGGAGCTTAATCTCGTGAGAAACTTATGAAAAATTCACAAAACACATGCCTCACCTTTAGGAGGAAAGCACCGAGGTTATTAAGCACTGAAGAATTATCAGCAGATCTTCTTAGTTTTGCCATGAGGTTTGAATCTACCAGCTTCTCTGCCAAAGAAAGACAGGCAATCTCCTCCCGTGTGCTTTGCTGCCTCTGAAAACCTGCTGGAGGGTCACCTATGAGTTGGTTCCGACTCCATGGCTCACAACAACAATAGTATATACAGAGGGAGAGCAATATTCTTCAATTCCAAAAAATTGCCTCAGCCTGAAAGAAACAGATGCAAGCACCTGGTAGCACAGAGCACAGAGTAATTACTCAAATATGCTTGCTCCACTTGGTAAGTAACCATGGCGGTTACTTACGTCCTGACATTCAGATTTGGGAGCAGGAAAGAAAAATAGATGAGTTTGATTATTGAATAAGATTTAAGGGAAGAGAATAATGATTGTGAAGGGGGTATAAAAAATACTTTTGCCCCTTTTTATCTTGGGGCAAGAAACAAAAACTCATAGAAAATTCAATTACAAATTAAGGAGAACCAAAAATATAGGCCTATCTAACTCCAAAACAGCATATGAAGATGAAAGACAGATGAAGGAATGGTAGCGTGGCAGCAGGGAGGAAGTAAAATTTAGGTACATCTGGAGAGAATATCAATGAGAAACGAGTCAGTTCACTTGGCTGAACCCCAGGATGTCTCAATAATTGGATGCACCAAGTCCCAAAGAGGGGGAGGGTAAGGTAGAGGAATTATTCAGGAAGCTGAAAATACGAGGTTGTTGGAAAGCTTGTGTGACAAGAGACTGTCCTTGTGTTGCTCAGTGAGGCTCTTACCCAGTTCAGAGTCTAGCAGTAAACTCAGACACAAGAGTGGGAGACCTCAGCTTTTATGTAAAAGCGGGAAAATTGGAAAAATGAAGTCCTCATCGACTTACCCTCAGAGGTCTGTGTATCTTTGTAGAAAAACTATCGGAATTATTTTGGGAAAATTCCTTTAGATATTGACATTTAGAGTTGGAATAAACAACATGGTCATCTCAGTGCCCCTCAATGAAGGCCTCAGTTGATAAGCAACATTCATCTGCAGTTGGCTTTTAATATTTTAATTCACTTATACATCGCCATCCATTTGAAGATAAATGTGAAAGACCAAGTTAAAAAGAAATAATTTTTTAAAAGAAGAAACCAAGCCAATAGAATAGAAGAAACATATTTAGAGGTAATAATTAGTAACCTACTTAGAAATGTTGTAAGGAGGGACAGGTCCTTGGAGAGGGACATCATGCTTGGGAGGGCGGAGGGATGACGCAATAGGGGAAGGCCCTCTTTGAGATGGATTGATTCGGTGACTAGGGTAATCGGGATGGGAGTGTCAGAGACAGTGCGATTGGCAGAGGACAGAGCAGAGTTTAGGGCTGCTGTACATAGGGTCACTATGAGTCACAAGCAACTCGATGGCACATAACAACAACAACAACAACAACAATAACAACATTTTAGAAATGCTGCACTCTCATGTGAAATTTGGACAATGAAAAAGGAATAAGAAGACCAAAGAGGATTTGTGGGCTTTGAATTGTGGTGCTGTTTAAGAGTATCAGTGACTACCAAGAGAATTATGGAACTCATGTCATGGAACAACATATCTACAATTGGTTGAGTGGGAAATGAATGTATTCTGGGAACTTTCACCCAAGAAGATGTTTGAATGGAGCAGGGGAACCCTGCAGGGTTTAAAATCAGGAAAAGTGTGCATCAGGATTGTAACCTTTCTCTATACCTGTTTAATCTGTATACTGATACAATGACAGACACATAGATCAATGGAATAGAATTGAGAACCCAGAAATCAGCCCATCTACATATGGTCAACTGATTTTTGACAAGGAAATGAAATCAGTTGAGTGGG
>NW_006399806.1:244389-245925 GCF_000299155.1 Elephantulus edwardii
CATCAACAAACGAATGGAGAGAGAAGCTTGGTATATTCACACAATGGAATACTAAGCTAAATTGAGAAGCAAGGAACTCATGCAATATTATTCAAAATGGGTGAGCCTGGAGGACACTATGCTGAGTGAAATATCTCAGTCGCAAAAGGACAAATATTGCATGGTGCCACTGTTGTAAAATGGGACTGATGTCAGGGTTGGGGTAAGACTGAGAAAAACTGGATAAATTGTGTTTACTGCACTGAAACAGATGAGGGAGTGAATAATTTAAAAGCGATGTGTGATAGTGTATTATGGTTATCACAAGAGTCCACAATTAAGGTTGCATAGTGGAATGTACTTGGGGTGGCGGGAGGGGTGTCGGGGGGGATTGTGTACCAGGGAGGGAGTGTTTCTTTTACTTTTGAAAGAGAGGAGCGAACTGGGCGGGGAGGGCTGGGCGGGGAGAGAAGTGCAACACTGAATGAATGGAAATCCAAAATCTCTGTAAATGCTCATTAAAATTATAAAAAAAAAATAAAGCTTAAAAAGAATCTGTATACTGAACAAATCGGTCAAGAAGCCAGATGCTATGAAGAAGAATGTGTCATCAGGCTAGGAGGAAGAATCATCAACAACTTGTGTTATGCAGATGACACAACCTTGCTTGTTGGAAGAAGGACATGAAACTTGCTGCCTAAGATCAAGGACTACAGCCTTCAATATGGATTGCTTCTCAACATCAAGAAGATAAAAATTGTCACTAGTAGACCAATAATACCATCCTGATAGATGGAGAAAGGATTGAAATTGTTATCTTACTTGAATCCACAATCATCACCCTTGGTACTAGCAGTCAGGAGATGCAGTCAGGAGATTAGGAGACGTATTGTGTTGGGCAAGTCTGCTGTCAGGGGACCTCTCCAAATTACTGAGGAGCAATTATGTCAGTTTGAAGATTAAAGTGCACCCGATTCAAACCTTGTTCTTTTCAATAACTTTCTATGTATCTGAGAGCTGGATAATGATTAAAGATGGAAGATATAATTGGTGCCTCTGAGTTTTGGTGTTGGAGAAGGGTGCTGAATATCCCATGGACTGCAAATGAACACACAGATAAATCATGGAAAAGTGCAAACAGAGTACTCCTTGGAGGCAAGGGCAGTGTAGCTTCATCTCATGTATTTTGGACATGTTGCAAGGAGAAGCAATTCCTCGGAAAGGGACATCATGCTAAGAAAGGTAGAGGTCAGTGAAGGAGAGGGAGACCTTGAAGAAGATGGATAGATGCAATGACTGCAGCAATGAGCTCAGGCGTGTCAGAGATGCTGCGGATGGCACAGGATAGGAAGGCAGAGCTTTAGTTATTGGGTCTGTGAATTGTACTTGACGGTACCTAACAAAAACTGCCACAAGGAGGGCAAACATACCTGTCTTAGAGAAAGTGCAACAAGTGTGCTCCTTAGAAGTGAGGCTGGCATTGGGGTGGGGGTAAGACTGAGAAAAACTGGATGAAATATGTTTACGGCATTGAAGTCTATGGGGGAGAGAATAGTC
>NW_006399806.1:246173-249364 GCF_000299155.1 Elephantulus edwardii
GTTCATTGAAATGAAAAATAAACAAACTAAATTAAATTTAAAAAAATAGAAAAAAAAAGTAAGGATGATAAAGCTTTTTCCTACATACTTCAGGCATCTTGTTAGGAGACAACAGTCCTTACTAAAGAAGATATTCTGGGAAAAGTAGAAGGTCACTGAAAAAGAAGAAGTCCTTAAATAAGACAGATTGGCATGGTGACGGCAACAATGGACTTGAGTGTGGTGGGGAATGTGGATGGTACAAGATCAGATTTAGACTCTTTCAAAGGATCACCATGAGTTACAGCTGACTAGGTGACACCTGACAATATCTATGAAAAAAAAATGGACTTTGTAAAATGTTACTTTAAATGAACATGTGCTAAACATAGCAGAGATTGTAAGGATGGCACAGGATTGAACCGGGGTTTGTTCAGTGGTACATAATGTTATGATTTGAAGATGACATAATGATACCACCACCAACAATAACAGTGCAAGGATTGTTGGATTTTGTTGTTTGCTGGTGGCCTAGAGGCAGGAAGCTGCACTGCGATCCTAAAGGTATGTCGTTTGAATCCACCAGCTGCTCCGCAGGAGAAGGATGGGCAATCTAACCTCATTTGATTACTACCTCTGAAAACCCATTGGAGGGTCAGGTATGGGTCAGTTCAAACTTGATGCTACATAACAACAACCACCACCCTTAAAAACCAGACTCTTCTGAATTGATATCAGTTCATAACAGCCTATGATGAGACCAGAAATTGTCCATAGTTTCCAAAGCTACTTTCTTCCATTGGGAAACTAGTGGATTTGAACTGCTGACCTTGTTGCTGGCAATCAAGTATTTTAGCCACTATGCCACGAGGCTTCTTGCCGTGCACTCAGACACATGCAGATGATCGAGGGGAAAGTGCTGTCCACTAGGTCAAGAATTAGAGTCAGTTCCTGACTTATACAAAAAGACCATGACACTCATGACCTTTTCTGTATGTCAAAATCAATTTTTACAAGTAGAGAGGGGACAAAGATCTTTTCTCAAATTTGTACTTCTTTTGGGAGCTCTCATGGCTTAGTGGTAAGGAACTTTGTTGCCAATACAAAGGTAGGCAGTTTGAATCCACTAGCTGCTCCGTGAGAGAAAAATGGGTAATCTGCTCCCTTGTGGTTTACAGTCTCTGAAAACCTGCTGGAGGGTCAGGTAAGAATTGGTTCCAACTTGACCATGCCCAGCAATAACATACTTCTTCTGTTGAAAGAATTTCATATAAGAAAGAGTTCTCCTAGAGAAGAACCCAGCAGATAACAAGCACTAACAGTATGACTCTCTTTTATTTAGTTATTTTATACTGGCTTATTTACAAAGTTCATATGCATTGTTTTTCACACTAGATCTTTCCCATTTCTTCACCTCCCTCTCCCTCCACTCATCAAATTGTCGACCCTTTGGATCCTCATACACGTTCTATAATAATGGTCTTACAATATATGTCCTCATGGGACTGAGTTAGTCCAATTAGCATGATGCTCTTCAGTTCCTCCCAAGGTAGCTAGTGATTTACAAAATCATTGCTCCTGCATGCTGCACAGCAGTCCATCATGTGAATGTACCATCGTTTCTCAATCCATTTCATTGTGGTTGGCTATCTGGGCTGTTTCTATGTTTTTGGTGGAAAATGCTGTTATGAACATTGGTGTACAACTTTCCATTTTTGTCTCAGTTCTCATTTTCTCAGGGTATATTCCCAGCAGTGGAATAGCTGGGTCATATAGACTCTCTATGTTCAGTTTTTTGAGGAATTGCGAAATTGCCTTCCAGAATCGCTATACCATTTTTATAATTCCAACAATATATGAGTTCCTATCTTGCCACATCCTCTCCAACATTTATTACTTGCTGTCCTGTTAAACTTTGCCACTGTTAATGTAGTGAGAGGGTATATCACTGTGATTTTGATTTACATCTCTCTTATTGCCAGTGATTTTGATAATTTCTTCATGTGTCTGTTGGCAATCCTAATATCTTCCTCTGTGAAAATTCTATGTCTTTTGCCGAGTTTGTAATTGTGTTATCAATCTTTTTCTTGTGGAGGCCCTGTAGGATTCTGTAAACTTTTGATATGAGACCCCTGTCTGAGATGGTATCGCCAAATGTGTTTTCTCAATCAATAGGTTTTCTTTTCACTCTATTGGAAATTTTTTTATTATTATTATACTAGTTTATTTACAAAATTAAAATTTTGGAAAGTGTTTTGATGCACCTGTACAGGTATTTAATCTTTAGAAGGTCTCATTCATCAATTTTATTCTCTCCAGATCAACATGACTCTCTTATTATTACTGTTTTGTTCATATCTCGACTGATGGCATCTCTGGGCTAGTTGAATGATCACAGCCTTTTAAGTCCTTTGGGCTTTAGATTGCTCATCTGTAAGTGTGGATGCTAGATTTTAATAATGGGCCACTGGAATGCAAAAGTTGGGAACAGGGAAGAAGGATCAGTAGCTGGAAAACATGGGTTTGGTGAGAGAAATGAGGCTGGAGATAGAACGATAGAGTTCTGCACATTCAATGATTTATTCATTGCAAATACCTTTTATAAGAAACAAACGCAGGCTATACACATGGATTTCACCTGATGGTATGCATAGGAATCAAATAGATTACATTTGTGGAAAGACTTGCTGGAGAAGCTCAATAACAGCAGTGAAAAACAGGCCAGGTGCTGATTGTGGGACAGACCACTAACTACTCATATGCAAATTCAAGCTGAAGTTGAAGAAAATTAAGTCAAGTCCATGGGAACCAAGATTTGACCTTAAGTCTGTCCCACTTAAATTTCAAAATCATCTCAGGAACAGGTTTGAGGCCTTGAGCACCAATGAGTGTAGACCAAATGAGCTCTGCGAGGATATCAAGAAAATCGTCCCATGAAGAATGCAAAAGATCATTACAAAGGCTAAAGAAGAAGAAAAGACCAATATGGATGTCAGATGAGACTCAGAGTATAGCATTAGAGCTCCGAGAAGCCAAGTTAAAGGAAGAAATCAAGAAATCAAAGAGCTGAATAGAAAATTTCAAAAGGCAGCTAGGGACAACAAAGCAAGATACTATAATGAAATGTGCAGAGAGCTGGAGTCAGAAAATCAAAAGGGCTGGACTCACTCAGCGTTTCTTAAGCTGAAGGAGTTGAAAACAAATTCAAGCCA
>NW_006399806.1:250835-251376 GCF_000299155.1 Elephantulus edwardii
TTGCGCATGAGAGGAAGACCCTCGATGAGATGGATCGATTCTATGAGTGGAGTGGTGGGAATGAATGTGTTTGAGACAGCGAGGTTGGCACAGGATAGAATGGTGTTTAGGGGTCTTGTACATAGGGTCACTATGAGTCACAAACGTCTCAATGGCACACAACAACAACAACAATCCTTAAGAGCTCTTTAACATTAATATCCTGTAATTTAATAAACTTAAGGTATAGAGGACTAGGATATCTACATGATCATTTTCCTAAGGATTATGTCACAAAAGAGTTACTTTTGTTATCTTTGTGTGACAATCATATATTGCCTCTTTAGAGTATGCAAATAAGCAAAAGAGTCAAATGTGAATTGGAGACAAGTGGCCTGAGAGGTAAACATTCACTTCTGCATTGCTTTGAAATTCTTCTGGACTTTGAGTCTAGCACCCTCTCCTGGGCATGGATGCATAATAATATCCATAAAGATATTATTAGTCTGGAGACTAAGGTGTGCCTAGTCCAGGCCATGTTGTCTTGTTGTTGTTATGTACC
>NW_006399806.1:252056-253478 GCF_000299155.1 Elephantulus edwardii
CACACCTTAGTCTCCAGACTGACATCTTTGCACTTCAGTACTTTAGCGAGGTCTCTAACTGCAGACCTTCCACAGTAAGTGCTTCAGGTCCTCTTCAGTTTCAGCAAGCAAGGTTGTGTCATCTGCATAACGCAAATTCTTCCTCCAATCCTGATGCCAGATTTCTCCTCATAGAGCCCAGCCGCCCGGATGTCCTGTTCTGCATAAAGATTGAAAAGGTATGGAGACAGGATACCACAATGGCATATACCCTCCCCAATTTTGAACCATGCAGTGTTTCCCTGCCCTGTTCTGACGACTGCCTCCTGGTCCAAGTATAGGTTTTTCTTTCTTTCTTTTTTCCCCCCAAGTATAGGTTTTTCATTAGTACAATCAAGTGTTCTGGGATTCCCATTCTTTTCAGAGTTAGCCAGTGTTTGTTATGTATGATCCACACACCTTTGCATAATCAATGAAACAAAGATAGACATTCTTCTGGTACTCCTTGCTTTAAGCCAAGATAAATCTAACATTAGCTATAATATCCCTAGTACCACGGCCCCGTCTAAATCCAGCCTGCACTTGTGGTAGTTCTCTGTTTATATGCTGTTCCAGTCATTTTTGGATAATCTTCAGCAAAATCTTGCTTGCATGTGATATTAATATTGTTTGAATCCAGGCCATAGTCTTTGTAATTGCTTGCTATGTATCAGAAAACTAGACAATGACTATGCATGATAGAGAATTGATGCCTTTGAGCTGTGGAGAAGAGTATTGAATATACCATGGGCTGCTAGGAGAATAAATAGGTTCATCCTGGAGAGGGGGTGAAACCAGGCTACTCTTTGGAGGCAAGGATTCTGAGGCTTTTTCAGACATAATTTTGGCATGTTAGAAGAAGGGACTAGTCCTTGGAGAGGGACATCATGCTTGGGAGGGTGGAGAGACAGTGCAAGAGAGGAAGACTCTGATGAGATGGATTGATTCAATGATTGGGGTAATGGGGGTGGGTGTGTCAGAGACAATAAGGATTGGTACAGGATAGAGTACATAGGGTTTTCAGAGGCCTGCTATTTCAGAAGTGGATGGCCAATCCTTCTTCCTAGTCTGTCTTAATGTGAATGTTCAGATTTAGAGAAGTATCAGACAGACCAGCATGTTAAAGGTATATCCCTTATTGCGGCGTTAACTTTAGTGTCAGTGTTGTCCCTGCTGTTCTCACACGCGTCTTTACCCACTTATTTCCCTGCTCCACCATCCACCAGGATACCCATTCACTTCTACCCCCTTCCTTCACATCTATCTCCCTTTGACCAGCCCTCCATCTAATAACATATATGAGGCTTCCATGGCTTCTGTGATTCCAAACACATCAGCTGATGGTAGTTCCTTATGTTGGGATCAATGTCTCTGAAGTTTAGTCGTAATGTTTCCCGAGTGAAG
>NW_006399806.1:254278-285986 GCF_000299155.1 Elephantulus edwardii
GGGATAATTGGGATGGGAGTGTCAGAGACGGTGCGATTGGCACAGGACAGAGCAGAGTTTAGGGCTGTTGTACATAGGGTCGCTATGAGTCACAACCGACTCGACGGCACAAAACAACAACAACAACAACAGGATAGAGCAGGGTTCAGAGCTGCTGCACATAGAGTCACTATGAGTCATAAGTGATTCGACTGCACATAACAAGAAAAACATATGGAATCTATACCTAGACGTTGTTGTCCAAATGGAACAAGGTAATACTTCATGGTTTTAAATTGGGAAGCGTGTGATAAGGGTTGTGTCCTTTCTCCATATTTATGTAATCTGTATGCTGAGGAAATTGTTCAAGAAACTGAACTCTATGAAGAAGAATGTGGCATCAGGATTGGAGGAAGCTTCATCAACAATTTGCATTATGCAGATAACACAACTTTGCTTCCTGAAAGTGAAGAAGATATGAAACACCTGCTGCAGAAGAGCAAGAGCTACAGCCTTTGGTATGGATTAAAATTCAAGGTCAAGAAAACAAAGGTTCTCACCACAGGCCAACAGTCAACATTAAGATAGTGGAGAAAAGATTGAAGCTGTCAATGATTTGCATCTTGCTTGGATGAACAATCGACATACCAGCAATCATGGAATTAGGAGACATATTTCACTGGGCAACTCTACTGTCAGGGACCTCTCCAAAATGCAGAAGGGCAATATCAGTTTGAAGACCAATGTGCACCTGATTCAGGGCATGGTCTTCTCAATCACCTGCTATGCATCAGAAAGTGGGACAATGGATAAGGATAACAGAAGAGTTGATGCCTTTGAATAGAAAAGTGTACTAAATATTTCATGGACTGCCAAAAGAACAAGCTTGGACAAGGAGCAGCCAGAATGCTCCTTGGAGAGGCTTTGTCTTTCATATTTTAGACATGTAGCTGGTGAGGTTATTACTTGGAAAGAGATAGCATGCTTGGAAAGATGGTGTGTCAGAGAAGGAGAGGAAGACCCTAAAAAAGATGGATTGACATGACAGCTTTAGCAATGGGCTCCAGTGTGTCAGAGATGATGAAGATGACACAGGATAGGGCAGGGTTCAGGGTGGCTGTTCACTGGTGAGTTGTACTCAATTCAGTGGCACTGAACAACAACAATCATACATCCTGGGGATATATATATATATGTAATTAGGGGCTTTGGTGGCCTAGTGAGTAAGGAGTGGCACTGCCAATCCAAAGGCAGGCCTTCTGGATACACCAGCTGCTCTGAGGGAGAAATATGGGCAATCTCCTTTTTGTGATTTATATATAGCTTCTGAAAGCCAGCTGGTTTTCAGAAATGATTGCACATAACAGCAGCAACAGCAGCAGCAACAACAACAACAACAACAACAACAACATATCTTGGATGTTGCGATGAATTTCCTAAAAAGATTTTTTTTAATACAGAGAAAATTAGTTTCAATGAAACAATTTACATACATTTTGTTTCTTGGCATTAATTGCAGTCCCTGGTGGTTTAGTGGTAAGGAGTTGCCTGGCTAA
Source organism: Elephantulus edwardii (assembly GCF_000299155.1). Taxonomy (NCBI): domain Eukaryota; kingdom Metazoa; phylum Chordata; class Mammalia; order Macroscelidea; family Macroscelididae; genus Elephantulus; species Elephantulus edwardii. The sequence goes on from NW_006399806.1 coordinate 255,814, forward strand.
CTCAACAGCCGTGGTTCAAATCTACCAGCTGAAAGATGCCTCCCGTGCTATTTACTGCCTCTGAAAACGCATTAGAGGGCCAGTGGTGGGTCAGTTCTGACTCAGCACATAACATGACAACAGTATTTCAGCATTATTCCCATTCCCTCTCTGAATGTCCCATTTCCTTTCATCCTTCCTGCCTTCTGAGTTTTGTTTTATAAAAGCCTTCTCTTCTGTTCTCATACTGCTGATTGTTCTGAGGAGGACTTTGCTCAGAGGTCTTACTGTTCACATTAGGGGCCTGTCCATTGTTTGAAAGAAAAGGGGAGGGCGTTCAGTCCCTGGTCTGAAGGGTGTCTAGGAGTCCCAGTCTCAGGAGTTCCCCTGGAAGAGACTGAATCTTATTCAGCATCATAGGAACTTTAACTAGAAATATAAAGAATGCATGATACGAAAAACACAGGATAATCAAAACACTCTTTTGAAGAACGTTAAAAATAATTATTCACACACAGGGAAGTCCCTCCACCCCAGAGGGTGTTTGATTTTCAAAAGCGGAGAGCCAATTAAAGCAATAAAGGCTTTCATTTGGGGTTTTAAAAAATGACTGTTTGCATAATAAGGGCAATTAGCATTCACTGAGCTCTATACCATTACTTGCATTATTTCTTTTTTCTTAAAAAATGTTTTCCCTTCATTTTTTTTTAATATAGATCATGGAAAGATTAAGCAAGTTGTCCAAAACCAGATTACTACTCCAGTTTGAGGAGGTGGGGGTTGAAATGAAGCTCTTTTCTTGTCCCTGGTTTATGCTGGTGACAATCGCATGAAGCCCAGCAGGAGCAAAACGTAACCCCTGAGGCACTGAGTCCTCCGGCCATGACCCCTGGATCTGGATGTCCACCTCCCATCCCCCACGGTGGCTACAAAAAGTGTCAGTTTTTGGCACTGCCTGTGTGTACAAGAATTCATGTCATTATCAGGCATGCCATCAATAAATCAGCAAATGTAGACTATGTGCTCAAGAGATGCCAGGATCCAGCATTTCTCCCAACTCGCCTTGCGCTCTTTAACCAGTGGAACCTGGTTCCTCCAGAGGAAGGCAGCAGCTGCTTTGTCCCAGTTCCCTTTGCAGTGGGAACCGGATCTGGCTAATGGATGCTCTCCGTGTCCTGCCGACGCTAGCCTCAGTTACATGTGCAGGCACGTGGTGCAGTAAGGCGGAGAAATAGTTAAAATAACAACTTTGCCTAATTGACCCACACTTATGTGTCTTTGTAGTTTTGTCTATGGGATGATATTCTCAAGGTGTTATTACGTGAAAGCAATTTATCCATATGCAAAAATACGAGTTCAAAGATTGCTCTTTTATTTTTGTCCATAGGGCGTCTGGTTTGCAGAAGCAAAGAGTTAATGATAATTAGTTGTAAAACAGTAATGTTCTTTACAAGGTAGTTTAATGTAGACTGTTTCAAATCTCGTCAGTTTGGCACCATTCTTACTGTTGATATGAGGGAACAAAGGCTCATTAATCATGAATCAATTATTTATTCATTTTGCAATGTACAGATTAGCAGTAAGTACACAGGATTTGGAATCAGTTAAGCCAAATGTTTCATTCCAGTTCTGCTATTTACTAGCTGTAAAACCCTGGTCAAGCTGTCCAACCTCTCTACACTTCAGATTACCTATTTTGCATTGGTGTTAATCTGAGGGTCCATTCATTGGACTATGTTGTTTTTATGTGCTGTCCGGTCGCCTACCACTCATAGAGACTCTGAGCACAATGATTCTTAACCTTGCCCAGTCCTGAGCCAGTCTCACTCATGCCATTAACCCAGTTGCTGTGTCAATTAACTTCATCCAGGGTCTTTCTCTCCTGTGCTGTTCTTCAACCCTTCCAAGTATGATGTGGTTCTCCAAGCACATGCCCACATGCCCAAAGATGGAGCTTCAGATTACTTGCCTCCAAGGACCAACTTGATTTCACCTTCTCCAGGACAAGCCTGCTTATTCTTTGCAGTCCATGGTGTGTTTAATGCTCTTCTCCAGCACCACAATTCAAAGGCATTGATTCTTCTCTGTCATCCCTAGTCATTGTTCAGGTCTCTGATACATGACAAGCAGTTGCGAAGTCCATGGTTTGGATCAGACACACCTTAGTCTCTAGACTGACATTGTTGTTCTTTAGGACTCTGGACTGGTTTCTGACAGCAGATTTTCCCAATGCAATTCGTCTTTTAGTGTTCTGACTGCTGGTGCCAAGAGTGTTGACTGTGGAATAGAACAAGCTGAAATTTGTAACAATCTCAATCCCTTCCCCATTTATCATAGTGCTGACAGTTGGTGAGAATCCTTGTTTTCTTGATGTTGAGCTTCAATCCATATTGAAGACTTCAGTCCTTGATCTTCTACAACAAATGCTCTAGGTCCTCCTCAGTTTCAGCAAACAAAGTTGTGTGATCAGCATAGTGTATGTTGTTGATGAGTCTTTCTCCCATCTGATGCCACATTCCTTCTCATAAAGTGCAGCCTCTTGAATGATCTGTTCTGCATATAGATTGAAAAGTTATGGAGAAAGGACATATCCCTGATGCACTCCTGATTTTGAACCATGCAGCATTTCCTTGCTCTATCATGGTAATGGGCACCCATGGTGGACAGTGTTGGCTGGAGCTTCCCGACTAAATCAAGCCTGGAAGCAGGAGCGGCGTTCACTTCCAAAATGGCTTGCCTCCGGAAACTCTATGTACAAACAGTGCTCAGGCTGTTTGTTCATAGGGTCGCTATGAGTCGTCTACGACTCGACGGCATTAAACAACAACAACAACAACATTCTGATAACTATCTCCTGATTCAAGTATAGATTCTGCATGAGCACAATTAAATATTCTGGGATTCCTATTTTTCACAAGGTTAGCCACAATTTGTTGTGATCCACAGTCAAATGCCTTTGCATAGTCAGTGAAACACAGATAGACATTTCTCTGGTGCCCTCTTCTTTCAGCCAAGATTCATCTGATATTGGGTAATGTCCCTAATGTCACAGCCTCTTCTAAACCCAGCTTACACTTCTGGCAGTTTTCTGTGGATATACTGTTCCAATTGTTTTTGGATAATCTTCAGGAGGATCTTGCTTGCATGTGATATAAGTGATATTGTTTGATAATTTCCATACTCTTTCAGATCACTTTACTTTGGAATGGGAGTAAATATGGATCTCTTCCAGTCAGTTGGCAGGAGACTGTCCTCCAGATTTCTTGGCACAACCTTCTGAGCACATCCAGGGCTGCATTTTTTAAAATATATCAAATGGTATGCCATCAATTCCTGGAGACTTATTTTTTGCCAATTCCTTCAGAGCAGCTTGAACTTCCTCCATCACCATTGTCTATTGGTTATGAGTTGTTTCATGTAATTCTTCTGTGTCAGCTAATTCTTTTTGGTACAATGACTCAGCACTTCTTCCATTTTCTTTTGATGCTCCCTGGATTAGTCAATATTCTGCTCATAGCATCTCTAAATATTGCAATGCAAGGCTTGAATTTGTTCTTCAGTTCTGTCAGCTTAAGACATGTCAAGAGTATCTCAGTCACAAAAGGACAAATACTGCATGGTGCCACTGTTGTAAAACAGGACTGACATCGGGGTTGGGGGAGACTGAGAAAGAGGGTATAAATAATGTATACTGCATTGAAACAGATGAGGGAGAAAACTATTTAAAAGGGATATATGATTAGGTATTATTGTCATGACAGGAGTCCAGAATGAAGGCTGCATAGTGGAGTGGACCTGAGGAGAGGGATTTTAAAACAATGAAATAATTTTTCTTTTACTTTTAAAAGAGAAGACTGTACTGGGGTGGCAGGAGGGGGAGTGGTGGGCAGAGAAAAGTACAACAATGAATAAATGGAAATCCAAAGTCTCTGTAAATTTTCATTAAAATTAATAATAATTTAAAAAAGTAAAAAAAAAATGTCAAGCGAGTTCATCCCTTTTTATTTTCTGCCTCTAGCTCTTTGCACATTTCATTATTATACTTTGCTTTGTCTTCCCACGCTGCCCTTTGAAATCTCTGTTCAGCTCCTTAACTTCCTGATTTCTTCCCTTTGCTTTGGCTTCTCTGTACTTAAGTACAACATTGAACCCTAGAGAGAACTAAATGAGATGATGCGTGTAAATATGAGAAAATGCTAGTAGGAAACAGTACTTTGGAATAAAAGCACAGTACTTGAAACATAACTATTGCTCAATAAATGGTGGCTGATATGATTATTGTCATTGTTGCTGTTATTATTACTTATCATCATAGCTGATTTCCATCAGGCTTTTAAAGGCTCTCAATCATCTGCATATAACAACAGTTTTACTATCTCTTGCTGATCTGGATGCTTCTGACTTCCTTTTCTACTCGTACTGCCCTAGCAAGTACTTCCAATACAATATTGAATAGGACAGGTGAAAGTGAGCATCCTTGTATAGTCCCTGTATGCAAGGAAAATGCCTTTCGTCTTTCTCCATTGAGAATGATACTGACTTTTTGGTTTGTGTATATATTTTTCACTATCTTGAAGAAATTCCCTTCTATTCCTATTTTGCTGAGTGTTTTAGTCAGCAAAGCGTGTTAGATTTTGTCAAAGGCTTTCCCCACCCTGCATCAATTGATAGAGTCATGAGGCCATAAATTAAAAGGAAAGAGACAGCCCATCTTTTTCGCACTGAGAATATTGTGGATTTGAACCCTGAGTTTTTTGAGTTGGCAGTGCAACTTTTTACCACCAAACTACCAGAGCTATTATTATTATTGCTATAGAAAATGTTCTTTCTGCTTTTTGGTTTATGTTCTGGCCATTTTGATAAACTCAATGCCTTAGCATTGGCACCGACTTATAGCTGGCTTTCCAGTGGGGTTTGAATGTTGTACATAGCACAGGAGATTGCATGTCTTTAACCTGAGGTGCTGCTGGTAGATTCTAATTGCTGGAGAGATGTAACAATTGAATAGTAAGGCAACTAACTCTCTGCCACCAGACCACCTGTAGACATTTTGATGTTGTTATTGTTGTTATGTACCTTTGAGTTGGAACTGACCCATAGCTGATCCTCCAGAGAGTTTTCAGAGGCAGTAAATCCTATGAAAAGAGAATGCCCCAACTCTAGGTGGATCATGGACCTAGGACTAAAACCAAGGACTAGAAACGTCATTAAAGAGAGTGCCCATCTTTTTTCTGTAGAACAGCTGGTGGATTCAAACCATGTGCCTTTGGGTTGGCAGTACAACTTTTTACCACTAGGCTACCAGAGCTCCCTAGGTATTGTACTAGGTGCTGATAAAATAGTCGAGTGCTCTTGTATATATTCTGGTTGGTAGAAAACACTGCACAAGCTTTCTGTCTCTTAGTCCTTAAACCAATTCAATAGATAAATGCTTTATTCTTCTTTCAGTAAAGTAAAGTGAGGAATTCAAAGAAATGAAAATCAAGCTAGTTAAGAGGATACTAGTGACTTTTCAGAGATTCAAAGTGAAAATCTCCTTTCTGGCTTCTGGACAGAGTTCTTTAGGTCATTCTGATTTCCAGCATACAAAGGGAGTGCACTGGAACTTACTTGCAGAGGGCCAGGCGATCTTTTTCTTGAACAGTCATCACAGATTTTCTCAGGTAGATGTTGAAATCTAGATAGAAAAAAAAATTATCAGAGATACATTGCAAAGACTATTCATCTTGAGTAAGATACCATGTTGCAAAGTGTCTTGTTTAGCAAGCTTACAGAGTAGTTATGGTTTCCATAGAAACAAGACAAAATCCTTCCTTTAATACAATCCCTGAGGTCTCAGTAGACCTGCAAAATATGCCATGAACTGTCAAAACAGTGCTTCTGCTGACATACGGAGAGCAGCATTTGTTGCTCCATCAAGCTGTCCTTGTGTGGCCCGATGCACTGGAAGTTGTAGTCAAGATTCTGATTTTCACAAAGAAATGCGTCTTCCTGGAGTGTTTTACTGTACTCTTTCACCACAGTGTTCTTACACCAAAGGGTTAAGTCCAGTACTCTGCTATTGTTCTAGTTTGCAAGTCTTCAAATGAAAATTCATCTGCTATTTTATCTTTATCATTGTCTTGTCATTTTGTAGTAATTTCACTTTGCCCTCAATCTGCAAGCTAGATCACAGAGTTCAGTGGTTTTTTTTTTTTTCTGGGAAGAGGTAGCAAACCCCTGGGATTTTTAACTCTTAACTTGCCTGCAAGGCACCTAACAACAACAACCTTGCCCACCAGCCCATGGATTAACTCAATTAATTATTTTATTTGCTGTAAATAAAATGAAATGTTGATTGACCTCACTCAACATTGTTACATAGAGGTTGGGAAAGCCACAGAGAAGTGGCCTGCAAGGGATTAAAAACATTGTAACCTTCAGCATTCTGCTCTGAAATAAAGATGGAATGGATAATCATTCAAAATCGCCAGTTGCTGTGGATTAACAATAATACTTGTGGGGCTGACACAGGATTGGATAAGGTTCAATGGGTGGTTCACAAGGTTGTTATGAGTTGTAGTAGACGCAATGGCATATAACAACACCAATAACGGAGTCCTGCTGACCAAGTAAGTTAAGTGATGGGCTGTTAACGGAAACATCAGCAGTCTGAACCTACCAGTCCCTACAAAGAAAAGAAATGAAGCAAAATGCCTTGGAAACAAGACACAAGATCACCAGATGTCGTAACCAACTTGCTGGTAGTGGGTTTGGTTTTTATTTAGATGGCACTGTGGTAAAAACGATCCACCACTAACCAAAATGTTCAAGGTTTGAAACCATTATCTGCTCTGCAGAAGATGTAGCAATCTGCTTCTAGAATGATTTATAAAGCCCAGAAACTCTATGAATCAATTCTACTCTGTCCTGGTTTGCTGGGTGTTGAAATGTACTTAAAGTTAGTTTTGTTTTATTCCCCCCTCCTTCTCTGTAGCAATAATAAATTCTTATTGGTGTGATTATAAAGATAAGGACTAGATTTTATGGTAACCAAAATGGATAAATAGGGCAGATGGAGAGGTAATTGCCTACTGAGAAAGTAGTATTAAAATGATATAATTTCAAGATAATTTTCAGAAGTTTGTATGATAGTTAATTCTGGATGAGGCCCATGAGCTGTTTGCTAATAATTTTTATACTTTATTGCTATTCTTTTTTTTTGTCTCTGGCCACTTAGTTGCTCATTAGTGTTCCATTAAATGAATGTTTCTTTCTGTTCATAAAAGTAGTGCATATGAACCACAGTGAAAATCAGTAAATTACAGAGTGAGACAAAAGCCAACGATCTTATTCGTGTGAGACAACTACTATTGTTGACTGTACGTTTCCTCAGAACATGGATACCTAGATTCAAATTAGCAATGTGAATGATTCATTTGAAATTATTAATAGTCAAAGTTTGAATATAGAAGGTAGAAGTAAATAAGACGCTTTGGTTGGTTTAGCACTTAATGTGCCGGATGGCTAACCAAAACTCAGTGTCTGAATCCACCAGCTGCTCTGAGAGAGTGCGTGCTGGGAAATCTCCTGCCACAATGATTTACAGCCGGGAAGCCCACAGGAGAGGCAGCCCAAGCCAGGCCTGAGTCGAGGGCACAAAGCTCAGGTTTTGGTTTGGCTTTAAAGCCAGGAGTCTGAGTTCTATGCTGTTGTTCAGAGTGATATTCTTGTTACTTAGTACTGAATAGTTTTTTATAATCAATAAAGAAAAATCTGTACATGTTTTGATGACCAAACAAAAATAGATTTCTTGCATTGTATATTGAACAAGTAATTATTGAGTCCCAACTATGTTAGGTTCTGTGCTAACCTCAGGCGTGATTATTATAATCTATCATATATATATATTAAAATACTATTATTGTTATTATAACCTGAAGCCTCCATTTTAGTTAAAGAATTTCTTTTCAGTGACTAATAAGATAGTTTAATCATTTTTCCATGGATGTATTATTTCCCTCCCAAAATACTGGAGAACTGACAAAGGAAGGGTATTATTTTTTTTGCACCACACTTTTGATACTTGGAACGTTGATCAAATCTTCCAAAGCAGCTTTTGCGAACTCCCGTAGGGAAAGACACCGTGCTTGGTAAAGCAGGCCATCAGTGCAATGTTTTTCAAAGCAGGCTCAGGTAATGGAAGTACAGAAGTACAGGGAATCTATCTCAACACTGGTCTGGGTGCTGGAAGAAAGTGTGCATTTTGCACGCTCACAAGCAGTGCAGAGGCATTTGATAGCCCTCTTGTTTTCACTGATGTTTTTCTTAAGCTTGTGCTTGAACTCTGCAATGAAATGGTTGACCATTCTGTTGTCAAAGTCTTTTCCACCTAAATGGGTGTCTCCAGCTATGGGTTTGACTTCAGCTATCTCATTTTTTTAAAAAAAATTATTATTATTTTTTGTGTGTGTACCGTCAAATCAGATCTGACAGGTACAGGAGATTGTCCCTCCTTCTCCAGCAGAGCATCTAGTGGATTTGAACCACTCACTTCTGGGATTGCAGTGCAGCGTCTTGCCACTAGGTCACCAGAGCTCACCAAATATCTAATTTTTAATAGTGAAGTTTGACACATAAAAAATGCTACCTCCTAAGTCAAAGATCAGCACATTTCTTTCAGCACCAACGTTTTTTGTCTAAACCACAGGCAGTAACAGCAGCAGTTGGCTCATTGATGATTGGGAGGACATTGAGGCCAGCAATGGTTCTAGCATCTTTGGTAGCCTGGTGCTGAGTCATTGAAGTAGGCTGGTATGGTGACAACAGCACTAGTAATAGTCTTCCTAAGGTTGTTATTGTTCTGTCAAGTTGCCTGTGACTCATAGCAACAATATGTACGACAGCTCTGAAGTCTGCCTTATCCTGAGCCAGTCTTACAGACTCTGTCTACCTACCCCTATTACCCCAGTTACTATGTCAATCCATCTCATCTGGGGTCTTCCTCTCCTGTGCTCTCTCCACCCTTCCAAGAATGATGTTCTTCTCCAAGGACCAGTCCCTCCTGGACATGTGACCAAAGTATTTGTGATAGCTTCAAAATCCTTGCCTCCAAAACATAGTTTCACCCTCTCCAAGAAAGACCTGTTTGTTCTCTTGGTGGTCAATGGTACGTTTAACACTCTTCTCCAGCACCACAACTCAAAGGCATTGATTTTTCTTCTGTCATCCTTAGCTATTGTCCAGTTCTCTGATGCATAGCAAATAATGGCAAAGACTATCTCCTGGATCAGGTGCACCTTAGCCTCTAGACTGACACCATTGCTCCTCAGCTCTCTGGAGTGGTCCCTGACAACAGATTTTGGTCTGTGCAATTTATCTTTTGATTTCCTAACTACTGGTGCCAAGAGTGTTGATTGTGGACCTGGGCAAGCTGAAATTGGTAGGCTTCTGCAATTTCCTTCATTTTTGTGAGAACCATAGATGATAACTCCTCTGGATAAAAACTTTTGGTCTCTCCTTTAAATTCTGCTTGGACTTTGGTTCTGCCTGCATCATTCTCAACCATGATGGACTAGTGTTTCGTACCAGAGTGCACAACTGCATCATCAAATCTTTATCCAATGAGACCTTTGACACTGATTCCTGTGCTAGTGGGGTTCATTGAAACTTGATTATTTCCCACATTGCCAATCAATCATCCTGCTTTGGTAAATGTGACATAGGTTGGGATGGTTCGATTGCCTTGATCATTTACAATGACCTCCACTTTCCTGTGCTAGAAGACCCACTCACAGGAGTAGGTGATGCCAAGATCAATGCCAACTGCAATGCCCTTGGACATGGTTGCTCAGTGCAGGTCCCAGGGGGTAGACAAACAAAAGCGCACCTCACAGCTGCACTGTGCTAAAATCGGTCTGTCACATTTTAGATAGTATTGTCCCCATTTACTGTTGAGGAAATGAGGTCTAGAAATGTTAGGTAACTTGCACAAACTCAACAAAGCAAATACATGGAGGAAGAAGGTTTTGAATCAAGTAGTCTGACATCAGCCTTTACCCTAAATACTGCTTCTTCTTAATGCTGTATCTGGTATATCATTAGACTTGACTCGTGGCCATTAGTTCTAACTTGTAATAACCCTCCCTCAGGTTTCTAAGGTTGTAAACCCTAAAGGGAGGAGATGCCCATCTTTCTCGTTTGGAGCTGCTGGTGTATTCGAACCACCAGAGACACTCCGTTTTTTGGTTAGCAGCACAACATGCTATGGACTATGCCACCAGAGCTCTGTCAGTGATACATTATGACTTTTCATGCAAGTGAATTGCCAGACCTTTCTTTCAACATGCCTTTGGATAGACTTGAACCTTTAACCTGAGGTGAACAGCCTATACTATTAGTCTTTTCCATCCTTCAGAGGAGCACTTCTCATTTCCTCTCCTGAAACTTTGGAGGAGAGGAATCTACAAGTTATTGACCTGAGATAGCTCCCAGTTACCTTCCTAATGTCCTGTGAAGATAAATGTGTTTGTTTCTTTTTGCTTTCTAGGTTAACTTCTCTCTGGAGTCCAAATCCCAGGAATATGTCAATAGAAAATGGTATGCCCAGCAATTACAAAATTGTAATTAACCAGTTAGGGTAGATTTCAGAAATCTTTTTCATTTGAAAAAGCCAATTTATGGTATATTTGCCTCTGCATTTCCCAAAAGACATCACGCCTCTTTTGCATGGAGAAACAGTGATTTTAATCTTCACTATATAATGTTGCTTGTGGCTGTGTGCTGTTGAGTTAGACTGACTCATGACTCATAGCTGATGCTCCAGCGGATTCTCAGAGGCAGTAAATCACACAGGAAGAGATTGCCCATCTTTCTCTCACAGAGAAGCCAGTGGGTAGATTTGAAGTTTCAAAAAACTTGGAACAACATCTCAAATAGAATTTTATAAGAAATTTGGATATACCATTTTAACACTCTATTTAAAACGAAGAAAAAAAGCAACAACCTTCCATGTCCACTTGCCTGGGACAGACTGAGACTCATGTTGACTCTCCATTGGGTTTCTGAGGCTATAAAACAGGAGATTTTTCCATCTTTCTCCTATGTGGTGGCTGGTGGATTTGAACTGCCCATCTTTCAGTTAGCAACTCAATATGCAATCACCCTTGTTCCTGTTGTTGTTATGTCGAGTCAGAACCAAATCATAGCTGACCCTCCAGCGGGTCTTCAGAGGCAGTTAATCACACGGGAGGAGATTGCCCATCCTTCTCGTGTGGAGCTGCTGGTAGATTCAAGTTGTGTACCTTTGGGATTGCAACACAGTTTCTTACCACTAGGCTATCAGAACTTTTCATATGTCACAAAATTGGGAACCAACTTATAGTTGATCCTCCAACAGGTTTTTAGAGACTATAAATAGCAAAATAAGTGATTCTTCATCTTTCTCCTGAGGAGCAGCTAGCTAGGTGGATATGAAGCGCCTGCCTTTGAGTTGGCAGCACAACTCCTTGACACTAGGCCACCAGAGCTCCTTTGGCACTTTCTAATGCATTAGTGACAAAAATATGAAAGTCCACTTCCTCCCTTCCCTGAAGGAGTTCTCACTTACTCATATTGTTTGCTTGACTCCTCTGTCCTCCCAGGCTTGCAAAAAATCAAATCAATTTTGTAAAACAAATCTTATTCCTCTGAATGTTTGTGGTGACGCTTGTTCTGTTTTTGCAAACAAAAAGGTAGAAGAAAATCAAAGTCAGCACTGTGAGGATAAGAGCATGGTGAGAGAATGAGCCAAAGGCAGGAAGGGTGGGAAGGGGAGCTGGTCCTGGGCTGGATTAGGAATGCAGTGTTAATTGAGGCTCAAGTTCCTATTGACCTTTTTTTATGATGTAAAAGATTTCAAGCCCTCTTAGTGCTCAAGGCTTGAAACCTTAGGCAATTTAGACTGATTTGAGTAGCTGCATTTTTTTTTCTACCACTGAAATATTCCCTCAGAAGTGCAGACTGTAAAAGCTCCTGGAGATCAAAGGATTTTTCTAGATATTGCCTGGGAAAGGAAAGCCGGTGAGGTATTGTTGGCGTCAGCTGCTGTGGAGTGTGCAGAACAGAACTGTTCCTAGGATTTTCAAGTCTGTTCTGTGTGACCTTTAGGAAGTCGATTTGCCAGGTCTCTCTTCTGCATTGCTCCTCAATGTGTTCAAACTACCACCTTTTGGCCACACACAAGGGTTCACCTGTTCACACTCCTTGTCAACACTACATACTAGCTTCTTTCCTCTACAGCTTTCTCTAGAATGAACCTGTCCTGCATCCTCCAGTGTTACTTTCCAGAACCTGAATGTCTTTATCCTTTGATATTACAAACTAGACTTCAATAGGGGTTACATCTCAACATCAAAAAAACCAATGATTCTCACCACTGAACTATATAGACAATATCATGATAGATAGAGAAAAGACTGCAGTTGTCCATGATTTTATCTTACTGGATCCACAATCAACATGCCGGGTACCAGCAGCCAAGAAATCAAAAAACATGTTGTATTGGGGAAATCTGTTGTCAAGGACCTCTCAGAGGTTCTAAGGAGCAATCATATCAATTAAAGACTAAGGTGCACTTAATTCAAGCCATGGTCTTTTCAATTACTTCTTATGGATCTGAAAGGTGGACAATGAATAAGGATAATAGACGAAGAATTAATGACTTTGAGTTATGATGTTGGAGAAGAGTAATGAATATCTCTTGGGCTGCCAAAAGAACACATAAACATATCTTAGAGAAAGTGCAATGAAGGTGCTTCTTAAAGGAAGGATGGTGTAACAGTCTCACATATTTTGAGGATGTTAGGAGTGGAGTGGCTAGTCTTTGGGAAAAGACATGATGCTTGGAAAAGTGCAAGGTCAGAGAAAGAGAAGAAGACATCATGAACTATCAACACAGTGATTGCATCCAGGGGCTTGAGTGTGTAAACAATGCTTAGGATGGCACAGAAGATAGCAAGGTTCAGATTCATTGTTCATAGGGTCACTAAGTCATAGTCAGGGGGACTGCACCTAATAACTGCAACAATATGATTCAATACTTTCCAAAGTATGCACCCTACATACTATGACCTCAGTTCAGGTTTATTCTAGCAGCTTGCTGTGTGTGTGTGTTTGATAGGACCTCCTACTGTGCTGTCCTCTTTCTGTCTGTGTCAGGGACAGATGTATATTATTCTTATGATTAATGAATAAAGTGTTGAACTTAGTCTATGATACATATGTTTGCTTGCCTATTACACGCACTGTGGATACAGTACTTAACCGTCAGATGTTGTACTAAAGTGGAGCCCACAAATTAAGACTAGGAAGAAGGTTTGTCCATCCAATTCTGAAATAACAGGCCTTCTAAAATCTTATGAACAATATAACATACTTAGACTATTAGATATAGCACTGTAGGCTGAGCCTTCATATTGGAAAACACAAAAATGAGAAGGAAAAGTCACAAACAGCCACTAATAATTGGAAAATGGAATGTAAGAAGTGTGAATATAGGAAAGTTGTTGTTGTCGATATGTGCTGTCGAGTTGCTTGTGACTCGTTGTGGTCCTATGTACAACAGCTCTAAACTCTGCTCTGTCCTATGTCAATCTCACCGTCTCTGACACACTCACCCCGATTATCTCAGTCACTGAATCAATCCACCTCATAGAGGTTCTTCTCCTGTGCTGTCCCTCCACCCTCCCAAGCATGACGTCCCTCTTCAAGGACCAGTCCCTCCTTGCAACATGCCCAAAGTATGTCAGATGAAGCCTCAGAATCCTTGCCTCCAAGGAGCAGCCTGGTTTAACCCTCTCCAAGATGAACCTGCTCATTTTCTTAGTAGTCCATAGTACATTCAATACTCTTCTCCAACACCACAGCTCAAAGCCCTCAATTCTCCTTCTAGCCTCCCTAGTCATTGCACAGCTCTCTGGTGCATAGCAAGTGATTGCAAAGACCATGGCTTGTACCAGGAGTACTTTAGTCTTCAGAGTGACACCATTGCTCTTCAGTACCCTGGAGAGGTCCCTGACAGCAGATTTTCTCATAGCAATACGTCTTTTAATTTCCTGGTTGCTGGAGCCAAGAGTGTTGACTGTGGAGCTAAGCTTAACAATCTCAATCTCTTCACCATCCATCCTGATGCTTCCAATTGGCCCAGTGGTGAGAATCTTTGTCTTCTTGATATTGAGCCTCAATCCATACTAAAGCCTGCAATCCTTGACCCTCCGCAGCAAGCGCTTCAGGTCCTCTTCAGTTTCAGCAAGCAGGGTTGTGTCATCTGTATAACATAGATTAGTGATGGATCTTCCACGAATCCTGATGCCACACTTCTCCGCATAGAGCCCAGACTTCCGATAATCTGTTCTGTATATAGGTTGAAAAGGTATGGCGTTGGGAAGGACACATCCTGGTGTACACCCTTACCCCTTTTGAACCATGCAGTGTTTCCTTTCCCTGTTCTGATGACTGCTTCTTGTTCCAAGTATAAGTTTCGCATTAGCACGATCAAGTGTCCTGGGATTCCCATTCTTTTCAGAGTTAGCCACAGTTTGTTGTAGAAAAGTTAGATGATGCTAAAAAAGAAACAGAATGCATAAATATTGACATACTAGGCATTGACAAGCTGAGATGGACTGGCATGAATGATTTTTATTCAGACAATCCTATGAACTACTCAGGGATGAAAAAGTGAAGAAGATGATGTTGCATTCATAGTAAAAAAAAAAGATAATTTCTAGATTCATTCTGAAGTGCAATATTATGAGTAACAGGATACTATCAATATGAATACAAGGAAGACCTATTAATTAATACCACTAATATTTAGATATATGCACCAACAACTAGAACAAAAAAAAAGGAGGACATAGATGACTTCTACCAACTTTGCATCTAAAATAGATCAAGTATGCAACCAAGATTTATTAATAATATTTGGTGACTGGAATTCTAAAGTTGGTAACAAGGAAGAAGGATTTGTAGTCAGAAAATATGGGTTTGGTGACAAATGAAAGTGGAGACAGAATGACAGAATTTTCTGTAAACAATGATTAATTCAGTGCAAATAACTTTTATAGAAAACACTAATGATGACTGTACACATGGACCTCACCTGATGGGCTATACAGGAATCCGACAGATAGCATCTGTGGAAAGAATTATTGAAAAAGCTCATTTTAAGTTGTAAAAATTAGGCCAGGTGCTGAGAGTGGCACAGGCCATCAGCTACTCATAGGCAAGTTCAAATTGAAGCTAAAGAAAATAAAAACAAATCCAAAAGAACTAATATATGACCTAAGTATATCCCACCTGAGCTTAAAAACCACCTCAAGAACAAGTTTGTGGCCTTCAATACTAACGAACGAAGACCAGATGAGCCGTGGGAGGATATCAAGAATATCCATGAAGAAAGCAAAAATAGAGGAGGAAGACCAAAATGGATGTCAGAAAAGACTCTGGATATTGGACTGCAATGCTGACAGACCAAAATAAAGGGAAGAAATAAGAAAGTTAAAAGAGTTGAACAGAAGATTTCAAAGCACAATTCTGGAAAACAAAGCAAAATATAATGAAATGTGCAAAGGGCTGGAATTGGAAAATCAAGAAGGAATGTTTCCCTCAGCATTTCTCAAGCTGAAGCATCCAAAGAACAAATTCAAACTTAAAATTGCAATACTTAAAAAGATGCTATGGGCAAACTGTTGAATGATCCAGAAAGCATCAAAAGAAGATGGAAGGAATATACAATCACTAACTTTATATTAGTGGGGGTTGGCAGAGCGGATATGCCAGATGAACTGGGTATCTGGTGGAAGGACTTTGCCGACATTTGGACATGCCGGGTTGCCCTCAGGCCAGTCTTTCATTGTTTTTGTTCAGACATTCCTCTAGGTTGTATAGTCCTGGTGTACAAGTTGCTGTACAGGGGTAACTTGTGGTTGCTGTGAGGCTGAACACTGTGACACTGATGTGTCAAAGAATTTAATGGTAGGTGTGAACAGAGAGTGGGATGGAGCTCCCCAGTTAAAACAAGCATGGAAGGAGGAGTGGCATCCACTTCCATAATAGCTTGCCTCCGTAAACCCTATGAACCAGGGGAGAGGATGAAAGGCACCCAAGCGTCGAGGACTCTCCTTCATAGGGTCGCTATGAGTCACCTGAGACTTGACAGCACTTAACAACAACAACAACAACAACAATTATTATTATTATTATTATTATTATTATTATTATTATTATCATTATCATCATCATCACTACCAAAACCAATTGGCTGACACAGGACCATTTCAGGAAATAGCGTATGATAAAGAATCAATAGTAATAAAGGATGATGTTCAAGCTGCTCTAAACAAATTGGCAAAAAAATAAGTCCCCAGGAATTGATGGAATACCAATTGACATATTTCAACAGACATATGCAGCCATGGATGTGCTCACCAGATTATGCCAAGAAATCTGGAAAACAACTACTTTGCCGACTGACTGGAAGAAACCCATGTTTATTCTCAATCCCAAGAAAGGTGATCCAACAGAATGTAGAAATTATTGAACAATATTACTAATATCACATACAAACAAAATTCTGCTGAAGATTATCCCAAAATGTCTAGAACAGTACATTGACAGAGAACTACCAGAAATACAAGCAGGATTTAGAAGAGGCCGTGGCTCTAGGGATATCATTGCCAATGTCAGATGGATCTTAGCTGACAGCAGAGAATCCTAGAAGGATGTCTATTTGTGTTTTATTGACTATGCAGAGGCATTTGACTGTGTGGATCATAACAAATTATGGCTACCTTTGGGAAGAATGGAAATCCCAGAACATTTGATTGTTCTCATGTAAAACCTGTACCTAGACTAGGAAGTTATTGTTTGAACAGAGCAAGAGAACACTGCATGGTGAAAAATCAAGAAAGGCATACCTCACAGATGTATCCTTTCCCCATAACTTTTCAATCTATATGCAGACCAGATGGTCTGGGGGCTGGACTTTATGAAGAAGAATGTGACATCAGGATTGGAGGAAGATTAATCTACAACCATTCATTATGCAGATGACACAACCTTCCTTGCTGAAACTGAGGAGGATTTGAAGCACTTGCTGTAGAAGGTCAAAGAATATAGTCTTCATATGGATGGCATCCCAACATCAAGAAAGCAAAGATCCTCACCACTGGGCCAATTGGCACTATCACATCAGGAGGAGAAAAGAATGAGGTTGTTAAGAATTTCATCTTGCTTTGAGTCCACAATCAACACTCTTGTCATTAGCAGTCAGGAGACTAGTTTCTTTGGAAAAGCTTGCTGTCAGGGACTTCTCCAGAGTACTAAAGAACAACAAAATCAATCTAGATACTAAAATGCACCTGGTTCAGGACATGGTCTTTGCAATTACTTGATAGGTATCAGAGAGCTGGACAATGATTAATGATGACAGACGAAGAATCAATATCTTTGAGCTGGGTGCTGGAGAAGAGCTTACCATGGATTGGTAAGAGAACAAACAAGTCTGTACTAGAGAGGGTAAAAACAAGTTGCTCCTTAGAGGCAAGGATTTTAAAACTGTCTTTGGGCTTGTTGTTGGAAGGGATTTCCTTGGAGAAGGACATCATGCTTGGAAAGGCAGAGGGTCAGCGCAAGGGATGAAGACCCTGGATGAAATAGATTAACACAGTGACTATGACAATGGAGTCAGGTGTGTCAGAGATAGTGAGGTTGGCTCAGGATAGGGCAAAATTCAGAGCTGTTGTTCACAGGGTCTCCATGAGGCATAGTCGATTCAAAGGCACATAACGACAACAGGACATATACCACAGGGCAACACTACTAGAAGACTCTCGTGGCTCAGAAGGTTTAACAATGTCACACCCAATCTTGCCTCCCCACCCCCCACACCAAGAAGCTGTGCTGCAATCCAGAAGTCACATGGTTCAAATCCACCAGCTGTTCCACAGGAGAAGAATGGGCAATCTCCTTCCATGTGCTTGATTGCCTCTGAAAACCCATCAGAGGGTCAGCAATGGGCTGGTTCTGACTCAACAGTACAAAGCAACAACATCTACGGTACAACAACAACTTCAGTGGCCTAGTGATAATTACTCTGTCAACCTGAAGACACACAGTTAGAATCTGTTAGCTGTTCTTTGGCAGAAAAATGGGCAATGTTAATCCCATGAGATTAACTGCTTTGAAAACTGCAGGGGCGGGGGTGTGGGGAGCTCTGGTGGCCTAGTGGTAAGGAGCTGCAATTACAGTCCCAGAGGCACACGGTTCGCATCCACCAGATGCTCTGCTGGGGAAGGAGGGACAATTTCCTCCTGTACCAGTCAGATCTGATTTGACGGTACACGCACACAAAAATAATAATAATAAAAAAACCCCCAAAAAACTGCAGGAGGGCCTATTAAGAAGAAATTGCCCTACTGAGTGCTAGAGCTCTTAGAAATCTGAATATGGCTTCTCTGTCAATTTGAGTCCCGCAGCTTGGATTTGCCCTTTCTCACCAGCTGCTGCTTTCCCCTTGTCCTAGCTTGTATTGGACAGGAAGAGAGTAATAAACGCTGCAAGGGACGTAGCTAAAATAGACTCTCCATTTAACTGACAATGTGGAAGTTTCTACAGTCCGTGTAGAACACACTCAAGCTCATGAGAACTCCCCTTTCACAACAAAGCCTGTATCATGGAGTGTACATTCCTTGTGTTTGAATACACATTTCCCCTTCTTCAACCACTGTCCCAGCATTCTTCAGTCTCACCTGCTGGCCAACCAGGTAAGTTTGACTCTCTTGTAAAAGAATTCTTTTTTTTTTTTTAATTTGTGTTTGTGCGTGTACCGTCAAATCAGATCTGACTGGTACAGGAGGAGATTGTCCCTCCTTCCCCGGCAGAGCATCTGTTGGATTCGAACCATGTACCTCTGGGATTGCAGTGCAGCTTCTTGCCACTAGGCCACCAGAGCTCCCCATGAATTCTTGAAAGATGAGGTAGCATTCGTTCAAAAAGACTTAGAGTCTTGGAAACCTGAGGGAGGGATGCCACTTAAAATCAGTTTGAAGGGGAGCTCTGGTGGCCTAGTGGTAAGGAGCTGCAACTACAATCCCAGAGGCACACGGTTCGAATCCACCAGATGCTCTGCCGGGGAAGGAGGGATAATCTCCTCCTGTACCAGTCAGATCTGATTTTATGGTACACTCACACAAAAATAATAAAATTAAAAAAAATAAATAAAATCAGTTTGAGAACAGTCAGTTTTGGCTTATAATGAATTTGATGAGCAGATAGGTGGAAATCTGTAAGCCTTCTACTTCTGAGTCTGGCATAACTATTCTGTTTGGCCTTTGGAAAACCACTGAACATTCTTTGGAACTTACCAAGTCACTATAAATTCAGGCTAACAGTGGCAATCTCACCCTGCAGGATTGCTGGGAGGTTGAGAACAGAGTTGCATATTGTAGCATGTTTCACTGCAACCAAAAGGCTGCATCTCTCCAGTTTCAAACCCAGCAGCAGCTGCTTAGGAGAAAGACAGGCAGCCTCCTCCTGTTAGGATTTGCAAGCTCAGAAATCCAGTGGAGGCCACGATGAGTCAGCGAGCAAGAATCACAGGATGGAAATTTCATTTTCAAGCATGGAAGATGCAGACCAGGGGAAAATGGTTCATATTGGGACTGAGAAATCTCTGCTCTGCAAACTCATTGATTTTGTATCCACTTATTTCTCACTGTTTTTATAATGCTCCTGATGAAAAACAACAACAACAACAACAACAACAAAAATCAACCCCAGACTCTCTTGCATAGTTAGAGGAAAAGTATCTCCCACCTCCACTTTCATGAGTTATATCCCCATATCCTAAAGAAGTTTTTGCAAAACTTTCCCTCTCAGCATTGGAGCAATTATCTTTTCTATTCTTCCACCACCTCCTTAACCCCATTATTTTGTTCCCTTTTCTGGTTAAGGAGTGGCATCAGAGTCTATCATGATCTCTTGTTTTTAAAATGCTTCAAATCAACAAAAGGTTTAAAAATTCTTCTCTGAAATAGAAGACAAAACAGGACTACTCTCAGAGGAAATGGGGAATGGTTCTTTTCTCACCAGTTACTCCCATGTGACTATAGTTAGGTCCCTTGGAGTTGACCACGACTCATAGTGACCCAGTGAACAACAGACCAGAACCTTGTGCTATCCTATGCCAGCATCATGATCTCTTTCATGCTTAAGCCCATTATGGGGACACCTGTGCCAATCCACTTCCTTGAGGGTCTCCTGCTCTCTTATTAACACTTTGTCTTTCCCAGGATGATGCTCTTTCTAATAACTAGCCCCTTCTAATAATATGTCCCCCTAGTGTGTGACTAAATTAAGAGTGTCTGCTTAGATGGGCATACACAAGAGGTATCCCTGAGGTGTGGCAGTTACAGCACATGAGCTGGGGGCTGCTTGAGGAGGGGCACCACTGGGAAGTTTCTGATAGCTAGCACCATCACTAGCTAGCTATAAGAGATCATGTGGCAATTAAACACTAATTACCAAAGGTGCTATGTTCTATAGAGAAATCTCTGGCTTACATTCTTACTCTGGTGGTCTGTAATATTGCATGCTTCTTTTCATTTAGTGTGGGCATCCCAGTAGAATTCCAAAGAGGACTCTGATTATTAGTTAGTAAAGAGATTTTATAATGTCTTTTATAACCTACCTTAAAGGAAAGGAAATTGCCTCTCTTCTGTCAGCAGTAATGATAGAAGTTATTAATAATCTAGCCATTGGACTGATTTTCTCTAGTGCCTCTTTTTATTATACATTGCAGCAATACTAATCGACTGTTCTTTTGATGTGCTGGGAAGCTCTACACAATTGAAAGTCAACAAGAGAAATTGGGTGGAGCACGCTTATCAAGAGGAACAGCAAGGTATATTTATCAAATAAAGAAGAAAGACAAATTCCAATTCATGAAGAAAACTGGCAATGTACCAACACTCTTTGGGTGTATTTTATTATTTTTGAAACTTTTGTACTTGTAAGAAATTATGTGGAAAATGAACATATCACTTCCTCAAAAAAGTAGAAATTGAAAAGGCAATAAAATACCACTGAACAAAATAATAAGGGGCCCTGGCGGTGTAGAACTTAATGTGTTGTGCTGTTAACCATAATGTCAGAATCCACCAGTGTTTCCATGGGAGAAGATGGGCCATCTTTCCCAGGAGAATTTACAGCCTGGGAGACCTGATGGAGAGCCACAGTGGTTTAGAATGACTGATGTCAGTGGGAAACAAAACAACGTACCTAATGGACTTCAGTTAACTTCATCTATCTTGCTTTGCAAAGCTTGGTAGCGATCATCTGTTGTTGCCATTGGAGTTCAAATCCTGACCAATGGTAATATTTCATAAACAGCATTGTTGTTGTTGTTGTTATATGCCATCAAGTCGTTTGCATCTCCTAGCAACCCGATGTACAAGAGCCCTAAAAGCCGTTCTATCCTGTGCCAACCTCACTGTCTCAAACACATTCCTTCCCACCACCCCACTCACAGAATCTATCCATCTCATCGAGGGTCTTCCTCTCCTGCGCCACCTATCCACTCTCCCAAACATGATGTCCCTCTCCAAGGACCAGACCCTCCTTGCAACATGCCCAAAGTATATCAGACGAAGCTTCAGAATCCTCGACTCCAGGGAACATTCTGGCTTAACCCTCTCCAGGATGAATCTGTTTGTTCTCCTAACAGTCCATGGTATATTCAACACTCTTCTCCAGCACCACAGCTCAAAGGCATCAATTATCTTTCTATCATCCCTATCCACTGTGCAACTCTCCGATGCGTAACATGTAATTGCAAAGACTATAGCCTGGATCAGGTGCACCTTAGTCTCCAGCCTGACGTCGTTACACCTCAGTACTCTTGAGAGGTCCCTCACTGCTGACTTTCCCAATGCAATTTGTCTCCTGATTTCCTGGCTGCTGTTACCAAGAATGTTGACTGTGGAGCCAACTAAACGAAAACTGTTAACTATCTCAATCTCTTCACCATCCATACTGATGCAGCCAATTGGCCCAGTGGTGAGAATCTTTGTTTTCTTGATATTGAGCTTCAATCCATATTGAAGACTGCAGTCCTTGACCTTCTATAGCAAGCGCTTCAGGTCCTCCTCAGTTTCAGCAAGCAGGGTTGTATCATCTGCATAACGCAGGTTGTTGACGATTCTTCCACCAATCCTGATGCCACATTCCTCCTCATACAGCCCAGTGTCTTGGATGATCTGTTCTGCATACAGATTGAAAAGGTATGGAGACAAAATACATCCCTGACGGACCCCTTTCTTGATTTTGAACCATCCAGTGTCTCCCTGCTCTGTTCTGACAACTACCTCTTGGTCCAAGTATAGGTTTCGCATTAGCACAACCACATGTTCTGGGATTCCCATTCTTCTCAGAGTCAGCCATAGCTTGTTGTGATCCACACCGTCAAAAGCCTTTGCATAGTAAGTGAAGCACAGATAGACATTCTTCTGGTATTCTCTGCTTTCTGCCGAGGTCCATCTTACATTAGGTATAATATCCCTAGTACCACCACCTCTTCTAAATCCAGCCTGCCCATCTGGCAGTTCTCTGTTGACATATTGTTCCAGACATTTTTGGATAATTTTCAGCAGAATCTTCCTTGCATGTGATATCAATGATATTGTTTGATAATTTCCACACTCTGTTGGGTCACCTTTCTTTGGAATGGGAACAAATATCAATCTCTTCCAGTCAGTTGGCCAGCTGGCTGTCCTCCAGATTTCCTGGCACAACTTAGCACATGCAGGGCAGCGTCTGTTTGTTGAAATAAATCAATTGACTTTCTGTCAACTCCTGGAGCCTTGTTTTTTGCCAATTCCTTCATAGCAACTTGAACTTCCTTCTTCATCACCGTAGATTCTTGTTCATATGTTACTTCATGAAATTCCTCTATGTCAGCCGATTCCTTCTGATACAGTGACTCTGTGTACTCCTTCCATCTTCTTTTGATACTTCCTGGATCATTCAGCATTCTACCCAAACTGTTTTTTAAGTATTGCCACCCGTGGCTTGAATTTGTTTTTCAACTCCTTCAGCTTAAGAAATGCTGAACGAGTCCGGCCCTTTTGATTTTCTAACTCTAGCTCTCTGCACATTTCATTATAGTATCTTGCTTTGTCGTCGCGAGCTGCCTTTTGAAATTTTCTATTCAGCTGTTTGATTTCTTCCTTTAGCTTTGGCTTCTCAGCGCTTTAATGCAATACTCAGAGTCTCATCTGACATCCATTTTGGTCTTTTCTTCTTCTTTCGCCTTTGTAATGATCTTTTGCATTCTTCATGGACGATTTTCTTGATATCTTCCCAGAGCCCATTTGGTCTAGGCTTATTGGTGCTCAAGGCCTCAAACATGTTCCTGAGATGGTTTTGAAATTCTAGTGGGACAGACTTAAGGTTAAATCTTGGTTCCCATGGACTTGTCTTAGTTTTCCTCAACTTTAGCTTGAATTTGCATATGAGTAGTTAGTTGGTGGTCTATTCCACAATCAGCACCAGGCCTGGTTTTCACTGCTGACATTGAGCTTCTCCAGCGAGTCTTTCCACAAATGTAATCTATTTGATTCCTATGCATCCCATCAGGTGAAATCCATGTGTATAGCCTGTGTTTATGTTTCTTATAAAAGGTATTTGCAATGAATAAATCATTGAATGTGCAGAACTCTATCACTCCAGCCTCATTCCTCTCACCAAGCCCATGTTTTCCAGCAACTGATTCTTCTTCCCTGTTCCCAACTATTGCATTCCAGTCACCCGTTATTATTAATGCATCTTGATTGCATGTTTGTTCAATTTCTGACTTCAAAAGTTGGTAAAAATCTTCTATTTCCTCTTCTTTGGCTCTAGTTGTTGGTGCATATATTTGAATGATAGTGGTATTCACTGGACTTCCTTGTATGCGTATGGATATTATCTTGTCCCTCACCAAATTGTATTTCAGGACAGATCTAGAAATGATTTTTTTAAAATTATGAAACCAGCCCCTTTTTTCTGACCTTTTCATCCCCAGCATAGTAAATCATATAATCGTCTGATTCAAAATGTCCCATGCCAAGCCATCTCATTTCGCCAATACCTAGTATGTCAGTATTTATGCGTTCCATTTCTTTCTTAACGATGTTCAATTTTCCTACATTTATGCTTCTCACAGTCCACGTTCCAATCGCTAGTGTCTCCTTACAGCTGTTTCTCTTTCTCCGTGTTTCCATTTCTAAGACCTCAGTTTCAATTGCGATGTCTGTTAGTCCAAATGATAATCTAAGTGTGCTCTATTGTACATAGGGTTTTCGAAGGCCTGTCATTTTAGAAGTGGATGGCCAGTCCTTCTTCCTAGTCTGTCTCAATTTTTAAATATATGTAATAGTATCTGACAGACAAGCATTCTACAGAAAAGAGTAAATGAAAGACATTTACCAGTTAGAAAGACCAATATTCAATGTTGCTGCCCACCCGGCTACATGTTTGGTTGGTTTTGGATTTTGGGGTTTTGTTGTTTTGTTTTTTTTTTAATTCACCCTTTCCCTACTCCACCACCAACTCTTCCTACTTTTGTCTACAACATTCAACACCCGTCTCCCATTGACCAGCCCATGATGTGACATCCTAAGTCTCAAGCAATCAAGATTTCTCTGATTCTGACCATATTCGTGCTGCTGTCAGTCTCTTAAGATGTGGTCAGTATGACTTCAATTTAAAGTTCTTAAGTACAACTGTCATGTAGAGCTCTATTCCTGGAAGATCCTAAGAAAAAGGCTTCTTAAACTTCCACTCCAGGATTGACTTCTTGTGGGTTAATACCACTTGTCTTCCATTTGCAGCCTGGTGCTGACACAAGCAGATGGCTTCCCAGTAGAGAGAATGTGTCCTCCAGGACCAGTGTACAACTTTTGTTTCTTGGCCCAAGGCCGTCTTTCCGTGGGGTACCTGAATGAGGCGTGAAGATGAGGAAAGCTCTGCCTCTGTCCTCGTCCCAGATTCCCAAAACTAATTCTCTGGCAAATGGTGTCCTGGGGTTGGGGGGCATCTCTTAGCATTAGAGGGACTAATTGGCTATTAGGTTTTTTAAGAACAGCAAGAATTGAGTCCCTGACTCCTGAAGGCTCATCCCTGCTTTGATGATCAAGGCTCCCTCTCTGAGCCTTCACCAGGGGCAGTCCGCTTTGTCCAGCATCTTGACTTCACTCTTGCCAAGAGCAGGTCTCTTTCTTTCTGTTTTCTGTATTTAAGTCCTATATCATTTCATCTTGCTTGGACTAACAATCAACACTTTGGTACCAGGAGTGTGGAAGAACAGGAGATGTATTGCATTGGGAAAGTCTGCTGTCAGAGATCTTTGCAAAATACTGAAGAAAATTATTTCAGTCTAAAGACTAAAGTGCACCTTGTTCAGACCATGTTCTTTTTAATTGCTAGCTATGCATCTGAGAGCTGGATAATGAATTAGGATAATAGAAGACTTGATGCCTTTGAATAATGGTGTTGGAGAAGAGTATTGAATATGCTTTGGACTGCCAAAAGAACAAACAAGTATGTCTTGGAGAAAGTGCAGCCAGGGTGCTCTTTGGAGGCAAAAGTGATGAAACTTTGTCTCTCATTGTTTGGCCATGTTTCTAGGAGAGACTATTCCCTTGAAGAAGGACATCATGCTTAGTAAGGTGGAGGGTCAGTGAAAGAGATGAAGACCCTTAATGAGATGAAGAGTCACAGTGACTATAGCAATGGACTTAAGTATGTCAGAGATGATGAGGATGGCACAGATAGGACAGGGTTTCGGCCTATTGTTCATAGGGTTGCTAGGAGTCTTACTTGACTTGACAATTCCTTACAACATATAATTTTTTATTAGAAGGAGATTATCCTGGAGAGGGTTAAACAAGGCTGCTCTTTGGAGGCAAGGATTCTGGGGCTTCATCTGACATACTTTGGACATGCTGTAAGGACGGACCAGTCCTTGGAGAAGGACATCATGCTTGGGAGGATGGAGGGAAGGCACAAGAGGGGAAGACCCTCTATGAGGTGGATTGATTCAGTGACTGGGGTAATTGGGATGGGTGTGTTTGGGGCAGTGCAATTGGCACAGGATAGAGTAGGGTTTAGGACTGTTGTACACAGGGTCGCTATGAGTCGCAAGCAACTCGACGGCACATAACAACACAACAACAACAACATTTATTTTTAAGTTCCTAAGGGGATCTTCACCAATTATCTGTCAGTTTGTCCTATTTTCGTGGCTTGGATGCTGCTGTGATGATGGAAGTTATGTGACTGTTATTTCAAATACCGTTGAGGTCACCCACAGTGGGTAGATTTCAGTGGTTCTTCCCCAGGAGGGTAGACTAGAAAGTAGGCCTAACCATTCACTTCTGAAGTGAATTGAAAGTTTATAAGTAACAGTGAGATATTGTCTGATACAGTGATGAAGATGAGGCCTTCAAGTTGGAGGGCACTCAAAACACAAATTGAAGGAATCTTGGAATTTTAACAGTGATAGGAAGAAATAAGGCTGTAAAATTTAAAAAATAGTTGAGCAAATGGACATATAATAAATAAGGGATTTATTAGGCATTGTAATAAATTAAGCACATCAAGCTGTGGTAATTTACATTATGAAACCAAAAGGCAATGTGTGTTTGTATTAAAAATCAGTATGATTTGTAAACCTTCAGCCAAATGATAATAATAAAAAAAATACTGGGAAGGTCTGCCTCCTTTAAGGGAGTCTAAATGTGAACAGAGTAATTTTTTTTTTTATGATGAAACATGACTCAAAATGAAGAGAAACAGCTTCAATCATTCATTTATAATCAGAACATGGAATATACAAAGTATGAACCTAGGAAAACTGGAAGTCGTAAACAATGAAATGAAACACATAAGATAGGTATCCTAAGCCCTATGAAGTAGGAATGGACTGGTCTTGGTTTTGGTTATTTTGAGTCTGGCATGAATATGATCTACCATGTCAAGAATGACAAGTTGAAGAGAATGGTGTTATATATTCACTGTCAAGAAAACTATTTAAAAGTACATCCTGAAGTAGAATTCTGTCAGTAATAGATTATCTGCATGTATGTAAGGAAAACTTGTAATGACTATTATGCAAACTTATGTATCAACAACTAAAAGTCAAATAAGTAGGAATTGAGGGTTTCCATGGACCTTTTCAAAGTGCTAAAGAGCAAGGATGTCACTGTAAAGACTAGGGTGTGCCTGACCTGAATGAGAGTATTTTCAATTGCCTCATGTGCTTGTGGAAGTGGGATAATGAATAAGAAAACAAAGGAGTATTGATGCCTTTGAAGTGTGATATTGACAAAGAATGAATATATGACTACCAAAAAGAATAAACAAATATATCTTGGAAGTAGTGAAGCCTAGGTGTTCCTTAGAAACAAGGATGGTGAAACTTCATCTCACACAAATTAGGCATATTATCAGGAGGGGCTAGCCCCTGGGAAAGCACTCTTGGGAAGGAAGCAGGTCAATGAAAGAGAAGGCAGCTTTTTAAGAGATGGATTAACACAGTGACTGCAATAATGAGCTTAAGCACAGTGGAGATAGTTAGTGGCTACGGAATCAGGCAAGATTTTGTCCTGCAGCAGTAAGGTTACTATGAGTTTAATTTGACACTATATTGTACCCAACAACATGTCTGGGTAGGTAGGACGATGCAAATGTGCGGTGTTTGTGACCCATGAGGGGGACTGACTAGCTTGCCAATAAGGTAAACAAAGTAAATGGCATCTTTTGAGTGGGAATATGCAAATAAAATATATAGACTACTGCTGTAAAGACTGGTCTGTTTTGCCATCCCACAAGGCTCAAATTGAGTTAGGCCAGAGGCAGAAAATAGCAATCTCATTGCCATCAAGAAAGCACATCTTTTGGGTTTTTTGCTGGGATGAGGTGGAGGTGTTAAGGAACACAAAGGAAGAGTAAGAGAGTGTGAGAAATTCCTCTCGTCTCCAAATAGGGAAAAGAAAGGGAGAGGGGAAAGCCTTAAAAATATGGATCAAAGGAAGTAAGTGGGTGGAGGGAGAAGAGAAAGCACATCTTTTGAACTTGAGCACAAACCAGCGATAGAGAGACAGATGAGATGGCATGGGGCAGGGATGATGGTAGGAGTAGCAAAGGACCAGAAACGTGTGAAATAGAACTGTGGGCTCACCGTGCAGATAGCAAGAAAACTGAGTATTTACTAGTGAAGTGGGGGAGCTTTTAGGCTCTTCTTGGAGATGCTAGGTCTTCTGACCCATGAAGTGAGAGCTGAGCACTTTTGCATCTGGGCTTACTGACAGAGCTAAAGGAGCTTTGCATCACTTAACCAAACAGTGTGAAAGCCGATATTGTGAGTTTAAGGACCGGAGAGGGGCCTGCTGCGAGCACACCTGGAAAGAGATTATCTTGATGGAAAAGCATCTTCCCTCCCCCAATCTCCAGGTTTGCAGCTCCAAGCCTTTGCTCGAGTTTTGTTCCTGAAATTCTGGTCGGCTCCTTCTCAGTGTTTCTCTAGGTAAATGTCTATCTACTTCTTTAAGCAATTGTGCTCTTCTGACTGACACTTTATTGCCATCTTTTAGAATTTGTTTAGAACTAGTTGTATGAATGCCTGATTAGGGTTTGATTTGTGGTTAATGTGTTGTTGCTACTTACTACTCAACGTCCAGTAAATGTTTCAGAGTGGGACTACTTATTAAAGGTTCAGTGGTGGAATTCTCACCTTCCATGTGGGAGATCCAGGCCGGATTCCTGGCTGTGCATTACTTGTCAGAGGCTTGCGTGCTGGTATGACATCGGAAAGGGGCTGGTGGTGGAGTCTGTAGGAGTTGAGCTGCTAACCCTGAGGCAATGAGCGTCTACTGGCTCGAATTCACCAGCAGCTCTGCAGTAGAAAGGTGGGCAGTCTCATGCCATGTGATTTATAACCTTGGAAAACTGAGGGACAATGACTTATGAGTTGGAACCAACTTGACAACAATGAGTTTGAGGTGGGTTTTGGTGTTGTTGTTCTTTACGATGTTGATGAATTTTCAGACTGAGATGGACTAAGAAGAAAGGACTGATGACCTAAAAAGTTCAACCCTGTGGATCACAACTGTCTTCGCCAGTGAGGAGGCTGGTGCAGGAAATCGCCGCATTTCCTTCCATTGAGCACAGCATCATCAGGAGGCAAGGCCCGCCCCTTGGCAGCTAGCCGCCAGTAACAACAGCTCATTTGTCCATATGTGTTAGACGCGCATGCGCATTATTTCCTGTACAGTGATTGGAACTGTGAGCTCTGTCTGCGGTTAAATTTTCTGGGTTTAAAATTGATTGGTTGTGTAATCATGAGCCAGCATCTCTGCGTTTCAGTTATCTCATATGCAATTTTCAGCTAATAAGAAATTGGGTTGCTGTGAGGATTAAATTAGAGTACACATTTAAAATAGAAGAGTATGTTATGTTATAAGCCGTTTACATAGATTGGCTATTATCATCAATCCTAAGAGCCACTCTATGAGGTAAATATTCTCTGCATCCTGCAGGTGAAAAACCTGAGGCTGACAGGTGAGGGAAATTACTGGCAGAACCAGTATTCGCACACATGTGTCTTACCCAGGTGTAACTACAGCAAGCAGTGTCTACGATGATTAGTTTTTAATTGCCGAATGATTTCTCACAACTGGCAATGGAAAATGTGATGGTGGGCAGAAATTGCTCATTGGTGCCCCCTACCTTTCAAAAGGCTCTTTCTGCATGTGCCATACCTGTTACACTGCAGATACACCTCTAAAAGTATGCAATCTTTTTACGACTTACCAGGATTTTGGAGCTCTGTCTGACATATTCTGGGCATGTTTTCAGGAGAGGCCAGTCCTTGGTGAAAGACGTCATGCTTGGAAGGAGAGGAAGACCCCGGATGAGATGGATTGACACAGTGACTGTGGCAGTGGGGTCAGGTGTGTCAGAGACAGTGAGGTTGTTTCAGGATAGGGCCAGGTTCAGAGCCACTGTTCATAGTGTTGCTATAAAGTGTAGTCAGCTCGATGACACATAAACCACCACCACATACCAGCTGCTGTTAAATTATGGTAATCCCTGTATGCCAGAGTACAAATGTGCTTCACTGGGATTTCAATGACTGC
>NW_006399806.1:287705-303816 GCF_000299155.1 Elephantulus edwardii
CCCAGAACACTACCCTCTTGGAAAAGGAAAAGATTCTTTCATTGTCTTACAAACCCTCCCCCAGGTCCAATCCACCATGTAGCCATTGCTCTGAGACCCTTCTTAATGCACTCAAACTTTTAACTTCTTGGTAAACACTGAGTGTACTAACCATTTGCACTTGCATTCTCAGGGACTCCTTATTTAACATGACCCTTTTGCTGTCGCAGGGAGCTCTGGCAGTATAATCTGCAGGGAGTTCTTCTGCTAATCCAAAGGTGGTACCTCTCTGGCTGTTCGAATTCACTCTTGACTCTAGCAGAGAAATATGGACAATCTGCTCCAGTGTAACTTAGGGAAACCTGCTGGAGGTTCTGAGTAGATGGCAATGAGTTTGAGTCAGTTGAGGAGTTGGTGAGGAGTTGATCCTGACTGACAGCGATCCTATAAACCAGAGTAGAACTGTCCCATAAGGTTTCCAAAGCTGTAATACTTATGGAAGCAGATCGCCATATTTTTCTTCCATAGAGCAGCTTGGTAGGCTCAAACCATCAACCTTTCAGTTAGCAGTTAAGTACTTAACAACCATGCCATAGGCTCCTTTATATAACTAATGCACGCTTTCCCCCTCAAATCTGTATAGATCTGTGCCCTACTACCTCAGCATCACGGCTTTGTACCTCATATAGCAGCTAGCCTACCTGGTGAACAACTTTATAAAGGTCTGCAAACACATGTTGGTTAAATGAGGTCATGAATGTGAAAGTACTTGGCAGAGTGCTTAATGCTTATTTTCTCAGATACTGTTAAAGACCCTCTGTGGAAAAGGCCACACCAGCATAATGAATTTGCAACGATAGGCTCACCTCTTGCAGTTATGAATAGCACAATGGGAAAATTTAAATAAGCGGTTTTTGGAGTGAGTTCAGAGATGAAAACCATTGATGGTTTTCACATTTTTTTAGGAACAAAATCCTGCTTGTCAAATTTTAAATTTTATGCTTAAGTTGAATCATCAATTAGTTAGACAAAAGTGACGATCTGGTTGAAGCTGGATGGACAAAACATATTGTCTGTGGCCTACGTCACCCCTTCTCTCCTTGTGGTATCTCCTCAGAACTTCAGGAAGCTTCACAACATAATCAGACTTTTTATTTATTTGTGTATATATTATTTTTTTAATAGACAAAACCCCCACTTACCAAATGGGCATATGATATGACAAGATTCTTCACCAGAGAAGACATTCAGATGGCAAAACAATACGTAAAGAAATACTCAAGATCACAAACTATTGCTGTTGTTAGGTGCCATCGAATTGAGCGTGACTCATAATGACCCTGTGAACAATGGATCTGAATGCTGCCTTATTCTGTGTATCCTCACCATCTCTGACACACTTGAGCTTGTTGCTGCAGTCACTGTGTCAATCCATCTCATTGAGGGTCTTCCTCTCCTTTCCAAGCTGACCCTCTACCTTTCCAAGCATGCACCCTTCAAAGGAATATAGCCCCAGGAAACAACTTGCACAAAATATGTGAGATGAAGCGTTACCATCCTTGCCTCCAATGAACATTCTGGTTGCACTTTCTCTAACACATATCTGTTTACCTTTTTAGAAGTCCATGGAATATATTTATTTAATATTCTTCTCCAACACCATAGCTCAAAGGTATCAATTTTTCTTCTGCCATCTGTATTCATTGTCCAGCTCTGAGATGTATAACAATTGAATGAAAACACCATGGACTGACACAGGCACATTCTAGTCTTCAAGTTGTAATGTTGCTCCTCGGTAATTTGTGGAGGCGTCTGACAGTAGACTTTCCCACTGCAATACTTCTTTCAATTTCTTGACTGCTGGTACCAAGGATATTGATTGTGGATCCAAGTAAAATGAAATCATTGACAATTTCAATTCTTTCTCCATCTATTGTGATATTGCCTATTGGCCACTGGTGAAAATTTTTGTATTCTTGATACTGAGATGTAATGCATATTGAAGGCTGTAGTCTTTGATATGCAGCAAGAACTACAAGTCATTTCTGCTTTTAGCTAGCAAGATTGTGTCATTTGTGTAATGCAGGTTATTGATGAGTCTTCCTCCAATCCTGATGCCACATTCTTCTTTATAAAGTCCAATTTATAAAATTATTTTCTCAGAATAAAGATTGCAGAGGTATAGAGAAAGGATACAGCCCTGACACACACCTTTACTTATTTATTTATTTATATTTTATTTTACTATTTTTTGTGTGTGTACCATCAAATAGGATCTGACTTGTATAGGAGGAGATTGTCCCTCATCTCCAGCAGAGAATCTGGTGGATATGAACCTGCATGCCTCTGGGATTGTAGTGCAGCTTCTTGACACTAGGCCACCAGAGCTCCCACCTTTTTTTATTTTAACATGCATTATTCCCTTGCTCTGTTCAGATAAATAGTTTCTGGGTCTAGGCACAGATTTTATGCACATATGATTAAGTGTTATGGAATTCCTACTCTTCTTAATATTAGTGATAGCTTGATTTGATGCACACAGTTAAATGGCAATAGATATAATTTTACTCCAGCAACAATACCAAAGTTCAACAGGACGACAAAGAATAAATGCTGGCGTGGGTGTGGTGAGATTGGAACTCTCATCTACTGCTGTTGGCAACATAAAATGGTGCAACCACTGTGGAAAGTAGATGAAAAATGGAAAATAGAAATATCATTTGATCTAGCTATTCCATTAATAAGTAAGTACCCTAAAGAAAGAGCTATATCATGAACAGATATATGTGCATCCATGTTTATTGCAGTGTTATTAACAATAGCAAAGACATAGAAAGAACCCAACTGCCCATCAATAAACAGTGAAACTGTTTTGCATTCACATGACTGTGTACTGTGCAACATTGAAAAACAATAAAGAATAAGGGAAACACTACACAACAGAGATGAATCTAGAAGACATTGTTGTTATTATGTGCTGCCAAGTTGACTATGACTCACAGCGATCTTATGCACAATAGCTCTGAACCCTGCTTTGTACTGAGCCAATCTTACTGTCTCTGACACCATTACCCTTATTACCCCAGTTATCGTATCAATTCATCTCATCTGGGGTCTTCCTCTCATATGCTGTCCCTTGACCCTTTCAAGCATGATATCTTTCTCCAAAGACTGGTCTCTTCTGGCTATATGCCCAAAGTATGTGAGATGCTAAGTTAAATAATAAGTTAAATAAAGGATAAATACTGTATAAGATCACTGTAACAAAAAGCTGAAGAAAAGTTTATACAAAGAATCATTCTAGTATAGTTTCTAGGAAGTGAAATGGGGAGAGTGAAAATGAATTAATAGATAATTAACACATATTAGGATGAATGAATGGATTGTGTGCAATATAATTTATGTTATGGAACAAAATGTCCATAAATGATAGTTTGAAAAAGAAAAAAACAATACCCCAGTATGTTTTGTAAGTTTCCACTCAAATCACAATAAGAAAGTGTATTTTTCTTCTCTCTGTTACTTTTAATGTGCTGGATAAACAACACTGAGAGAGAAAGAAGGTGATTAGTTTAAGACCACAAGTGTCGAGCTGAGTAACATTCTTTCCACTGTGCCATCCTGCCTCAAGGACACACCTGGTCATATGTTCTACTTTCCTTGACTAGGTTCCTGCACATAACAGCTCTGTCTTAGAAGAAGTGCAACCAGGGTGCTTCATAGAGGCAAGGATGGTGACACTCTAGGGGGGTTGTCAGGAACAACCAGTACTTGGAAAAGAACATCATGCCTGGAGAAGGTGGAGGGTCAAAGAGAGAGAGGAAGATTGTCAACAAGATGGACTGGCATAGTGACTGTAACAGTGAACTTGAGCATGACAGAGATCATGAGGAAGGCACAGGATAGGGCCAGGTTCATCTCTCTTGTTCATAGGGTCACTAGGAGCCTGAGTCAGCACAATGTCACCTAACAGATAGATTCGTGTGACTGTGTCAGATAGTTGGCACAAGGCAGGGCACACAGTTTCCTCTCCCATGCCCCGTGTAAGATAATATAATCATACTTCATTTTAGTGTGCTTCACAGACTCTGTGTCTTTTACAAATTCAAAGTGTGTGGCAAACCTGTACCAAGCATGTCTGTTTGTGTCAGATTCCCAGCAGCATCTGCTTCCTTCGTGTCTCTGTGTCATGTTCTGGTCATACTTGTAAGACGTTAAATTTAAAAAATGCTATTTCATACTTTATTGGCTACTAAAAATCCCAAGCTCATTTCTATGGAGGTGGAACCAACTCCTAGCTGACTCTCCACTGTGTGTCTGAGACTAACTCGCAGGAGATGCATTTAGCCCTCTTTCTCTTGTGGAGCTGGTGAATTTGAATGGCTAGAGAGGCTGAGTCTTTGGATTAGCAGCATAACTCCTCAGGGTCACCCAACCGGAGTCACTTCTGTATGGGAAGCCGAAAACTCCTTGTGACTTGTTTGATGGCCACCTTTGCTTTATTGTAGGAGTCTTCCCTCACCCAACCCCACCCCGATTTCTGAACTATGCTTGTACAAATACAACCACCTACATATGTCAGGTGCCGAGTGCTTTGAATTATTTGGAGTCATTGAATTAATAAGGCAAAAGTTTCCAAAAGAGATGATGCTTTAAAAAGCCTTTTATTTAAATGATTAGAGGGAAAGAAAAAGAACAAAATGTGGTTTGAATTTTGAAGTGACATAATGTGTTTAAAGGATTTTAAGCTCAAAATGGCATAAGGAAGGAGACTGACACAGTCAGCTAATGGGATTCTGAGGGCTGTGTTTTACAACCACTGGAGCTCTGGTGGCCTAGATTAAGGGATTGCGCTACAACCCCAAAGTTAGATTGTTTGAATTCACCAGCAGCTCCTCTGGGAAAAGATGGACAATCTCTTCCCATGGGATTTATAGTCTCTGAAAGCCTGTGGGAGGGTCAGCTGAGTTGGTTCTGACTAAAAGGAAATAAGCTAGTTAATTGATTCTCCTAGTAGTTCCCAGTGCAATACATCTCCTGTATTGAACTTGGAAAGTCTTCAGTCAGGGACCTCTCCAAATAATTGAGGAGCTATGATATAAATTTGAGGACTAAGGTGCACCTGATTTAGACCATGGTCTTTTCAATTATTTGTTATGCATTGAGAGCTGGACAATGAATAAGGATGACAGAAGAACTGATATTTTTGAGTTGTGGTGTTGGAGGAGAATACTGAATATCCTATGGACTGCCGAAAGAACAGAGCTATCTTGGAGAAAGTACAGCCAGAGTACTTTGCCTCCTTGGCAATTTTTTTTTTAAAATTTATTTTATTTTATTATTTTTGTGTATGTGTGTACCATCAAATTAGATCTGACAGGTACAGGAGGAGATTGTCCCTCCTTCCCAGGGAGAATCTGGTGGATTTGAACCATGCACCTCTGGGATTGCAGTACAGCTTCTTGCCACTAGGCCACCAGAGCTCCCTAAAGGTGATAAAATTTTGTCTCACATATTTTGTACATGTTGCTAGGAGAGATTATTACATGGAGAGGGACATCATGCTTGGAAAGTCGGAGGGACAGTTAAAGAGAGGAAGATATTCAACCAGATGGATAGACACAGTGACTGCCACGATGGGCTCTAGTGTGTCAGAAATGATAAGGATGGCACAGGGTAGGACAGGAATCAAGTTTGTTGTTCAGAGAGTTGTTATGGGTGGTACTCGATTCAATGGCACCTAACAATAAAAATAACAACATTAGTATTTAGCCAATAGATTCTCCTTAGTGACACTATTGCTCATTATTTCATGATGCACAATGTCTTCAAGGAAAATAATCTAATATATAGAATAATATCCTAGGCTATAAAATTGTGCTAGCATCAGGGAAGCAATGTAAAATTCAATCCTTTAAATTACAATTCACAGATTGCATAAAGAAATGAATAGTTCCTTCAAGGTTGGAATCAGAAGTAATGTAGATGCATCAATCTCAGATTGTATATCTTCAACAAACACTTTAAAAAATACTAGCCAGACCTTAGCACTGCATTGAAAACATAAAAGTGATCTCAAAGAGAGTCTTAGGGAAGATCTATACTAATCTTCCTACATTAATCTTTTGCACGCTGAAGATTAGCCGTATGGATGTGGTTTGAGGTGGCTCTAGGGAGGTTCTGATGACTTTGCAGGGAGTCTGTGAACTTGCATGGTATCTGCAATGGAAAATATGGGAATATATGAGGACAGCATGTGTTATCTTCAAGAAGAGACCATTTTAGATTTCAGAAGCAGTCATTGGATGCCTTTGCAATGAGGGAGTTCTGGTGACGCAGTCCATTGGGAGCTGTGCTGCTCACCCCAAGTCAAGCCTCTCCCGAGTACTGAATCCACCAGTGGTTCCACAGGATTAAGGCAATCTCTTCCCTTGTGACTTACAGCCTCAGCAACCCAATGATGGGGCAGTTGTAGGTTGGTTCCCACACAATGTCAAGAAAAGAAGGAGGAAGAAGGGAGCTGGGGTTGCAGGCCAGGCTCATCCCATTTGACTGCGTGACTTTGGACAAGTATGTATGTCTTCTCCAGGACTTTGTGTTCTTGGCTGCAGAATTCATTTTTCTATGAAAACTAACTGGATTATGACTGAGAGAAGGTCTTGTAAAGCATTTACATTCAGATATCACTTGAGACCTCAAGGGCACTTCTGAGTGCTCCTCTGAGCTTCAGTATTGACCCAGATGTGTAATGAAATGCAGTGAAGTATCTTTTGGCATTCGCTCCAAATAACTCATCAGAACCAAGCATTTCATTTGGTCAAATCAACCTTCACCATTTTACTGTTTTTCATCTCATTTTGGGTTTCTCCCAGAGGCTCAGGCTCCTTTGCCCTCTATTACACAGATTAGCTTTCCTTGTGATGGGGACCACTGGTGCCAAGCCAACACTAAGGTCCTAGGGACTCAGTTTGTTTCCCAAGCACTTCCCAGATTATTATCTTGACTGCATCTTTCTTTCTTCTCTGAATTCAGCTTGTGATATTACAAAGTACAGCATTAAACATATTTTAGTGTCTTAAAGGGCTCCCTGGAGGTACAAATAGTTAAGTGCTTGGATCCTAATGAAAAGTGGTTTTAACTTGGCCCTGGTAGCAGAATGGATTAAGTGTTGGACTGTTAACTGAGTGGTGTGCAGTTTGTGCCCACCAATGACTCTGACGGAGAAACAGGCAGTTTTCTCGTCCTGGAAGGTCTCTGTGAGTTTGAAACAACTCAATAGCAACTAACTACAAATTTTAATTTGCTGTTATAATTATTTGGAAAAAAATTCAGAATAAGATAAATACTTGGGATTTATGTTTGAATACAAATGATGTGAATGAGAACATAATGAGTTTGAGAAAGATTAAAAAAATATTCTCTAGTAGTTCCTATTTGAACAAATAAATCAGTAAATATTAAGGATACGTTTGATTATTCTTAGTTTTGTCATTGATCTACCCGAGGTGAAATGTGAGTATGAGGTCAGATGTATTCATCAACACAGGTAAGCCTGTTTGTGGCTGCTAGGTGCCTTGACTAGAATTGTCCACAGGGTTTCCTAGGCTTCAGTCTTTATAGGAAGGATTGTGGTGGCAAACTAAGTAAGCCTTCAGCTGCTAACAGAATGGTTGAATGTTTGAAACATCAGTTTCTCCAGGGGATTACAGAATCCCAACAACCCAATGACCTCAAGTTGATTGTAACTTATGGTGACTCTACAGGATAGAGTTGTTGTTGTGTGCGATTGAGTCAGAGCTGACCCTCCAGTGGGTTTCCAGAGGCAATAATCACACAGAAGGTGATTTCCCATCTTTCATCTGTGGAGCAGCTATTGGATTTGAATCCCATGCCTTTGGGACTGCAATGTAGATTCTTACCACTAAACCAGTAGAGCTGCCCTGTTTGGGTGTGTGAAAATGTAAATTTTTACAAAAGCAGAATGCCTCCTCTTTCCACTGTAGATTACGTGGTGGGCTTGAACCACTGACATCTCAATTAGGAGCCAAATGACTTAATGAAAGCACCATTGGAAAAGCATCTTACAGAAAAGTTTTATAGCTTCTTCTGTAAAGATTATAGCTTAGAAAACACTATGGAAGTTTTCGTGCCACTAAGGTGATCATTGGATCAACTTCCCTAGCCATCTGTAAGAGAAAAACTAATAGATCTCTTCCCGTAAAGGTTGCGTACTGTTGAGTGAGAACTTACCCCTAGCCCTGTTTAGCTTGAAATTGTTTTGGTTTTTTTTATCCTATATGATAAATCTTTGAAAGATCCTTAAATTGAAAGAGTCATTTTTAGTATTGCTTATAAATTTGAATTTTCCTTTCAAACACAACCTTTATAGAAATCTTTGTTTGATTTAGGTAACTTTGGTCCTAGGATGCTAATCAGAGAAGATTTTAGTGCCTAAAGTAATCTCTTGAGCTATCTACACTAATGAGGGGACAGATCAGAAAAGTTGAATCTCTCCAATGTATGGTTTTAGCCCCATGGTGAAAAAATATTCTAAACCATTCCTTGTATGCTTCCAGAACCAAAAGGCACACTTCCATAAAGTTAATTTTAAATCAGTGGAAGCCTCCAGGCTTCGGGGGCTATATATCTTGACAGTATTAGACTGCCTTTAAGTGCTCCTAGGGAGCAGAAGGTGGATTTGAACTAATGACCTTTGGTTAATAGTCCAATACATTATACACTACACTATCAGGGTGCCTTAAAAGCACTCAGGCAGGTGGGCACAAAGTGAGTCTAAAGACCAGTAATTTATTACTTTCGCACCTGCCCCCAAACCTGCTTCTTGGCCGGCGTGAGCTTCAGCAGGTGTGTAAAATGAGCCCTAATTACGGTTTTGCCTCTCTGCTCATTTATTGTGCTGCATTGTGCAAGGTTGACTCTGATAGCCAAATCCAGATCTACAGTCCCCTCTGTTCCAGAGAGTCCATTAGAAATTCCAGATTTGTTACCTGGGGGACCAATTAATTCAATTTAGAGCTCTAAGCTGATCAAGCCATTTGTATGCAGCTTCAAGGAAAGAGCATGGTTATGTGCAGCTTCTAGCTGCCTGGATACAGACCTGGGAAAGCCAAGCATTGGTAGAAAGGAATGTAAATAATATGTTTATTTGTCTTATGAGATGGTAGTGCTTTACTTTAGCAGAACACCAATATTTTCCACCTTTGGCAAGGGGCAATCTTAGCACTATTTTATCACTTGTTTTAGGGCAAAATGTTTTGTGTTTTCCTTCTCTGACTGGTTTGTTTTACACAGGTTACGGATTTTGAGGCTTTACATTTAACATAAAAGATATGATTGTGATATTGACTGTTCTTTGACCTAAGAGGTTAGTGAGTTGATGTGCAAAGTAAAATGTGAATTTTGTGAAAACAAATTAGTTTATTTGTTTTAAGGGTTCAGGAGAGAATTTGGGGGCTACTAGAAGAGTAGTGAATATCCCATTGACCTCAAAAGAACAAAAGATATCTCAGGAAAAGTGCAGCCAGAGTGCACCTTGGAGGCAAGAATGGCAGGACTTTCTTCATCTCACTCTGGCCACATTGCTAGGAGATGCTATTCCTGGGAGAGGGATGTCGTGCTTGGAAAGGTGGCATGGGAGGGAAAGAGAGGAAGACCCTTAACAAAATGGATTGACACAGTGACTGCAGCAATGAGGTCAAGTATGTCAGAGAAGATGAGGATGGCACAAGATAGGATGACGTTCAGATCTGCAGTTCATACGGTCACTATGACTCATACTTGACACAACAGCACCTGACAATGATATCATGGAATTATTGTTCATAGGGTTTTCAAAGACCTGCTACTTCAGAAGTACATGGACAATCTTATTTTCTAGTCTGTCTTAATCTGGGAACTCTACTGAAATCTCGGGGGACCCTGCTGGTTTTTGAAACACCAGTAATATAGTTTCCAACATCACAGCAACCCACAAATTGCCCCAGTAAAACATACTGACAAATACATGCAATACTAATTAGAATAAATGATAATCAAGGAAACATATAAAAACTGTGCGCCAGGGATGTGTCCTATCTCCATACCTTTTCAACCTGTATGCAGAACAGATTACCCGAGAGGCTGGGCTCTATGAGGAGACCCGTGGCGTTAGGATTGGTGGAAGATCTACCAACAATCTGCGTTATGCAGATGACACAACCTTGCTCGCTGAAACTGAGGAGGACCTCATGCACTTACTGCAGAGGGTCAAGGACTGCAGCCTTCAGTATGGACTGAGGCTCAATGTCAAGAAGACAAAGATTCTCACCACTGGACCAATTGGTAGCATCAGGATGGATGGCGAAGAGACTGAGATTGTTCACAGCTTCAGTTTGCTCAGCTCCACAGTCAACACTCTTGGCACCAGTAGCCAGGAAATAAAAAAAATTGCGATGGGAAAGTCTGCTGTTAAGGACCTCTCTAAAGTACTCAAGAGTAATGGTGTCTCTTTGGAGATGAAGGTGCGCCTGATACAGGCCATTGTCTTTGCAATCACTTCTTATGCATCAGAGAGCTGGACAATGACTAGGGAGGACAGAAGGAGAGTTGATGCTTTTGAGCTGTGGTGCTGGAGAAGAGTACTGAATGTACCATGGACTGCCAAGAAAACAAACAGATTCATCCTAGAGTAGGTTAAACCAGGCTACTCCTTGGAGGCAAGTATTCTCGGGCTTCGTCTGACATACTTTGGACATGTTGCAAGGAGAGACAGGTCTTTGGAGAGGGACGTCATGCTGGCTAGAGTAGAGGGACAGCACAGGAGGGGAAGACCCTCCATGAGGTGGATTGATTCAGTGACTGGGGTAATCGGGATGGGTGTGTCAGAGGCAATGCGATTGGCACAGGATAGAGCAGGGTTTAGGGCTGTTGTACATAGGGTCGCTATGAATCGCAAATGACTCGACCGCACATAGCAAACCATAGAGACAACAGGCATTCAAATATCGTGGCACAGATACTCTTCTCTGGCCTCCTCTTTTTTTTTTAAACTTTTTAAAAATCGCTTTCAATGAAAGTTTACAGAGACTTTAGATTTCCATTCATTCATTGTTGCACTTTTCTCCCTGCCCACATCTCCTCCCTCAATTCACTTTTCTCTTTGAAAATTAAAAGAAAAAAATTCTTTCATTATCATTCAATCCTTCCCCCCCAAGTCCACCCCACTATGTCACCTTCATTCTTGACTCCTGTCATAACAACAATATCTAATCACATATCCATTTTCACATTTGAAACTTCAGTGTCACAGTGTTCAGCTTCACAGCAACCATGAGTTTCCTCTCTGTACAGCAAGTGGACAGGCCAGGACTATATGACCTAGAAGAATGTTTCACCAGAAACAATTAAAGACAAGCCTGAGGGCCGTGGATTAGAGTCACCCACCTTTGGCTTAGTAGCATCACTTTCTGCCCGCTAGGCCCCCTGACCTCTCTGTATGCTGGTGTTGTTGTTGTTAAGTGTGGTCGAGTCGTAGGCGACTCAGAGTGACCCTGTGAACGAAAGACATGGACACTTGTATAATAACTGTTGTCCTTTCTCCAAGTTCATGGAGTTTCTGGAGGCAAGCTATTTTGGAAGTGAATGCTACTCCTGCTTCCAAGCTTGTTTTAATCAGGAAGCTCCACCAAACACTGTCCGCCATGGGTAACCATTTTCATATTTGATTGGCAGTGCAGTTCCTTACCACTAAGCCATGTTCATTACATGGCTTGTTTTTCAGGTAAGACTTTTTAAAGCGAGCTTTTAGGAGAATTTATTAGAGCTTTTGCTAGAGTAAAAATTAAGTAAATAATGCAAAACTGGGAGGAGAGGATATTAAAACAGATTTTATCAAGATAAGGGGCAGAAGGTCATGTTTTATAAATGTACCCTTAGGCATAGTGCCAAAGCCCTGACACGCACAGTAAGCTGCCCCCTTTCCCAGCTCAACTCTGCCAAAGCAATCTAATTAGGCACATGAGTGACTTGAAGAACAGTGGATGGAAATAAGAACCACTCATCAAACTTTCAACTCTGCATGACAACAGCTCATTGGCCCATAATAGCCCCAAGGCACACCCAGATGCATTGTTGTTGTTAGGTGCCATTGAGTTGAGTATGCCTCAAAGTGACCCTATAAACCCTGTTCTATCCTGCATTATCCTCACACTTCCTGACACACAAGAGCCGTTTGAGACAGTCACCACATCAGTCCACCTGGCCGAAGGTCTTCCTCCCCTTCACTGACCCTCCGTCCTTCCTAGCATCATGTCCTTCT
Organism: Elephantulus edwardii; assembly: GCF_000299155.1. Classification (NCBI taxonomy): domain Eukaryota; kingdom Metazoa; phylum Chordata; class Mammalia; order Macroscelidea; family Macroscelididae; genus Elephantulus; species Elephantulus edwardii. The sequence continues at coordinate 300,001 of NW_006399806.1, forward strand.
CCAAGGAATAGCTCCTCCTGGCAACATGCCAAAAGTATGTGAGGCAATGATCTTCAGCAGCAAGCATTTCATATTCTCCTCACTTTCAGCAAGCAAGGTTGTGCCACAGCACCAGGGATATCATTGCTGATGTCAGAGGGATCCTGGCTGAAAGCAGAGAACACTAAAAGAATGTCTATTTCTGTTCTATTGACTATGCAAAGGCATTTGACTGTGTGGATCATAACAAATGACGGCAAACACTGAGAAGAATGGGAATCCCAGAGCACTTAATTTTATTCATAAGCAATCTATACCTAGATCAAGAAGATGTTTTAACAGAGCAAGAGAATATTGCATAGTTTAAAGTCAGGAGGAGTGTCTCTCAGGGTTGTATCCTTTCTCCATATCTATTTAATCTGTATGCGGAATAAATTATTCAAGAAACTAGACTAGACTCTAAGAAGAAGAATGTGGCATCAGAATTGGAGGAAGACCCATCAACAACTTGCATTGTACAGAGGACTCAACTTTGCTTGCAAAAACTTTCGCAGGTACCTACAATTTTATTAATTAGAAACTATTATAATTGTTATGGACAAATAGTCAATAAAGCACAAAAAAGACATTCTTTTGGTATTCTCTGCTTTCCACCAGGATCTTCTGACAACAACAATACTATTCCTGGTGCCATGGCCTTTTTTAAACCCAGGTTGAACTTCTGGAAGTTGTCTGGCCATTTTTGTATGATCTTCAGCAATATAGTTTGTTGCATGTGATATTAGTGATATTGTTCAATATCAATATTTCTACACTCTGTTGAATCACTTTTCTTGGGAATGGGGACAAATATGGATCTCTCCCAGTCAGTTGGCCAGGTAGCTGTCTTTCAAATTTCTTGGCGCAGATTGGTAAGCATGTACAAGGTTGCATTTGTTAGTTGAAATAGGTCATTTGATATTCCACCTGTTCTTGGGCCTTATTTTTTGCCAATGCCTTCATTGCATTTTGAGCTTCTTCCTTCATTACCATTTGCTCTTTATCATACAGTACTTCCTGACATATCTCAAAGTTTGCCAATTCTTTCTGGTAGAGTAACTCTGTGTTTTTCTTCCATTTCTTTCTTGATGCTTCCTGAATCATTCAAGATCTTGCCCATAGCATCTCTTAATGTTGCAACTCAAGGCTTGAACTTGTTTTTCAGTTCTTTCAGCCTCTTGAGAAATGCCAAGCAAGTTCTCCCTTTTGAAGCTCTAGCTCTCTGCACATTCCATTATAATACTTTGCTTTATCTTCTTTAGCAGCCTTTTGAAATCTTCTGTTCAGCTCTTTTACTTCAAAATCTCTTCCCTTTGTTTTGGTTTCTCAATACTCTAATACAATTTTCAGAGTCTCTTCTTTTTTTTTAAATAGGTTTTTTCATTAATGATTTTTAAAATGCAACATATATCTTTTTACAGCATAGTCTTTCCATTTAATTCCCCCCATTCATTCATTGTTGCACATTTTCTTCCCTGCCCACCTCTCTCCCCAGTTCATTTTTCTCTTTGAAAAGAAAAAAAATTCTTTCATTGTTATAAATCCCCCCAAGTCCATAGGCCACTATACTATGCATTTCTTTTTCTGTAATCGTGTCATAAAAGTCCCTAATCCTAAATTCATTTTAAACAGTTCTCTCCCTCATCTGTTTCAAGGCAGTATACATTCTTTATCCCTTCTTACTTTCCCCTCAACTCTGATGTCAGTCCTGTTTCACAACAGTGGCACTGTGCAGTATTTGTCTTTTTGTGACTGAGATATTTCACTCAGCATAATGTTCCCCAGGTTCACCCATTTTGATAATATTTCATGCATTCCTTGTTTTTCAATGCAGCATAGTATTCCATTGTGTGACTATACCACAGCTTCTCTATCCATTTGTTTGTTGATGGGTATTTGGGTTGTTGCCAGCTCCTTGCTATTGTGAACAAAGCTGTGATAAACATGGGTGTGCATATATCTGCTTGGATGTCAATTATGGTCTCTTTGGGGTATATTCCCAGTAGTGGAATTGCTGAGTCAGATGGTATTTCTGTTTGCAACTTTTGAGAAAGTGCCATACTACCTTTCATAGTGTTTGCACCATTTTACACTCCCACCAACAGCAAATAAGGGTTCCAGTTTCTCCAAAACGTCACCAACATTTGTTGCTGCTCTCTTGAATTTTGCTATTCCATCAGGCATGAGATGATATCTCATAGTTGGGGGTTTTTTGGTTTGTTTTCTTTTTAAAAAATTTATTATTAATTTCAATGAAAATTTTCAGAGACTTTGGATTTCCATCCATTCATTATTGCACTTTTCTCTCCTCTCAACCCTCCCCCCAGTACACTACACTCTTGGAAAAGTAAAAGAAAAAGTTTTTCATTGTTTTATAATCCCTTCCCCCTGGTCCACTCTACTATGCAGTCCTCGCTCTGGACCCCCGTCATGACAAAAATACCTAATCACATATCCCTTTTAAACAGTTTTTTCCCTCATCTGTTTCAATGCAGTATACATTATTGAACCCATCTTTCTCAGTCTTCCCCCAACTCCAATGTCAGTCCTATTTTACAACAGTGGCACCATGCAGTATTTATCCTTTTGTGACTGAGATACTTCACTCAGCATAGTGTCCTCCAGGGTCACCCATTTTGAATAATACTGCATGAGTTCCTCGTTTTTCAATGCAGCATAGTATTCCATTGTGTGACTATATCACAGCTTCTCTATCCATTCGTTTGTTGATGGGCACTTAGGTATTCCAGTACTGAATATTTAACCAGCTGGATATGATGACACATCAGTTCTAGGAGCTACCAAGTTTTGTTGAATCATTCGTGTTGTTAGGCACCATTGAGTTGAATCTGACTGAATCATTCCATCTCTTTGGATATCTTCACCTCCTTATCTAACCTTTTACCTTTCCACACATGACATCTTTTTCCAGGGGATGATCTCTCCTGACAACATTCCCAAAATATGTAAGATGAAGTTTCACCATCTTTGCCTTCAAAGAGCATCTTGGTTTCTCTTTCTCCAAGACAGATTTGTTTGTTCTTTAGTTAGCCCATAGGATTCAATACTTTTTGCTAACACCACAATTTGAATGTATCGATTCTTCATCAGTTTTTCTTACTCACTTTCCAACTTTTAGATGCATGGAAAGTTATTGGAAACATCAAGGGTTGAATCAGGTGCATCTTGGTCTATAAATGGACATTCTTGCTTTTATTCCTTAGCACTTTAAAGAGATGCTTGACAGAAGCTTTGCCAAATGCAACATGTCTTCTAATTTCAAGACACTGTGCTGCATGTCCTCACTAAGTTGTGCCAAGAAGTCAGGAGGACAACCAGCTGGCTGACTGACTGGAAAATATCTATATTTGTTCTCATTCCAAAGAAAGGTGACCTAACAGAGTGTGGAAATTATCGAACAATATCATTAATATCACATACAAGAAACATTTGGCTGAAAAGTATCCAAAAACATTTGGAACAATATGCCAAAGAGAACTGCCAGATGTGCAGGCTGGATTTAGAAGAGGTTTTGGTACTAGGGATATTATGGCTAATATTAGATGGATCTTGGCAGAAAGCAAAGAATACCGGAAGAATGTCTATCTGTGCTTCATTGACTATGCAAAGGCTTTCGACTATGTGGACCATAACAAGCTGTGGCTGACATTGAGAAGAATGGGAATCCCAGAACATTTGATCGTGCTAATGCGAAACCTATACTTGGACCAAGAGGCAGTCATCAGAACAGAGCAAGGAGACACTATATGGTTCAAAATCAAGAAGGGGCTCCGTCAG
>NW_006399806.1:306741-329811 GCF_000299155.1 Elephantulus edwardii
ATGACAATAATACCTAATCATATATCCCTTTTAAACAGTTCTCTCCCTCATCTGCACAATTTATACTTTTGGCACCAGCAGTCAGGAAGTCAAAAGATTAATGTAATGTAAAAATCTGCTATCAGGGACCTCTCCAGACTATTGAGAAGCAAAGTTGTCAGTCTAGAGACTAAGGTGTACTTGTCTTTACAATCAGAGAGCTGGATAATGACTAAGAATGACAGAAAAAGAATCGATGCCTTTGAGTTGTGGTGCTGAAGAACAGTCTTGAACATACCATGGACCACCAAGAAAACAAGTAAGTCTATCTTGGAGAGGTTGAAACCAAGTTTCTCCTCAGAGGCTAGGATTTTGAAGGCCCATCTCACATATTTTGGGCACATGGCAAGGAGGGACCAGTCTTTGGAGAAGTACATCATGCTCAGAAGGGTGGAGGGACAGTGCAGGAGAGGAAGACTGGATGAGATGGATTGATAGAGTAACTGGTGCAAAGGGGTTGGCGTGTAAAAGTCAGTGAGACTGGCTCAGGATAGGGCAGGCTTCAGAGCTGTTGTGCATAGGGTCGCTGTGAGTCACAGGTGATTCAATGGCACATAACAACAACAACAACAATTTGTGATAACAACAATAATTATTACAGTTAGGCTTTATTATTCATTCCTTTATTCTTTTGTTTTGTTTGTTTGTATTAAAGTGCATTGACATGCCTGTCAATGGACTTCATGATTGACGGAGAGGAGATTGAAACTGTCAACAGCTTCCCCTTGCTGGAATCCACAATTAACACCCATGGTATCAGCAGTCAGGAAATAAGGAGACACATTGCACTGGGAAAATCTGAAAGTAAGGACCTTTTCAAATAATTGAGTAGTAGTAATGTCAGTTTGAAGACTAAGGTGCGTCTGATTTAGGCTATAGTCTTTCTGATTACTAGCTATGCATCTGAGAGCTGGACAATGAATAAGGATGATAGAAAAAGAATTGATGGCTTTGAGCTGTGGTTTTGGAGAAGAGCATTGAACATGCCATGGACAGCCAAGAGCACTAGCAGATATGTCTTGGAGAGGGTGCAGCTGGAGTGCTCTTGGGACACAAGAATGATAAGGCTTCGACTCACATACTTTGGGCATGTTGCTAGGAGGGGCTACTCCTTGGAGAAGGACATGATGCTGGGAAGGGTGGAGGGTTGATGAAAGAGAGGAAGACCCTCAACTTGGTGGATTGATACAGTGACTGCTACAATGGACTCTGTGTGTCAGGAAGTATAAGGATGGTGCAGGACAGAACAGGGCTCAGATCTTTTGTTCATAGGGTTGGTATGAGCTGTTGTTGATTTGATGGCACCTAACAACAATAACAATTAAAGTGCACCACATACTGTTTCATCCAGTTTAATTATCACCACTATTTTAAAGATAAGTTACTACAGTTTGAGGAGAAAAAAGAACACATTTCAGTCTAATGGTTTTATTTATTCTGACAGAGTAAAAAAAAAAAGTCATAGTGCAAAAGTTTCATAAAAAATAGAAAATATTTCACTTTATTCCAAGACTGGCATAGTAACATGCCATTACTGAGTGCTTCACTCCGTTTTGACTTTAGAGCTAACTTAAGTGGCTTTGTTGTTTAGTACATGAGATTCTCAGCAGAAGGAGAGGTGTTTCTTGGAAGAGATGGTCCTTAAAGGATAAAAGAGAGAAGTTTTGTTTATTTAAGACATGTGATTACTAACTCCAAAGCATGTCTATAACTGAGGACTCTCCTGCTTCACATTGAGGACCAGTTTGCAAACAAATGTTTCTATGGAAAAGAACTAATTTCTACACAAGTTGGAGCATTTCCTCCCCCCCCCCTCCCCCTTCAGTTTGCTTTTCATCCTTGACAGTAAGGAATTTAATTCCACAAATACAATCGCATGATTATCTATTGCTGTTGTTACTGGTTTTTTTTTTTTAATTATATAGTGCTGCCAGCACAAATACCACAAATGGGTGGTTTGAGCAAGCAGAAATTTATTACCTTATAGTTTAGGAGACCAGGAATCTCATTTTAGTGCTGACTTCCAGGAAACTTTTTCTTCTTTCTCTTGCCTCTGAAATAAGGTCCTTATCTTTTCTGAAGCTTCTCATCTTTGTCCATCTTCATATCTCTTGGCATCACTTTATTTATATCTGAAAAGAGAATAACTGAAGATACTCCACTGAATATTGCCTTATCAACATAAAATGAAATCCCATTCCCAGATGGGAATAAAACAACAGGAATAGCAGTTACATATTTTTGGGGGCACACAATTCAATCTATAACAGCTGTCATTGAGTTGGTTCTCAAATCATGGCAACTCCAAGCACAGCTGTCCTGTGCCATCCTCAGGATCAGATTGTTGCCATGCATTCATTCTTTTTTTAAAAAAACCTATATATCAGGCCCTTTTTCCTAGTCTTTTTTAACCCCAGAAGCTTCACTGAAAGCAAAACACTAAGGACCACAGACTGACAGGTGATGACTGCACATAATGGCACTGGCTGGGGGACTAACTTAAAATCACAGCTCTTCACAATGGATTATCTAATACCTGGGGTAATATAATAAACTGGAAAGCAAAACAGGTGGAAAATTTGTATTTGGTGACTGTCAATGGGCAGAATTGGAAAACATGGAAATATATGCAAATTCTATTGTAAAGTATTGCCGCAAAGTCTGAGGTGCCATGGTGATAGAATTCTGTCTTTTTTAGATTTACCTTTAAAATACCCCAAAAGACTCATACATAAAAATTATAAAATACTCCAGCAGCTTAACAAGAAAAAGGAAACAACCCAAACACAAAGTGGGCACAGGATATGAACAGACACTTCACCAAAGAAGACATTCAGATGGCCAACAAACATATGAAGAAATGTTCAAAATCCCTTGCTGTCAGAGTGATGAAGGTCAAAACAACTATGAGATATTATCTCATCCCAGCAACAATAGCAAATTCAACAGGGCAACAAACAACAAAAGCAAGCATGGTTGTAGAGAAATTGGAACTCTTATCCACTGATGGTGGGAATGTAAGAGGGTAAAACCACTATGCAAGGCAGTCTGGTGCTTTCTCAAAAACTTAGAAATACCATTTGACTTAGCCATCCTACCAGTGGGAATATTCTCTAAGAAAATAGGAGCCATGACTCAAACAGATGTAAGCACACCCATGTCTATTGCTATGTTTTTACAACAGCAAAGAGATGTAAGCAACTCAAGTGCCCATCAAGAAATGAACAAGTAGAAAAACCATGGTATATTCACAAAATAGAATACTATGCAGCACTGGAAGACAATGAACTTATAAAACACTATACAACGAGTGTACTGGGGGAGGGGTGGGCAGGGAGAAAAGTGCAACAATCAATGAATGGAAATCCAAAGTCTCTGTAAATTTTCATATAACTTAATAAAAAAAATGAAAAAAAAACCCCACCCCCACTATACAACATGGGTGACCCTGGAAGACAGTATTCTGGGTGAAATATCTCAGTCACAAAAGAACATACACTGTATAACACCCCTGTTGTAAAATAGGACTAACATGAGGGATTAGGGGTAGAACAGGAAAATAGTGGCTAGATGATAAACACTGCACTGGAACAGATGAAAGGAAGGACTATATGAAGTGGAATGTATGATTGGACATTATATGTGTGACAACTGACAATCTGGAACAAGAGGTTCATTACAAAGTGAACTATGAAAGGAGGAAGGGAGCAGGAGCGAGGAAAATGTGCAACAACAAATGAGTGAAAATCCAACCTTTCTGTAAACTTTCATTAAAAAAAATTCACAATTTAAAAACCAAACAAAAAATAAAATATCACTGAAGATATGCATTATTTGTAATCACATTAGAAACAGAGGATAAGAGTATATGTGCTGCCGAAGCGAGCACAGAAACAGAGGATAAGAGAATATCCCTAGGTTAGCATTTGAAGGGTGTTTCTACTAATTGCAAAATTGATTGTATTAAATTGAGAAACACTTTCAAAGGTTATCCATTCTGACCCCTCTGCTTGAGAAGGGCTTGACCCAATTTCTCTGTCTTCCTGGAGATCAGGAACAAGGAAGTGCCGTAGGCAGGGAGATAAATCCCAAGCTGCACAGAAAATATTATGTGAAGCAGTCAAAGTGCCAAACCATTGTTCCACTAATCCACCTCAGACTCTAAGTCAAACAAATAAATAATCTCTTTCTATGTCCATTTCATACTGCAGCTTTCAATGTAAAGCACCAAGGAAAAGGGACTTGTGCACTCATTACTTGCATTTGGAGATGTGCAATTTATTTCCTACCATGGAAAGTTCAACAGCAAAGAATATTTCAACATATTCCAGCACAGCTATACTGGATAAATGCCTATTAGACTATAAATTGGATTAAGGATATTCTCACTGTTTATCTTTCTAAGTTTAGATCTGAGAAAAGGAATTTAATGCTCTAAATACCCAATGAAGAGAGAGCGGAGGACATACAATTAGCTATGTCTGTTACAACAGAAGGCCTACACAGATCTCAACTCAATCAAGCATGAATAAAAACAAAGAAAGAAAAGCATGAAAAATAAGTCCATGAAATATTCTACAGTACAAAGGAAGTGTTGTAAACCTAGAAGGTCAAAGGCAAAGCACACTTATAAAATTTATGTGTTATGAAAAATAGAATATCTCAATATTTGTTCATTGATCCAATAAGATGCAGGAAGGAGTGGCATTTATGGAGTATGAAAAGCCAGTAACTAAGAAAACACTGTCCAGGATAAAGGATAGCATGAAATGGAAGTGAGATGTAAGAGAAAAAGGATATAAGGAATTTAATTTCCCACCCAGGAAGACAAATTAGCTGTAGAAAGCAGAATTGACACTACATAAAATTTAATCATTGAGAAGAAGAAAAATGTTCAAAACGTCATTGACTAATGTGGAAAAGAGGTTATGAAGAAAACATACTGATAGTAGAAGCTGACAAGTGAAGAGGCACCTACAGATTTTAAGTGCTCATTAGAAGATGAAGGTACAAAGTTCACAAAGTTGAGAACAAAATGAAACAAATGAGCTAGTCTTTGCATTGAGCTGGTGACATAAGAAAAATGGAGGAGTATTTCAAACATCTCCAAAACAAAAAAGAAGAAAGTCCAACTCACTGCCTTTGAGGCGGTTCTTATCATTGCTGACTATCCCTCTGGTTTAGGAGGTTGTAAATAGTAACGGGAGGGGACCACACACCTTTCTTCCATGAAGCAGCTGGTAGATTCCAACTGTCTTAGACGTTTGGCTTTTTGTATTAACAGCACAATTTGCTAGAGTTAACCATGCCAGAACTAAGAAATATGTCTTAGTGATTGTGCAACCACGCTACTCCTTGGAGACAAAGATGAAATTTCCTCGCACATACTTTGGGCATGTTTGTAGGGGGAACCTGTCCTTGGAAAAGAACATCATTTTAAGAAAGATGAAGCATCAGCCAAAGGGAGGAAAATCCTCAATGAGATTCATCGACACAATGATTGTAACAATGATGATATCAAAGATAATGAGGATCCCACGTGATAGGATACGGCTCAAGTCTGTTGTTCATAAGGTTGCAATGAGCCGTCGTCACGTTAGCGAAACCTAACAAATAACAAGTCCGCGCCCATGAGAGTCTTTAAACTAAAACACACTGCTCAGAACAGATCCTCCAGTGAGTTTTCAGAGACTGTAAATTGCACAGGGAGCAATTGCCCATCTTACTTCGGTGGAGCTGCTGGTGGATTTCAACCACTCAAAAGGTGCCACCTTTGGGTTAGCAGTGTAGCTCCCTGTGGACTAAGACACCAGAGCTACAAGAGTTTTTAAAACGTAGTAATTGATACATTTGTAACTAGGATATATTTTGCTGTAGATCAAAGTGAAAAAGAATCAACACTATCATATTAAAATATATTGATAATAAATTGAATTTGTTCTTGAAAACAATGTACTCGAATTTTGTAAATAATGTAGTAGAAGAAGGAAAAAAGATATTGATTGATAATAGTGGTTGTGTGTAGTTTAGGTGGAATTACATTGTCTTAGAGAGGGTCAAGATTTTTGGTATTTTGAAAGACACTGATGTGATATTGGTAAGGGTAAGTAAATCTTTGTCATTCTTTAGTGAATCTAACTCCAGAGTGCCGAATTTTTTGTCTTTGTCTTAAAATAAGTACTTTGTAAATCTGTCCTTGGAAATCTAGCCACAAGAATCTACCCAGCAGCAACAAGCTTAGTAGCAACCAGATTGTCATCTCAAAATGCTATTTTCCCTGAACAGAAATTAATTTCGGAAAAAAAATAGATGATTCCAGATTTGTTGCTGGAAATACAAAAGATGACTTTGGAACATAATGTCTTTCAGCGCAAAGAGGAGGATCCCACTGGCAAAGATGGGATTATTTGACCATCAATAAGAATAATAACTGTAAGACATTGAAATACATAAAAAATATTTAAGGGTTCACGTTAATATTAAAATTAAGATATAACTGAGTTTTTAAGAGGATTATAGAAAATTATTTTTGAAAACTGACAACTGAAGGAAAAGATCAGATTTGCCTTTCTTGTATAAACTTGTATCAGTGTGACTAAGTAGTTGACAAGCAAAGCTGTCAACTAAAAATTAAAGAAGAAATCACACAACGAGGTTATCATAATGTTGTAACTTCCCTGTGTCTAGAGGACATAGGTCTTAGTGAGTTACCCTGTTAATCCTAAGGCTGTAGCACCTCAAGTGAGTTAATATGATTCTCTTTTGCGGTTTAAGGGAAAAATGTTCAGTGCCAAAGTTACCCATACTTATTTATCCTTCTTCCAGGTCGTATTCTCTTCTAACTGTAAGAGTGGTGGTGCATCAGAAATACAGCTCTCGTAGTGCAAGGTTCCCTGCAGGAGACATGTAGCCAGATATTCAGCAATATTTCTTACACTGAGACAAAACAGACATGACTCAAACTCGGGCAATCAGATTCTCTCTGCTTGAGCTGAGGATGCCCAATTCTCAACTTGATGTCTATTGAATGCTTGAGTAAGGGGGTCAAGTTGCAGGAAAATGAAGACTAATCTAGACGGATAAGATACAGATATTCAAAGAAACTATTTTTTTTAGAACAATCTTAGACTTTGAGAGAAACTGAGAAGAGAGTACAAAGATTTCTCACCTACCTCACATTCAGTTTTCCCTAATATTTAACAACTTTCACTAGCGTGCTGTTGTGCTTGTGTGCCTTCAAGTGAGAACTCATGTGCATCAACTCATAACTGACCCTCCAGTGGGATTTCAGAGGCACTAAATCTCACAGGAAGAGACTTCTCATCCTTCTACTGTGGAGCAGCTGGTGGATTTGAACCACATGCCTTTGGCATTGTAGTGCAGCTTCTTACTACTAGGCACCCAGAGTTCCAGTTTGGGATTTGTTATAATTAATGAATATTGGTGAACTGTGACTAATTTGTTTTAAATTATTTATATTTCCTTAATTTTTCTTTTTAATTGTGATTTTAATGAAATTATAGGAAGATTGGATTTTAATTCAATAATTTATAGCACATTTTTCTCGCTCCCCCCATTAACCTTTTAATGTCTTATTCCAGATTGTTAATTGTCATACGTATAATGCCTAATCATCCATTCCTTTCAGAGAATTCTTTCCTTTATTCCAGTACAGTGTTCATTATCTATCCATTCTTTTCTTGTTCTCCTCCTGTTTTCACACTCTTGGCCATCCCATTTTTATAACAGTGGTCTTATATAGTGTTTGTACTTCTGTAACTGAGACAATTCATTCAGAATAATGTCTTCCAGACTTGTCCACGCTGTTTTGTTGTTAAGTGCCGTTGAGTAGCAGATGACTCATAGTGACCCTATGAACAAAATATCTGAACACTTGTATAACTTTCATTGTTTCTCCACATTCATGGACTTTCCAGAGGCAAGCTATTTTGGAAGTAGATGCCACTACTGCTTCCAAGCCTGTTTTAATATGGGAGCTCCACCAAACACTGTTCACCATGTGTATCCATTATCATATTTGACACATCAGTATCACAGTGTTGAGCATCACAGCAACCATGATTTACCTCTGTACAGAAAATTGACAGACTCGTGCCATACCACTTAGAAGAAGGTTTGCCCAAAACAATTAAAACCAGGACTGAGGGCCACAGATTAAAATCACCCACCTTTGGCTTGGTAGCATAACTTTCTATCCACTAGACCACCATGTTGTGTAGTGCTCTACAAATTTATTGTGTTTTTTTTTTCAGTTCCATGTAATATTCCATTTTGTGAAAGTACCACAGTTTTTCTCTTAATCCATTTGTTGTTGATCACTTAGGCTACTTCCCTCTTTTTCGCTCTTGTGAATAATTCTGCAACAGACATGGAGGTGCACACGTCAGTTTGTGTCACAGCTCTAGTTTCTTCAGAGTGTATTTCTAATAGTGGGATAGCTGGGTCCACTGGTATGTCTATTTCCAATTTTTTAAGGAAGCACTAGACTGCCTTCCATAGTTGTTATACCATTTTATATTCCCATCGACAGTCAATGAGAGTTCCAAACTCTCCACATCCTTGCCAGAATTTGTAGTTTGCTGTCCTGTTGAACTGTGCTATTCTTGTTAGAGTGAGATGATATCTCCTTGTTGTTTTGATTTGCAACTCTCTAATAACTTAGAATTTTGAACATTTCTTCATGTGTTTGTTGGCCATCTGACTTCCTACTTTGCTAAACTGTCATTTCATATCCTGTGCCCATTTTGACTCTTATTAAGGTAAGTCCTTTATCGGATATGTCATTGCCAAATATTTTTTCCCAATTTGTGGCTTCTTTTCTATGCCATTGGAGAAGGTTTTTGATGTGCATAAAGGTTTGATTTTTAGACAATTCCATTCATCTCTTCTTTTTTAGTCTATACCACCTAAACTTATTTTTAAATTTTTTGCTAGTTTATTTACAAAATTTGAATACATTGATTTCAAGAACAACTTCTTTCAATTTCTCTTATCCCCCCACCCATCAAATTGTACAACCCTACGATTAATCGCCACTCTCCCTGCATTTCCTCATCCCTCTGCTTCCAGCCTCTCCTACCCCTCCTGGATCCTTATACTCATTCTACAATAACGGTCTTATATAATATTTATCCTTGTGGGGTTGAGTTAGTTCACTCAGCATAATGCTTTCCCATCCCTCCCAAGTAAGGTAATAATTTACATAGTTATTGCTCCTGCGGGATGCATAGTATACCGTTGTGTGAATGTACCGTAATTTCTCAATCCATTCATTTATGGTTGGACTTTTGGGCTATTTCCATGGTCTTGCGATGGTGAATAATGCTGCTATGAACATTGGTGTACAAATCTCAGTTTGTGCCTCATTTCTCATATTCTCAGAGTATATTCCATGTAGTGAAATAGCTGGGTCATGTGGAATTTCTATGTTCAGCTTTTTGAGGAAGTGCCAAACTGCCTTCCACAATGGTTACATCATTTTACAATCCCACCAAAAATATATAAGTTATTTTCCTCACCACATCCTCTCAAACATGTATTACTTGCTGCCCTACCTCATTGTGGTTTTGATTTGCATCTCTCTTATTACCAGTGATTTGAAGCATTTCTTCATGTGTCTGTTTGCCACTTGAATATCTTCTCCGTGAAAATTCTTTCCACGTCTTTTGCCCATTTTGTAATTGGGTTATCAGTCTTTTTCTTGTGCAGGTCCAGGTGTATTCTGTAAACATTTGTTATAAGACTCTTGTCTGAGATGGTATTACCAAATGTTTGTTCCTAGTCTGTAGATTTTCTTTTCACCCTGTTGGATAAAATTTTTGATGTGCACAAAGATTTAATCTTTAGAAGCTCCCACACATCAAGTTATCCTCTTTAGAGTGTGCATTTCTGGTTGTATTTGGCTGTCTCTTCATACCTTGGACTAGTGTTTCTAAGCTTGATCCCAGTTTGTCTCTTATGAATGTTATGGTTTTGGGCTTTACTCCCAGATCTCTGATCCACCTTTAGTTTTTGTGTATTGTGTGAGATGTGGATCCTGTTTCAGCTTTCTGTAGGTGGAAGTCCGGTTTTGCCAGCACCATTGTTGAAGTTTTCATTTCCCCATTTGATATCTTTTAATTCCTTGTCAAATATCAGTTGACCATAAATAGCTGGGTTTATTTCTGTGTTCTCAATTCTGTTCCATTGGTCTATGTGCCTGTCATTGTACCAGTACCATGCTGTTTTGGTTACCACTGCTATGTAGTAGGTTTTGAGGTCAGGGAGTGCTATACCTCCAACCTCATTTTTGTTTCTCAGGAGTGTTTTGCTTATTTGGGGTTTCTTGTCTCTCCAAATAAATTTGATAATTTCCCTTTTAATATCCTTGAAAAATGAATTTGGTGTCTGGATTGGGATTGCATTGAATGTGTAAATTGTCTTTGGTAGGATTGTCATTTTCACCATATTGATTCTTCCTATCCATGAACAGGGCACATTTTTTTCCATTTCTTTAGGTCTTTTATTGTGTCTTTCAGAAATTCTCTGTAGTTTTCTTTGTATTGGTCTTTTGTATCTCTAGTTACATTCACTCCCAAGTATCTCAATTTGTGGTTGGCTATTGTAAAGGGTTGTTGTTGTTGTTGTTGTTGTTGTTATGTGCCATCGAGTCGCTTGCAACTCATAGCGACCCTATGTACAAGAGATCTATATGCTCTTCTATTACTGTAGAGGAATCCTATTGATTTTTGGATATTGATCTTATATCCTGCCACTCTACTAAACTGGCCTATTAACTCTAACATTTTTGGTTTTTTCGGTTGAGTCTTTGAGGTTTTCTGTGTACACTATCATATCATCTGCATATTGGGACAATTTAACCATCTTGTTACCGATCTGGATACCTTTTATTTCCTTCTCTTGCATTGTCCTAGCAAACATGTCCAATACAATATTGAAAAGAAGTGGCGACAGTGGGCATCCTTGTCTGGTTCCTGTTTGTAAGGAAAATGTTTTTAGTCTTTCTCCATTGAGAATGATTTTGGCTCTTGGTTTTACATTTATACTACTTTTCACTATGTTGAGGAAATTCCCTTCTATTCCAATTTTGCTGAGTGTCTTTATCAGGAAGCGTTGCTGGATTTAGTCAAATGTCTTTTCTGCATCAATTGCTAAGATCATATGGTTTTTGTTTTTTACTTTGTTAATATAGTGAATTACGTTGATTGTTTTTCTCATGTTGAACGATCCCTGCATACCTGTTATACCTGTTATGAATCCCAGGAGTATTCTATAAACATTTGTTATAAGACTCTTGTCTGAGATGTTATTACCAAATGTTTGTTAAATTTGTTAAATTTGCCAGTGGAATGCTGAGTGAAATATCCCAGTCACAAAAGGACAAATATTACATGATGCCACTGTTGTAGAATGGGACTGTCCTTGGGGTTGGGGAGAGACTGAGTAAGATGGGTTCAATAATGTATACTGCACTGAAACAGAGGAGGGAGAAAACTGTTTAAAAGAGATATATAACTAGGTATTTCTGTCATCACAGGAGTCTAGAGCGAGGGCTACATGGTGGAGGGGACCTGGGGGAGGGTTTGTAAAACAATGAAAGAATCTTTTCTTTTACTTTTCCATAATTTTTGACTCATGTACTTATAACTTGTTAGTCAAATTTGTGTCTTCTAGGTTGCAACACCCCCATGATACATCTTCAAGCATATGAACATGTACGGCCAAGCACAATCAATAAGAGTGCATCTAAATTCCAAAATCAATCTCCATAATAGTCTATGTGTTTCCTACTGCCAAAGGGACCCTTTAGAGTACTGAGAGAAGATCTTCACCCTGAAACCCACAGCGTCCCTTTTCAGCAGGAAGTAGCTAAGAGAATATGCCATCCCCTTTTCCTTATGACTCAGGGTGAAGTCTCTCTCAGGGAGGAGTGATAGGGAATGGCAAAGGACACACTGACAAAGAAGATTAATCAGAACTGGCTTTGACAAGCACTGTGGCATTTGGACAAGAACAAACTGGGAGGAGGGTAGAGAGAATAGTGCAACAATGAATGAATGGAAACCCAAAATCTCTGTAAATGTTTATGAAAATTAATAAAATATAATTATAGAAAAAAAATTTGCCAATGGATTGTCAATTTTATGGACCCTTTCAAAAAACCAGCTCCTGGTTATTGATGGTTTCAACTGTTTTCTATCTCATTGATTTCAGCTCTTGTCCTTATAATTTCTTTTCTTTAGATTATTGATGTTTTTCTATTTGCTGAAGGTGTTGAGTTAGATCATTGATTCTTCTTCTTTCTTACTTTTTTATATGTGTGCCTATTGCTATGAATTTCCCTCTAGGACGTCCTTAGCTGTGTCCCAGAGGTTTTGATGAATTGTGTTGTATCTTCATTATAATTTGTTTCAAGGAACTTTTTAATTTCATTCTTTATTTCTTTTATAACCCAATCATATTCTAGGAGAGAATTCTTGAGCTTCCACATGGATGATTTTGTAAGCTTTACTCTTCTGTTGTTAACTTCTAATTTTATGGCATTGTGGTCTGAGAAAATACTTTGTATTATTACAATGTTGTTGAATTTGTTGATGCTTGCTTTGTGACCTAATATATGATCAGTTCTAGAGAATGTACCATGTGCACTTGAGAAGACAGTGAATTGAGTTTTAGTTGGGTGCAGTACTCTGAATATATCCATAAGGCTGAATTGTCTGATTGTATAGTTGAGATCTTCTGCATCTTTGTTGAGTTTCTTTTGAGTTGACCTATCCTTTGGTGATAGTTGTGTATGAAATCTCCTACCACGATTGTGGTGCTGTCTATTTCTCTCTTCAATTCTGTTAACTGTTGTTTTATGTATTTTGCAGGTCCATCACTTGGTGCATAAATGTTGACCAAACTATGTCTTCTTGCTCTATTGTGCCTTTAATCAGTATGTAATGCCCTTCCTTTCTTTGATGGTTTTTTTAATTCTGAAATCTATTTTATCAGAGATTACGATTGCCACTCTTGCTTTTTTGAGGTTGTCGTTAGCTTGGTAAATTTTTTCCAGCCTTTGATTTTGAGTCTGTCTTTCTGTTTCTTTTTAAAATGTGTGTCTTGTAGACAACATATTGATGGGCTTTGTTTTATTACCCATTCTACTATTCTTTTTCTCTTAATTGGTGCATTTAGTCCATTCACATTAAGTGTGATTATTGTCAGGCCAAGTTTTACTTTTGCCATTTTGCTGTGTTTCTTTTTCTGTTGTTTCTGGTTACTATGGTCCATTAACTTTCTTTTGGCATCTCTGTGTGTAGGACTTCACTTAAAATTTCTTGTAGTTTTGGTCTTGTTTTCACAAATTCCTTAAGGTCCTTCTTTTCTGCAAAGACTCTAATTTCCCCTTCAAATTTTACAGAAAGCCTTGCTGGATATAGTATCCTTGGCTGGCAATTGTTATCTTTCAACTTTCTGTATATGGCATCCCATTGCCTTCTAGCTTGCATGGTTTCTTTTGAGAAGTCAGAACTTAATCTCATTGTTTCCCCTTTGTAGGCAACTCTTCGCTTTTCTCATACTGCTATTAGAATTCTATCCTTATCTTTTAATTTGGAGAATTTGACTATGATATGTCTTGGTGTTTTTTCTTTTAGGGTCTAGTCTATTTGGTTTTCTCTGTGCTTCTTGGATGTGGATTTTTCCCATTCTTCAAAATACCTGGGAAGTTTTCTTCTAGTACTTCTTCCACAATCTTCTCAGTGATTTCCCTGATCCTCCTGTTTTCTGGAATTCTAATTATATATGTGCTATTCTGTTTGATGTCATCCCATATAATCTAATGTTTTCTTCATTGTCTTTATATCTCGTCTCTGTTATTTCAAGTAGGTTTCTAGTGAAGCTTTTGTCTTCCAGCTCACTGACTCTCTGTTCCATCTCTTCAGTTCTACTTTTTTGTCCTACCAGCTTGTTGGACACTTCTGCCATTCCAGCCTTAATATTCTAGATTGCATTTTCATGCTTTTCTATTATTTCCAGTACTCTGTTGGCTGTACCCTCACTCTGTTGTGGTGATTTCTTAATCTCTTGTACCTCTTTGTCTTTTCTATCATTTTTTTCTTCCAGCTTTTGTATTTTCATTAATATCTGTTCAAGTTTCTCCTCATCTATATATTTCTTCTGCATTATTATCTCTGAATTATTTGCTTTCTTTTTATTTTTTAGTGAGAAAAATTTCTATTTAGAATTAGCCAGCTCAATTCAGTTTAGATGACTCCAATTTTCCTGCAACATCCAAAGCATCATAATCAGGAGCAAGTCGAACATAGGCCTTCTTCTCTCCATTAGGCCTAATCAAAGTGTTGACCTTAGCCACAGCAATGTCATAGAGCTTCTTTACAGCTTGTTTAATTTGGTGCTTATTGACCTTGACATCCATAATGGACACAAATGTGTTGTTATCTTCTATTTTCTTCATGGCTGACTCAGTGATCAGGGGAAATTTGACGATGGCAGAGTGGTCAAGCTTGTTTCTCCTGGGGGTGCTTTTCCGGGGGTATTTGGGTTGCCTTCGGAGTCTCAGCATCTTAGGCCACTGGAAAGTGGGTGATGTGAAGATCTTCTTTTTTTTTTGGCTATAGATGCCCTTCAGGACTGTCTTCTTGGCCTTTAATGCCTTTGCTTTGGCTTCAGTTTTGGGAGGGGCAGGGGCTTCCTTCTTCTCTTTTGGCGCCATCTTCGTAGAAAGATGAAGTATTTGTTTTCTTATTGACTTCCATTGTTTGTTCCCACATTAGCATCTTTTTCTATAGCTGAACAAGCAACTCTATATCAACACATTTTTTCTGATTCTCTCTATCTGGGGTATTCATTGATTCTACTTTTTTTAGGAGAAATGTTATTTTGTTCTTCATAAAAGCTGGTTTGGATTGCTGCTTTCTTGACATTTTGGGAGTCTTGGTAGATATTAGGTTGTTATAGTGATAAAATTATCCAGGGTAGAGCAATGTTTTGTGAAGCACCTATATATTTGTGTTTCTTTCTTGGTCCAAGGCCTGACATCAGTTTTTTTCCTCAAAGTACCTGAGCAACCAAGGAGGAAGCCTGTTGTTCCCTTCTGGAAGTGGCTTCTAACCTCCTTCAAGGGGCCTGGAACCTTCATGTTGCCTAAGTTTTGGGGTCTGACATGGTCAGGCCAGACAGCAGTTTGTTCCCTAAAGTATGTGAATTAAGGGGTCTTGTGTTGTCAAGCTAGACAGCAGTGTCCTCCCTAAATAACTATGGGAGCAGTGCAGACAATGCTGTCCCATTGTTGTGTGCTTCCTACCTTTGTGCCTGTTGAGTTTCTTTCTGATAGTTCTATTTTTTCTTGAGAGTGGTCTATTGAAGTCTCCTACTACTATAGTGTTGTTGTCTATTTCTCTTTTCAGTTTTGTTAATGTTTATTTTGTGTATTTTGCAGCTTTATCATTTGGTGCATAGATGTTATTGTTATGTCTTCTTATTCTATTGACCCTTTAAGCATTATGTAGTGACCTTCCTTGTCCTTTGTGATCATTTTTGCATTTAAATCTATTTTATCAGAGATTAATATTGCTACTCTTGCTTTTTTTCTGGTTGCCGTTTGCTTGGTATATTTTTTTCCCCACACTTTTGTTTTTTATCTTTCCTTATTGCCACTTTCCAGGGTGTCTCTTGTAGATAACATATTGATGGGTTTTGTTTTTTTTTTTTATCCAATCTGTTCCTCTATCTTTTCAGTGGTGTGGTTAAGCCATTCACATTCAGTGTAATTATTATTGAGAGGCTAGGTTTTATTGCTATCATTTTGTTGAATTCTTTTTGGTGTTGTTGCTTGTTACTTTGGTCTATCCTGCTTTCTGTGGAACCTCTGTAAGGAGGACATCTCTCAGTGTTTCCTGCAATGCTGGTCTTGTTTTTACAAACTCTCTTAGGTTCTGCTTTTCTGAGAATATCTTGATCTCTCTTTCATATCTGATGGACAATTTTGCTGGATACAATATTATTGATTGACAGTTGTGTTTTTTGAATGCTCAATATATGTCATTCCACTGTTATTTTGCTTGCATGATTTCTGCTGAGAAATTGGCATGTAATCTTATTTGCTCTCCCTTACAGATTTATTTTTGTTCCTCCCTGGCTACTTTCAGAATTCTCTCCTTATCTTTGGTTCTAGTAAATTTGGCTGTGATATGCCTTGGTGTTTTTTTTTTTCTTTTGGAGTTTATTAAATATGGTATCTGCTCAGCTTCTTGAATATTTATTCTCTCATTCTTCATTATGCCAGAAAAAGTATCTTCTAGGAATTCTTCCACAACTTTCTAGTGCATTTACCTCCTTCTTCCTGTTCTGGGATTTCAATTATGTGCATGTTATTCCTCTTATTGGTGTCCCACATTATTCTTAGCTGTCCTTCTTTTTCCTTCCTTTTTGATTCTGTTTTTTGTTCTAGCAGATCAGTGGTGACAATTCTGTCTTCTATGTTTCTGTTTCTGTATTCCCTCTCTTTAACTCTGTTCATATGTCCTTCCAACATGTTGACAACATCTGAAACTTTTGTCCTCATATTCTGACTTGTGGTTTCTTGTTTTTTCAGAGCCTCTAATGCCTCATCTGTTTCTCTGCATTGTCTTGGATTTTTTTTTATAAGTTCATCTTGGTGTTTGCCTATGGAGTCCTGTAATTCTTTGAGTTTGTCTTTTACCCATTGAAAATATTCATTATTGTTTTTTTGAATTCTGTGTCAGAAAGTTCCATCAGACTTTCTGGCTTCAGGAAATCCTGATATTGTGTCACTTTTTGGTGGTGACATGTTGTTTTGGGTTTGTGTAGGATGTGAGGTAGTCTACTTCTTCCATGACATTGCTGTGGTAGAATTTTTCATGCCTGATGCTTGGTCTGAAAACCTTGGCTCAGGAAGTTACTGTTCTAGAGAAAGGCAGGGAAGCTACTTTATCTGAGTTTCTCTCTGAGCTTTTGACTCAAGGGAGTACTTGCTTCAGTTGGCTAGAGATATGGCCTGTGAGTTATTAGTCTGCCCTGTTAGGCAACCACTGCAGCTAGGTCAGATGGGTCTAAGGTGCCCAGGGCTATAGGCAGCTCAAACTCTGGGAAGGGAGAAGAAATGAGATTACCTGTGATATTGCTGTCTCTGACACAGTTCAGAGGGGTGGCAGCGGGTCATCCTGTATATGGCAGGGTGTCCCAGTGGCAGAGCCAGGTCCTCCAGGTGGCAGAGCTGGGCTTCCAGGTGGTAGGTAGGAGTGTTCAGGTGGCGGGGCATGGGGAATGGGACTTCCAGGCAGCCAGTGGGAGCATCAGGTGGTGGGGCCAGGTCCTCCAGTCAGCAGGTTCGGGGTCCAGGAAGTGGAGTTGGGACCACCAGGTGGAGGGCAAGGCCTCCAGGCAGAGGGGCTAGGGACCTCCAGACAGCAGGACTGGGTTCCTCAAGGCAGTGCTCCTGGTAAGACAGCACTTTAGGCCACACTAAAAACTTTTTAATACAGGTACCTAGTTAATTGACTGGAACAGATCCATGGTTGCTGATGATGCATGCAGTGGTTGCTGCCTCAGATATCTCTTTTCCACTATGTATTTTCCATTCAGATCTTTCATTTCCAATTATTGATTTTTATGTGTTATTTGTATATTTTGGATTCAACTCCTTTATCAGATTTCTCTTTCATAAATATTTTCTCCAAATTAGTGGCTTGCCTTTTTATTCTCCTAATAGTATTTTTTTACAGAGAGGACTTGTTCATTTTGATAGAGTATAACTTGATTTCTTTTTTCTTTCTAGAATTGTGAATTTAGTTTTGTATCTAAAGGTCATTGCAAAACCAAGATTACCTAAATTTTCCTTTATATTATCTACTAGAAGTTTTATATATTTTTGTTTTACATTCTGGTATAGAATCAATCTGAACAATTTTTGTGAATATTTTGATTTCTGTGTCTAAGAGATAATGAGGATTATTATTTGTCATCAGGACATCTCCTGTTCTAGTGTCATTTGTCCGAAAATTGATTCTTTCTGTGTTGAATTGCCCTTTTCCTTGTCAAGCACAGTTGGCCATATTAATGCTGTTATATTTCTAGATTCTATTTGATTCTACTTATATGTGTCATTATTTTTTTCCAGTGCTTTTTGCTACTATATCTTCATATTAATTTTTGAGGTTGATTAGTAGCAGTTATCTATTTTTTTAAAACTTGTTAAGGATTGTTTTGACTCTGCTGAGATTTTTTGCTTTTCTGAGGAAGATGGACTGCCTTGATAATTCCCTTTTAGGGATTCAAAGATAAGCTATAAAAACTGAGATTTCAATTCCAGAATATTTTATGATAAAAAAATGGAGAATTGCCTCTTTTTCTCTTTCCCCATCCTGTCTCTTTGTCAAGAAGCCTTCCTCCTGTTCTGGGATCACAGTGGTTTTCTGTCTCTTGTTTGTGTGCAGGCTCTATATGGCACCTGGCCAAAGTCACTTGCTGTATAGCTACAGTAACATCAAATGATGTGCACCATGGGAAAGAGACCATTTGATCTTCATTTTAATGTACAGTATCATTAATCAGAAAGTACAGGCTTACAAAACTAATCTTGAAGGAGGAGAAGGAGGGGTGTTTTTTCTGATGATGCCCCTTGATCACAGAACTGCTATGCTGTGAGCAACTGAACAGAAGACATGCCCCCGGTAATATGTGCCCTGGCCAGGACACTAAAGGCTGCTTCCCCTTTATCTCTTCCCTTTTTTCCTGTGCTCCTCTCTGGTTTGTACAAAATATGCCACAAATTCATTTGTCCCTTAATTTTTTTCAGCATGACACATTGAGAGGTGTACATGAGGGATCTACACCCTACCTATGAAAGGGAGCATTTGGAGGAAACTGGCCCTTGATAAGTCATATTTATTTATTGTTGACCTGATTCCAACTGAGGTAAAAAGGGCCTGCTATCATGTCAGTGAGTACTGGGATTACTCATCCTGATCCAAAGAGCCCCCCACTGCCAGATTTATTTCACATGGTACATAGCACACTTCCATGCACATTTTTGAGTCAGTTTGTTGATAACCATTAAATCACTTATTGGGATTTTTGTTTGAAGTGTAACAAAATTGACTCTTTTAATTCATAGCATAGAATATTTCTGCATGTGTTTAGATCTTATTTACTCTCTTTCAACAGGTTTGTAGTTTGCTACATAAAAATTTTATACATTTTACTTAAGTAATTTCTTTTTGATGTTATTGTGAATAGTTGTTGTTATTGCTTTTGTTAGGTGCCATCTAGTCAAGTACAGCCCACAGTGACCTTATGAACAGCAGATCTGAACACTGTCTTATCCTGTGCTGCCCTCACACTACCTGACACATTAGAGTCCACTGACAATCACTTTGTCAATCCGTCTGGTTGAGGATCTTCCTCTCCTTTGCTGACCCTCTCTACCTTTTCAAGCATCATGTCTTTCTCCAAGAAATAGGTCCTCTATTCAACATGCCTGAAGTATATGAGTGAAAGCCTTATCATCTTTGCCACTAAAGAGCAATCTGGTTGCACCCTCTCTAAGACATAACTGTTTGTTCTCTTATCCACTCTTGGAATGTTCAGTGCTCTTTCCCAACACCACAGCTCAAAGACATCAATTCTTCTTTTGTCATCCTTTTTCATTTCCAGCTCTCAGATGCATAACCTGTGATCAGAAAGACCATGCCTGAATCAGATGTACCTTAGTCCTGACAATGACATCCTTACTCCTCAGTAATTTGGAGAGGTCCCTAACTGCAGAATTTCACAGTGTAATATGTAAATAATAGTGTTTCTAATTTTAAATTCCCATTGCTTATTACTGATGTGTAGGAAAGTAGTTGACTTTTATACATTAACTTTGCCACTGATAACCAAACTGTCTTAAAATTAATATAACTACTTCACCTTTCTTTTTATTGATATTAGCTTGGCATATCTTTCTCCATGTATTTACTTTTAGCCCATGTCTATCTTTATGTGAAATGTTAATTTCTTTTGGTAAAGACATGGTTAAGCACCCCTTCTCGAAAATTCACACTGAGACTATATCTTTTAATAGGTGTATTTAGAACATTAGCTTTTAAAGTAATTATTTAAGTAGAATTGAATTAATATTCAACATGTTTGTAACTTCTCTTGCTTGCTGTACCTACTTATTTATCTTCCTTTCTTTTTCTTGCCTTCTGTTTTTCATTGACTATTTTATAAAGTTCCATTTTCTCTCTTCTGTTACTATATTAATTATATTTGAAGAATTTTTGAGACACTGCCTAAAGTTTCTGGTAGACCTTACAACTAATCTAAGTCCCTTTTTAGATAACACCATACTGCCTCATAAGTAGTACAGCTAACTTGGAGTATTCTCACTTCTTACCTCTCATCTCTCATAGCATTGCTGAAGCAGAGATGGGAGACTTTACAGCTCAGGGAAAAAAAATAGAGGTAGAACAGCTGCCTTTGTTCCTGATAACATCCTGTTCTTCTTCCAGTGACACCTGGTTCCTTCTCTGTCTTCAGATTTGATGAAAGATTTTCTTGTTTCTTTCCAAAACTTTTCCATTTTTTGAGCTACCTTGAGTATATATATATATATTTTTCCTTTGGCAACCATTTGATCTATTATTAAGGCAGAAATCTAATAAACTGTCTCAGATAAGTTTTTCATTCCAATAATTTTTTTAAAAAGGAGTCCAATAATGTCTTAAAATATAACAATATTTAACATTGGTATTCTTTTCATCGCTGAAGAGTGGAATATCCTTTTATAGAGAGAAACTTGTTGAATGTGTATCCTTCTCCAAAAAGTGGCAACTTAACATGTATAAATAACCTGAGAGATGCCATGAAGTTAGTGTGAAAACAAACAGCCTTATACACATGCTCACGCAGAGCTGAGCAGGCCATGTCCAGAATAACAATGTTATTGTTATGTGCCTGTGACTCCCAAACCCAAAGTGCAAAAGCTCTGAACCCTGCTCTATCCTGAGCCAGTCTCACTAATTCCAATCCACCAACCCCCATTGCCCCAGTTACTGCATCAATTCATTTCATCCGGGGTCTTCATCTCCTGCACTGTCCCTCCACCCTTCTAAGCATGATGTCCTTATCCAAGGATTGGTCCTTCCTGGCCACATGTATGTGAGACAGAGCTTCAAAATCCTAGTCTCCAAGGAGAAACTTGGTTTTATCCTCTCCAAGACATATCTATTTGATTTCTTGGAAGTCTGTGGTAGGTTCTTTTCCAGTACCACATCTCAAAAGCATCAATTCTTCTTCTGTTTTCCTTAGTCATTGTCCAGCTTTCTGATGCATAGGAAGTAATTGTGAAGACTATGGCCTGGATCAGGAGCACCTTAGTGTCTAGATTGACATCATTGCTTCTCAGTACTTTGGAAAGGTCCCTGACAGCAGATTTATCTAATATAATTGATGTTTTGACTTACTGACTGCTGGTGCCAAGAGTGTTGATTGTGGAGCCAAGTAAACTGTAATTTTTAACAACCTCAATCTTTCCTCTATCCATCATGCTCCTGCCAATTGGCCTAATGGTGAGAATCTTTATCTTCTTGATATTGAGCTTCAATCCATATTGAAGACGATAGTCCTTGACCTTCTGCAGCAGGCACTTTAGGTCCTCCTCAGTTTCAGCAAGCAAAGTTGTGTCATTTACATAACCTGTAGGTTGTTGATGAGTCTTCCTCCAATCCTGAGACCACATTCTTCCTCATAAAGCCCTGCCTCCTGAATGATCTATTCTGCATACAGATTGAAAAGGTATGAAGACAGGACACATTCCTTACACACTCCTTTCCTGATTTTGAACGATGACGTGTTCCCCTGCTATGTTCTGAGGAATGCTTCCTGGTCGAAGTATAGGTTTTACATAAGTATAATCATATGTTCTGGAATTCTCATTCTTCTCAAAGTTAACCACAATTTGTTGTAATTCACACAGTCAAATAAATGCCTTTGCATAGTCAAATAAATACAGATAGATATCCCTCTTTGTATCCTGCCATGATCCATCTGATATTACAAGAATGTCTCCAGTGCTATGGCCTCTTCTAAACCTAGCTTGCATTTCTGGTAGTTCTCTATCAATGTACTGTGATACTCAATTCTGGATTATCTTCAGGAGGATTTTGCTTGTAATTGATATGAGTTATATTGTAAAATAATTTCCATGATCTTTTGTCACTTTCTTTTGGAATGGGAATAAATATGGATATTTTCCAGTCAGTTGGTCTAAAATGGCTGAAAACATCTTGTCTGTATCCATTGTTAAGATTTTATTTGGAATCATCATTTGCTGTTTTATTCCTTTTTTTATACCAAATGCCTGAAGGGGAATTTTTATGGACTGTTCTGTAGAAAATTACTTGTGATACAAGGGTAGGACATTTTCAGAGATTATTTTCTTTTTAGACTCCATATTTAAGAAAGAAGAAAATATAGGGGGTTTTGTTGTTGATTTTTCTGCCCCACCTTTCCAATTCACATCATCTTAGCTCAGCCTTTTTTAGTTAGTAGGGATAACACATACAGTTTGAAAAGGTTTGGAGACAGGACACATCCCTGGCATACGCCCTTCCCAATTTCGAACCATGCAGTGTTTCCTTGCTCTGTTCTGACGACTTCCTCATGGTCCAATTATAGATTTCTCATTAACACGATCAAGTGTTTTGGGATTTCTATTCTTCTCAGAGTCAGCCACAGTTTGTTACGATCCACACAGTTGAATGCTTTGCATAATCAATGAAACACAGATATACATTCCTCTGGTATTCCCTGCTTTCAGCTAAGATCCATCTAGCATTAGCTACAATACCCCTAGTACCACAAACCCTTCTAAACCCAGCCTGGACTTCTGGCAATTCTCTGCTGCTGTGCTGTTCCAGTCATTTTTGGATAATCTTCAGTAGAATCTTGCTTGCATGTGAAATCAATGAGGTTGTTCTATAGTTTCCACACTCTGTT
>NW_006399806.1:331186-336657 GCF_000299155.1 Elephantulus edwardii
TGGGTGTTTTGGAGACAGTGTGATTGGCACAGGACAGAGCAGAGTTTAGGGCTGTTGTACATAGGGTCACTATGAGTCGCAAGTGACTCGACAGCACGTAACAACAACAACAATAATAGGGATAATGCACTCTTGTAAGCCACACCAATAGCCTGTCTTATTTCATGAGCCACTATATTCAGAGTTTTGTTCAAAAGTTTGGATTTACAAATGAGAAATTGAGTAATCTCTTGCAAGATCAATGTACCACTGGGTGGAGGGTGAGAGGGAAGGCACAGCTGCAGTAAGCAATATCTTTTTCTTTTATGAATGTGAGAACCAGTAAGAATATGATACTTGAGTTTTTAAAGAATGTTCTTTACTTCAGATGCAATTCCTCTTCAGATTGTGCATTTATGGTGGTATTTGGTAGTCTCTTCATACTGTAGACTAGGCCTTCTAAGCTTAATTCTAGTTTGTCTCTTATGAACATTATGGTTTTGGGCTTTAATCCCATGTCTCTGATCCACCTTGAATCGATTTTTGTGTATGGTGTGAGATGTGGATCCTGTTTGAGCATTCTTCAGGTAGCAGTCCAGTTTTTTTTCCAGCACCAGTTGTTGAAGAGGTTGTCATTTCCCCGTTTGATAGTTTTTATTTCCTTGTTGATTATCCATTGATCATAGATAGCTGGGTCCATTTCTGGGTTCTCACTTCTGTTCCATTGGTCTATATGCCTGTCATTGTACCAGCACCATGCAATTCCTGTGGAGAAGACCAAACAAGAGAACTTCCTACCCAGGCAGAGCTTGCATTTGTCAGGTGTGATTTATGGGTGTTTATTTTAGTTGCTGCATGAATGATTGGGTGGTTTTTTTCCCCTTGACAATCTATACTACTGTTTAGTTTTGCCAAGTTTTATTTGATGAATAGAATTGGATTTGAAAATGGAAGTGCCTCCAGCAGTATATGTGAATGTGTTTGGAAGCAAAGAATGGGGTAAAACGGTGTTCTCCAAAGGAGGCAGCTGTGTCTACAAAGGCACCTTGACGGAATTTTCCAGCATGTATCCTGGCACTTAATAAGTGTTGAATAAATGCCACTGAGTAAGTGAAAACAGTACATTTTCATAGAATAGTATGAGGAATGAAGTTACACTGATATTTTCATAGGTTCTGAAGCAAAGTCCAGGAAGGTTTAACTGGTAACCCTCACTGTTGTTGTTTTTGTTATGTGCCATTGAGTTGGAACTGAGTCATAGCTAACCCTTCAGTGATTTTTTGGAAGTAGTAAATGGCATGGGAGGAGAATGCCCATCCTTCTCCTGTGGAGCAACTGGTGGATTTGAACCATGTGCTTTTTAGATTACAGTGGCCCTCAGGCCTGTTGTTTTTTGGCCAAACATTCTTCCACATCATATGTTGTTGTTGTTGTTATGTGCCATCAAGTCGCTTGCAACAAGAGCTCTAAATGCTGTTCTATCCTCTGCCAACCTAGCCATCTCAAATGCACTTATTCCCACCACTCCAGTCACAGAATCAATCCGTCTCACTAAAGGTCTTCCTCTCCTTCGCCGCCCTTCCACTCTGCCAAACATGATGTCTCTCTCCAAGGACTAGTCCCTCCTTGCAACATGCCCAAAATATGTCAGACGAAGCTTCAGAATCCTTGACTCCAGGGAACACTCTGGCTTCACCCTCTCCAGGACAAATCTGTTTGTTCTCCTAGCAGTCCATGGTATATTCAACACTCTTCTCCAGCACCACAGCTCAAAGGCATCGATCCTCTTTCTGTCAACCCTATTCACTGTCCAACACTCTGATGCATAGCACATAATTGCGAAGACTATAGCCTGGATCAGGCACACCTCAGTCTCCAGCCTGACATCGTTGCTCTTCAGTACTCTTGAGAGGTCCCTCACAGCCGACTTTCCCAATACAATTCGTCTCCTGATTTCCTGGTTGCTGTTACCAAGAGTGTTGACTGTGGAGCCAAGTAAATTAAAACTGTTAACTATCTCAATCTCTTCACCATCCATGGTATATCCCTGGTGTTTTCCATTTGCTTTACAGAGGTAACTTGTGGTTGCTGTGAAGCTGAACACTGTGACACTGATGTGTCAAATGTGATAATGGTTACCCATGGAGGACAGTGTTTGGTGGAACTCCTCAATTAAGATAAGCTTGGAAGCAGGAGTGGCATCCATTTCCCTGAATAGTTTGCCTCTGGAAACCCTATGAACCTGGAGAAATGATGAAAGTCACGCAAGTGTTGAGGACTTTCGTTTATAGGGTCACTATGAGATGCCCAGGACTCGATGTCACTTAGCAACAACAACAATAACAACAACAACAACAACAACATTTCACCACTTATCCATTAGGGCTCCAGTAAGCCTCTTATCCTTCCAATACACTCCTTCCTCTCTTGTTTGATCAGGATTATTTTGGTTGCAAGTGACATAAGCCAACCAGTTTTAGGCTAAAATATGGAGTGGTTCATGTAGCAGCATAGGCTATTGACGTAATTTATAGGTTGGAAGAAAAAGCCGTAGGGACCCTTGTCATGGGAATAGACCTCAAAAGACTCATTCTTTCCCTGTCTTTCGTGTGTTTGTATCTCACATGGCCATCTCTACAGAAATATTCTCTATGTGGCAGAGAAAACACCCAGACTCAAATTTACATCCTCACAGCCTAGTAATCTTAACAGAAAGAGAGTCCTAGTTTCTATATTCCGAGATCAATCTCAGAGAAGGATTTACTGCTCAGGATATGTTCTCTCTCTTTAAGGGCTTAGTTATTATTTACAAGATCTGAACCATGTACTATGGCTGTGAAGTCTAGAGGGACTAGGTACAACTCCAATAAAACCATCTAGAATGGAGTAGTTGGTGGTGGTTCTTTTAAAGGAATAAAATGAGTATATGCCCACTACCTATAATTTGGGCCAGTTATTTCTGTGATTTGAAGGGTTTGAAGCATTTACCCCAGTACTCATTACTGCCTCTTGATCATATATTATTTCTTGAAATTCTTCTATGTCAACCAATTCTTTTTGATACAGTGACTCTGTACACACAGTCCATCTTCTTTTAATGCTTCCTGAATCATTCAATATTCTGCCCATAGCATCCTTAAGCATTGTAACTCGTGGCTTGAATTTATTCTTCAATTTCATTAGCTTAAGAAATGCTGAATGAGTTCAGCACTTTTGATTATCTGAATCCAGCTCCTTGCACACAGTTCATTGTCTTCCCGAGCTGCTCTTTGAAATCATCTATTCAGCAGTTCCTTAGTTTCTTGATTTCTTCCCTTTGGTTTGGATTCTTGGCGTTATAGTTCAATATTCAGATTCTCTTCTGACACCCATTATGATCTTTTCTTCTTCCTCCACCTATTAATCACCTTTTGCATTCTTTATGGGTGATATTCTTGACATCTTCCCATAACTCATTTGGTCTTCGTTCATTAGTGTTCAAAGCCTCAAACCTGTTCCTGAGTTGGTTTTTAGATTCAGGTGGGATTGAATCAAGATAAAATTTTTATTCCTGTGGATTTGATTTGATCTTCTTTAGCTGTAATTTGAACTTGCATGAGTGGATGATGGTCTGTTCTGCAATCAGCACCTAGCATAGATTTCACTGCTGATGTTGAACTTCTCCAAAGATTCCTTTCACAGATGTAACTGATTCCTGTACATTCCAGGTGAAATCCATGTATATATCCTGTGTTTATGCTTCCTATAAAAGGTATTTGCAAGGAACAAATCATTGACTGTGTAGAATTCTATTGTCTTGTCTTCATACGTTTTCCATCTATATGCAGAACAGATCATGCAGGAGGCTGGGCTTTATGAGGAGGAATGTGGCATCATGATTGGAAGAAGACTCATCAACAACCTAAATTTTGCAGATAACCCAACTTTACTGAAACTGAGAAGTACTTGAAGCACTTGCTGCAGAAGGTCAAGGCCTGCTCAACATCGAGGAGACAGAGGTTCTTACCACTCACTGGACCAATTGGCAGCACCATGATAGATGGAGATGAGGTTGAGTTTGTTAACAGTTAAAGCTTGCTTGGCTCCATAATCAACACTCTTGTCACAAGCAGTCAGGAAATAAAAAGACAGGAAAATTTGCTGTAAGGGATATCTCCATAGAACTAAGAAGCAACTCTATTAGCCTAGAGACTAATGTGTGCCTGATCCAGGCCATGCTCTTCACAATTACTTGCCATGCATCAGAGAGTTGGACAATGGCTAAAGGTGGCAGAAGAAGAATCGATGCCTTTGAATTGTGGTGCTGGAGAAGACTCTTGAACATACCATGGATTGCCAAGAAAACAAATAGGCCTGTCTTGCAGAGGGTGAAACCCTCTCCTTGGAGGCTAGGATTTTGAAGCTCTGTCTCACATACTTTGGGCACATGGCCAGGAGGGATCCGTCCTTGGAGAAGGACATCATGCTCAGAAGAGTGGAAGACAGTGCAGGAGAAGAAGACCCTGGATGAGATAGATTGATATACTTACTGGTACAATGAAGATAGGTGTATTGGAATCAGTGAGGCTCAGGGCAGGGCAGGCTTCAGGGCTGTTGTACATAGGGTAGCTATGAGTTGCAACTGACTCAACAGCACATAACAGCAACAATAACAATCCCAATGCTCAGAATTCAGAATCCAGTTACATATGGACTAGGGTAGTTCTGATGTTGTTGCCCACTTTCATCAAATGGGCTTCTATCTAGTTCCAGGGAAGAAGTTTCCCCACTCTTTCAGTACTGTTTTTGTAGTATTTGCAACATTCACATTTCTAGTCCTTCTTGGCCCTTGGAGGCGCAGCACATAACAGGTTGGCTATTAATTTGAAGATTGGTCTTTTGACTCCACCACTCAGTCTGTGGGAGAAAGAAGGTCGATTTCCTCTTGTAATGCTGTATAGCTGTGGAAAGCTAACAGACACTACGATTTTGGCTAAGTGGGACTAAAGTGAGAAATAATGAAATAATGAAAATAATGAAGTGCCACTGTTTTAGACCACCAATGTTGATAATGATTTGTTATACACAGTATGTGTCAAATTTGTTGACCTGTGCCAGATGACATGCTGGTTTGGCCTGGCTCTTGTCTCATTCCTACCATCAGGATCAATGTTCAGTGATGCAGTAAGAATATGTGAGTGTATCAAGAGCCTTCACTAATACCGTGGGGTGGAGAATGGAATGAAACCCCATTTATGTTTAATGGTGCTAATGCCTTATATAAACACTTGTAAGCAGGAAAATATTGTGTTCCCAAGATTCATTTCCCTCAAATGATGATAGTGATAATTAAATATGAATATCTGTAATGCACTAATGAACGAAGGCCAGATGAGTTGTGGGAGGATGTTAAATGTATCATCCAGGAAGAGTGCAAACGGTCATTGCAAAGACAGAAGAGGAAGAAAAGACCAAAATGGATGTCAGAAGAGACTCTGAAAATTGCACTGGAG
>NW_006399806.1:338407-339503 GCF_000299155.1 Elephantulus edwardii
GATGGGAGTGTCAGAGACAGTGCGATTGGCACAGGACAGAGCGGAGTTTAGGGCTGTTGTACATAGGGTCGCTTGAGTCGCAGGCGACTCGACGGCACATAACAACAACAACAACAACAACATCTGTAATGCAGGTGGTTTAGTGGCAAGAAACTGTCTTGCAATCCTATAGACACACAATTTTAATCCCTCCAGCTGCTCCACAGAAGAATCATGGACAATCTCCTTCCGTGATTAACTGCCCCTGAAAACCTACTGAGGGTCAGCTCTGGGTTGGTTTCACCTTGATGGTACACAACAACAAGAACAACAGCAAACTTGGTCCCAGTCTCTCTCAATGGAGGCAAAGAAGGGACTGGACTATCTGTAGTGGCTGTCATCCTTACAGATCTCATCTCTTTCTGTTCAAATTTCTTAGGCTCTTGAATAGTCTCCATAGCTGCTAGAACAAACATAATTATACAGGCAATTGTAGGAGGAAGGGGCTACATATAACTTGCAGAAATTGCAGGCTTCTTTTCCTTAAGTTTAAAAAATCCAAATTGCTGAAATATTTGCCAAAGGAACTTGATTCTCTCACTTAATTTCTCATTACTTTTTCTGAAACTGCACTTGCACCAAATTCTCATGAATGCCTTTCAGGCTTTCGAATCCTCACCATTTGGGGTTTATTACTCATGAAAGAACAAGTTTATATATGCCATTAAATTTGAAAGGACATAGTTTTAGAAAAAGAAAGTTACTCCACAAGAAATACATGTATAGGCTCATAATCATTAAAGAAATTAAATCAGAGTACTCGTCTCACAAAGAAAATAGAAATAAAATTCAAACTCATCTAGTATTTTCTACAAGATGTCGTTCTAAACTTATAAAAACAACTCTGTACCACAACAAGGTAAAGGTAAATAATCCAATAGAAAAATGGGCACAGGATATGAACGGGCACTTCACCAAAGAAGACATTCATATGGCTAACAAGCACATGAAGAAATGTTCAACATCCCTAGCTCTAAGAGAGATGCAAATCAAAACAACTATGAGATATCATCTCACCCCCGTAAGAATAGCAAAATTTAACAGAACAGCAAGCAAC
>NW_006399806.1:339888-341216 GCF_000299155.1 Elephantulus edwardii
CAAGGATTTAATGAAATATTATACAAAATAGGTGAGCCTGGAGGACATTATGCTGAGTGAAGTATCTCAGTCACAAAAGGACAAATACTGCATGATGCCACTGTTGTAAAACAGGACTGACATCAGGGTTGGGTGGAGACTGAGAAAGATGGGTTCAATAATATATACTGCATTGAAACAGATGAGGGAGAAAACTGTTTAAAAGGGATATGTGATTAGGTATTTTAGTCATGACGGGAGTCCAGAGCAAAGGCTGCATAGTGGAGTGGACCTGGTGGGAGGGATGGTAAAACAATGAAAGAATTTTTGTTTTACTTTTCCAAGAGGGTAGTGTACCAGGGGGGAGGGTTGGGAAGTGAGAAAAGTGCAACAATGACTCTGTAAATTTTCATTGAAATTAATAATAAATTAAAAAAAAATAAAAACAATTCTGTCAGGGAGCAGGGGTAAAAACCCCCAAAACATAAAATGTCTTCCAGAAACTTGTTGTTGTTGTTGTTGTTGTTGTGTACCATCGAGTCAGAATTGACCCAGAGCTGACCCTCTACTGTGTTTTCAGAAGCTGTTTAATCATATAGGAAGAGATTCCTCATCTTTCTCCCATGAAGCAGTTGGTGGATTTGAGCTGTGTGCCTTCATGATTGTAGCACAGTTTCTTATCACTAGGCCACTAGAAATTAGAAGAGGAAATATTCCTCAATTCATTGCATGCATCTACAAAGAAACTTGAGAGAAAAACTGGAGAAGAACAGCACCAGTAAGATAATATGGCCAATCTACCTGATGAACAAAGATGCAAAAATGTACTCAAATTATTCACAAACCAGACTCAGTAATACCTACCAGGGTAATGCATTATAAATACATTTAGTTTAATCCAGAAACTCAAGAGTGGTTTGATATGATAAAGTCTATAACTATTATCCATCTCATATGAAAGAGATGCATATGTGATCATCAAAAAATATAGGAAAGGTTTTTTAGAAAATTTTCATCAGAAATACATTAGTGAAACATGGATAGAAGGGAAAAACCCTTAATCTGACAAAGAAAATATGCTCATGGAAAAGTTTAGAAACATTTCCTCTAAAAGTAAACATAAAATAAAAATTCACCTTATACCCTTTTATGAAGGGTTTGGTAAGAAAATAATACAGGGGTTTCTTAAGGTGTAAGTTTATAAATTGGAATAAAGAAATCTACCAATATATGAAGATGCTATGATCAAATAGAAAAGATTTTACAGGAAAGATATTAGTAATAGAGATGTTACTCCAGTGACTGCCTTTGCCTTTAACTGAAAACGAGGTATTTTTTTCTTTTTCTTT
>NW_006399806.1:341961-351812 GCF_000299155.1 Elephantulus edwardii
TAAGGAACTGCTTATGAGGTTTTCTGTCAATTCCAACAACTAAGAAATAGTGAGAAGAGTTGGGACCTCAGAAGGCTTTTAGGGCCAAATAGTAGGCTCTTGTGTCCAGGAGAAAACAAATATGCTTACCAGTAATGTTAATGCTCACCCACAGCTCTTCTGGGAGGATCTAAATCATTGAAATGTGAAAACGAGGCCTTAGAACAGAACTAGGATGTGCTTCAGTTTGGTAAGTGATGAAGGAAAAAGCAAAGAGGTGCCTGGTAGAGAGAGACTGAAGTCCAGACATGATTATTGAGTTAGTCACTCCTTTGGGAACTTTAATTCCTCTTTTGAACTTCTGAAGATCTTTGTAGAGGGTGACTTAAAATTTTCCCACCCCCAAAAATTTTTTTACACTGAAATAAATAATTTTAATAATACACACCATTACTAATAAAATTGTTAACCAAACAATTGTTTTTTTCTGATTTTTTAATTTAAATAAAATTTTTAATATATACAGGTTTACTTAGAAAATTCATACATATTTTTCATACCTGATCTTTCTCATTTCCTTTACCCACCCCTCCCTCTACCCATCAAATTGTGCGACTCTATGATTAACCACCACCACCCCACCAACCCTACTCCTGCCTGCCCATTCTCATCCCTCCATCCCCACTTGGATCCTCATACTCATTCTACAATAATGTTCTTAACATAATGCTCTCCAGTCCCTCCCAAGTTAGGTAGTGATTTACAAAGTCATTGCTCCTGTGTGCTGCATAGTATTTCATGACACCCACCAAAAATTTTGGAGAAAATTTTGAGATGCTGATGAAGAGAAATCAGTGTGTACTTGGGATAGTACAATGGCAGTGCACACACGATTGCTTTTACACTACTGATTGTCCTAAGTAAGACAAGGAATGAAGACATGACAAGCAAAATACAGTAGTACCTGCCACAGAAACTGGATAGAAAAACCAATAGAAACACAATGTATATACATTTTGTTAGCAAACAAATATAAAAATTTTTTTTAAATCCTTTCTTGAGTAATTTATTCACCAGCAGCTTTCCAGGAGCAGGATAGGAATCTTCTCAAGCAATTGAATGCCTCTGAAAACTCACTGAAAGGTCAGCTGTGAGTCACTTCTGACTTGATTATACTTAACAACAACAGCAGCAATACCATGTTTTGTGATAATGCTTTTTTTAAAAGGGAATCATTCTCTAACAAAAGTCATCAGGTTTTTGAGTTCTTATTTTAGTAGTTTTCTTAATAAAGTTTAGCATTTTACTTTTGCATCTTTTGCTGAGAATTTATTTTTGTGTGGAATCTAATGTAATTTAATTTTTAATCTCAGTAACCTCATTTTCCATATGAATAACTAGGTGAACTAGCATCATTTGTTGCATTTGCTCTTCTTTCTTGTTTTAGTTATTAAGTGTTACATGGTACTGGCTCACAGTGACCCCGTACACAGCAGATCAAAACTCTGCCCAATTTTGTGCCATCTTGCCAGTCTCTGCTGTGATGAAAACCATTCATTGTTGCAACCACTGTCTTGATTTATCTGGTTGGGGAGTCTTCTTACCTTTTTGTTGACTTTATAATTTAGAGATAGTTTTTTTTTTCTCTAAAGGAAATATTCTTTCTTTCAAGATCTATAACCTACCTTTACTCTATGCCAGAACACATAGTTAGATTTGCATAAGGAGTTGTGCTGCCAACTCAAAAGCAGGTGAGTCCACTCTACCAGCTGCTACTTGAGAAAAAGATGGGCAATCAATCCCCTTCTATGTGATTTATAGCCTCTGAAAACCTGCTGGAGGACCAATGATAAGTGGTTCCAATTTGACTTCAGTGAATGAGTAATTATATTATTTTCAGTTAATCAATTTACCTTTGGGCATGTTGCTGGAAGAGGCCATTTAATTGGAGAAGGACATCATGCTTGGAAAGATGGAGAGATGGTAAAAGGCATGAAGACCCTTAATCAGGTCGATTGACCTCGTAACTGCAACAATGGGCCAAAGTGTGTCAGAGATTGTGAAGATGGCACAGGACAGGACAGGGTTCAGATCTATTGTTCATAGGGTCGCTATGAGTCGTACTCAACTGCACCTTACTACAACAACAACAACAACAACAACAACAACAACAACAACAAGGAAGGATGTGGACCAGGGAAGTGTCCTTTTTACCTACCTCTTCAATCTATATACTAAGCAAATAATTTGAGAAACTGGATTCTATAAGGAGCAATATGACATCAGATTCAGAGGAATACTAATCAATACCCTGTGTAATGCAGATGACAGAACCTTGCTGGCTGAAAGTAAAGAAGACTAGAAGCTCTCATTGTAACCACAACAAGATAAAGGTAAATAATATAATAGAAAAATGGGCACAGGATATGAACAGAAACGTCACCGAAAAAGACATTCAGATGGCTAACAAGCACATGAAGAAATGTTCAAAATCCCTAGCTCTAAGAGATATGCAAATTAAAACAACCATGAGATATCATTTCATCCCAGACAGAATAGCAAAATTTAACAGAACAACAAGCAACAAATGCTGGCGAGGTTGTAGAGAAACTGGAACCGTTATTCACTGTTGGTGGGAGAGTGTGAAATGGTGCAACCACTGTGGAAGGTGGTATGGCGCTTTCTCAAAAAGTTGTGAATAGAGATACTATTTGACCCAGCAATTCTACTACTGGGAATATATCCCAAAGAGACCATAACTGACATCCAAGCAGATATATGCACACCCATGTTTTTCACAGCTTTGTTCACAATAGCAAGAAGTTGGAAACAACCTAAGTGCCCATCAACAAATGAATGGATAGAGAAGCTGTGGTATATTCACACAATGAATATTCACACGCTGCATTGAAAACCAAGGAACTCATGCAATATTATTCAAAATGGGTGACATAATGTCCTGGAGGACATTATGCTGAGTGAATTATCTCAGTCACAAAAGGACAAATACTGCATGGTGCCACTGTTGTAAAACAGGACTGAACTTGGATTTGAGGAAAGACTGAGAAAGATGGGTTCAATAATGTATACTGCACTGAAACAGATGAGGGAGAAAACGGTTTAAAAGGGATATGTGATTAGGTATTTTTGTCATGACAGGAGTCTAGAGCGAAGACTCCATGGTGGAGTGGACCTGGGGGAGAGTTTGTAAAACAAAGAAAGAATTTTTCTTTTACTTTTCCAAGAGGGTAGTGCACTAGGGGGAAGGGTTGGGAGGGGAGAAAATTGCAACAATGAATGAATGGAAATCCAAAGTCTCTGTAAATTTTTACTGAAATTAATAATAAATTTAAATGAAAAAAACCCAAAAACCTCTCACTGTGGAAGATCAAGGACTGTAGCCTTGGATATGGATTGCATCTCAATATCAAGAAGAGAAAAATCCTTGCCACTGGGCCACTGGACAACATCATGATAGACGGAGAAAGGATTGAAGTTGTCAATGATTTCATCTCGCCTGGGTCAAGAGTCAACACCCTTGATCTCAACAGTCAGAAGGTTAGGAGACATATTTTTAGGGCTGGTTTGGTGTCATGGACTTTTCCAAAATACTGAAGAGCAATGATTTCCTTCTGAAGACTTAGGTGTGCCTGTGTCATCTTCACAGTCTTTGACACAGTTGAGCTCATTGCTGAAATAATTGTGTCAATCCATCTCATCGAGGATCTCATTCACCATCTCCCCACCTTTCCAAGCATGATGACCATTTCCAAAGAATAACCCCTCCTAACAACACGACCAATGAATGTGAGATGAAGCTTTGCCATCCTGCCCTCCAAGGAGCCCTCTGACTGCACTTTCTCCAGGACGTAGCTGTTTATTCTCTTTGTAGTTCACTCTTCTCTAACACACAATTTCCATGGAGATGGTGCTAGGAGAGGCTATTCCTTGGAAAAGAACAATATGCTAGGAAAAACGGAGGGTCTGTGAAGGAAAGGAAAACTCCTCCAGTAAGATGGATTGATGTAGTAGTGAGTGCAGCAATAGGCTCAAGTATGTCAGAGATGGTGAGAATGACACAGGATAGAACCAGATTCAGATTTGTTGTTCATAGGGTTACTATGAGTCATATTCAATTTGACAACACCTAACAGTAACATCTCTAACAACACAACTCAAAGGCATCAGTTCTTCTTCTTTCATTCTTATTTTCCAGCTCTCAGATGCACAGCAAGTAAATGACAAGACCATGGTCTGAATCAGGTACACCTTTGTCTTTAAACTGATATCATTACTCATTAGCATTACAGTTTTAGAGTAAATCTTGATATCTGATATAACATGCTTCCCCTATTTTTTTTGTCAGTTGCTTTAACATGTCAGTTTTATGATCAGCACATTAAGTTGTTTGTTTTTTTTAAACCATGCCAAGATTTTGATTGGGATCATTAACTTACTTGATAGGTTAATTTAAGTTAGAATGATGTCTTTAGAATGTTGGCTACCCCTGTCCATGAACACAAAGTAGGACTCACTCATTCAGCTTGAATTTTTCTCTTTAATATGATTTTATACTTTCTAAATTCAGTGCTGTGTTTGTGGGTGTTTGTTTTGTGGTGGTGCTTCATAACTGAAATATGTGCATGAAATATCCAACAGAACATAACCTTTTTAAAATGTGGAAATATGCCTTCAGTGGATTGCTGCCAGTAAAAATTATGATACATTTATTGATATGAAAGATATACAGCATATTAATAGGTGAAAAACAGCTTTTTACATATTAGCATAAGTTTTATATAAAATGCAATTTATTTAAATTTATTGATCAGGGAATGTTAAATAAAATATCTGTTCAAGAGGCAACAGACTTAATCATATTACAGGATATAAAATTATGGGTGTGGAATAAAGTGATATTTGGAAGGTTATTAAAAATGTAAACTCAGATACCAAGTACATCTTTGATGGGGGAAGCACTTCTGGAACATGGAGTAAGAACCTCTGACAATTTATCCTTCATAATTGCATTGTAAACATTGGCAAGAACTGTTAAAATAAATATTTTTCCGCATTCTTGAAATTAACTAAAGAAGTACAATATTCCAAGGAGGATTTATTCAAGGAAATTGTCTGGTCTTAGAGAAAAAAGTGAGCTTTTAGCAATTCAATTTGTCCTAACCCAGATCCTCCTCTGTAATTGCATAACAGCCTTGAAAAGTAACAAATTTACAACTATTATAACTGTGAACACCAGCAGTTCAACAACGCCCAGAGGGAGAAGATGGGGCCTGGAGTGCTCTCAACGTCCCATCAGAGAATTGCTTTCTCAGTTGTTCTTTCTTTTGGCTTCCAGGTAGGCTTAGCCAATGGAATACACTAGTGGAAGATAAAAGTATGAGAACAGAGGAGAAAGAAGCCATTTCTCCTCACAATTTTGTTTCAGGTTGCATTTATAAGCCAAGAATGTGTTTGTTTTTTTATGGGTCCCAGCTCCTACTGGGCAGGCAAGCCCATTGTGGTTTTAGCTTCCCTACAGTGTCACTCTGGAGACTAAGGTGCATCTCATACAGGCTATGGTCTTTGCAATCGCTTGTTATGCATCAGAGAGTTGGATAATGACTAGGGAGGATAGAAGGAGAATTGATGCCTTTGAGATGTGGTGCTGGAGAAGAGTATTGAATGTACCATGGACTGCCAAGAAAACAAACAGATTCATCCTAGAGAGGGTTAAAACAGGCTGCTCCTTGGAGGCAAGGATTCTGAGGCTTTGTCTGACATACTTTGGACATGTTGTAAGGAGGGAGAGGTTCTTGGAGAGGGACATCGTGCTTGGTAGGGTGGAGGAACAGCATAGGGGGGGAAGACCCTCTATGAGGTGGATTGATTCAGTGACTGGGGTAATTGGGATGGGTGTGTCAGAGGCAGTGAGATTGGCACAGGATAGAGCAGGGTTTAGGGATGTTGTACATAAGATTGCTATGAGTCGCAAGCGACTCGACGGCACATAACAACAACAACAACAAGGAAGTCCCAGTGTCTGGGTGCTGGAGACACCATTACCCTTTGTTTTTCCAGCCGAGGTAGGTAGTGGTGATTTCATACTTTTGTTAAGCCTTGTGTGTTCTTATCCTATTGTTTAGTTTATTTTTCACCCGCTGACATACAGATATATTAAGATTCTCTGTTTGAAATAACTGTAGGTAACTTGCTTCCTAACTGGGCATTGATGGACACAATATTGTTAAAAGAGCAAGGGGCCACGTGGGGATAGCCATGTCTGACCTTTAACAGCATAACAAAGGAGAATTGTCCCCATCCACAGAATAAATAACATAAAACCAATTCCCATGAGGTCAGACATGTTCTTCCACACTCCCATACCTCTTTTTACTCATCTCAGCACCAATCTTATTGATTTACTGGGTCCAAAATCTGATGTCACAGCTCACAGACAACACAGAAGCACATTGGGGGAGTCAAAAGTTTATAATTAAGATTAATAACAGAATACAGTCAAGATAGCTTCCAAAATGTGCACACAGGCTTGTAACCTCAAGCCTTGAGGCTTCAGGCCAGTGGTTCCCAAGTTCTCAGTCCTGCCAATATTGGTTCCCCTCCCCAGTTGTCCAGCAAATTTCTCAGCCTGCCAATATTGGTTTCTCCCTCCCCTCCAGGTATCATCTCACATCATAATCTCAGATCAGGTCTCTAGTTCAGCCAGGACTGTTGCTGCTGTCTCAAAATGTGTTCTACCTTTTCCTGCTTCGTTTTTACTGGGATGGGGAAGGTCTCTTTCTTTCTCACTTATAGGACAAGATCCAATCACTGTGGCTAGAGCTGTTCGATCTATTGGCGAGACTAGCTAGCCAATCCTCTTGTACATTGTTAAGACTGGCCAATCCCTTTGTGGAATGGCAGATAGCCAATCCCTTCGTGGATAGGCCAACATACCTCATTTGCAGAGTCCAATCCATCCACTTGGTCAGTCATCCAAATTGAAATAATGCTAGAAAAGCCATATTAAAAGACAAACTTCATAAGTCTTCACCCAGAAATTTCTGTAACTATTCAGATGTTGAAATATTCCTTTTTAAATCAGTGGAAGCACAGTATTTAGATACAGTATTTCCCTTTGCTGCTTGTCAATACATTTTGGAGTTCTTTACTGTTACCTCATTTAGATTCACATTTGCCTTCTAAATGTTGTCAGGTGCTGTCAATTTTATTTTGACTCATAACAACCTAATATACAGTAGAATTCTGCCCAATCCTGCTTCATCCTCACACTTTCTGCTTTGCTTAGACCCATTTTTGTTTTCACTGAGTCAATTCATTTCATTGAGAGCTCTCTACTCCTTTACTCACTTTCTATTTTCCAAATACAATGTATTTTCCCAAGACATTATAACATGTCCAAAGTATGTGAGACAAAATTGCACTCTTTGCTTTTTTAAAAATAATTTTTATTGTGATTTTTATTAAAGTTTATGGAAAACTTAGATTTCAAATCATCATTCATTGTTGCCCATTTTTCTCCCTGCCCTCCAGTTCACTTTTCTCTTTAATAAATTAATTTATTGTTGCAGTTTCCTCCGTAACCCCCATCCAGTCCACTTTGCTACGCACCTCTTATTCTGGATTGTTGTCATGCGAATAATACCTAATCATATATTCTTTAAAACAATTCTTTCCCTCACTTGTTTCAATGCAGTGTTCATTATTTATCTCTTTTCCTTAGTTTCCTCCCAACCCCCATTGTCAGTCCTGTTTTACAATAGTGGCATTATGCAGTATTTGTCCTTTTGTGACTCAGATCTTTTACTTAGCAAAATGCCCTCCAAGGTCACTCATTTTGTATAATATTTTATGAGTTCCTTGTTTTTCAATGCTGCATATTACTCCATTGTGTGAATATACTACAACTTCTCAATCTATTAATTTGTTGATGTGCACTTGGATTGTTTCCATCTCTTTGCTCTTGTGAACAACACAACAATAAACATAGGTGTGCATATATCTGTTTGAGTGGCAGTTCTGGTTTCTTCAGGGTATATTCCTAGTAGTGGAATTGCTGGGTCAAATGGTATTTCTATTTCCAACTTTTTGAGAAAATGCCATATTGCCTTCCATAGTGGTTGAACCATTTTATACTCTCACCAACAGTGAATAAGTGTTCCATTTTCTTCACCTCAGCAGTATTTCTTATTTGTTGTTCTGTTGAACTTTGTTATTTTTACTGGGATGAGACTATATCTTATAGCGGTTTTACGATCTTTGCTTTTAAAGAGCACTCTGATTGCAATTTCTCCCAAGATAAATTTGTTTGTTCTTTTGGCAGTCCTTGGGATATTTAATACTGTTCTTCAACACCACAATTCAAAAGTCTGTATTTTTCTTCAATCTTCCTTATTCATTGTCCAATTTTCACAAGTGTGTGATACAATAAAAAAAAAATCATAGCTTGGGTCAGGCACACCTTAGTTTTTAAACTGACATCCATGCTCTTTAGCACTTTGGAGACATCCTTGACAGGAGATTTCCCCAATATAACACATCTTTTGATTTTTTTGAATGCTTCTACCCTGAGTATTGATTGTAGATCCAAGTAAAATGAGGTGATTGAAAACTTTTTCATCTATCACAATGTTGTTTATAGTCTTGAATTGTTGTCATTATTGTTGGTGCCATTGCTTTAACTATGACTCCTATTGACCCTATAAATGACAGATCTGAACCTGGCCATCCTCATCGTATCTATACTTGAACTCATTGTTAATGTCACTATTTAATCCATTTTTGTAAGTCTTTTCTTCCTTTGCTGTTATTTTACTTTTCGAAGCATGATGTCCTTTTCTGAGGACTGGCCGCTCCTAGTTACATGCCCAAAATATGTGAGGCAAAGTTTCACCATCTCTCTCTCTCTAAGGAACACCTTGACTGCACTCTGTTCTAGCCATATTTCCTTTTTCTCTTGGCAGTCCATGATATATTCAGTATTCTTCTCCAGCACCACAACTCCAATGTATTGATTCTGTTTCTGTTGGTTTTTATTCACTGTAATCCTTAGATACATAGCAAGGAATTGAAAAGACCACAGCTTGGATCAGGTGCACCTTAGTTTTCAAACTTACATCCTTACTTTTCTGCACTTCAACGAAGTCCCTGACAGC
Organism: Elephantulus edwardii; assembly: GCF_000299155.1. Classification (NCBI taxonomy): domain Eukaryota; kingdom Metazoa; phylum Chordata; class Mammalia; order Macroscelidea; family Macroscelididae; genus Elephantulus; species Elephantulus edwardii. The sequence goes on from NW_006399806.1 coordinate 351,114, forward strand.
AGGCTTTCCCAATGCAATATGATCTTGTATCTGATTACTGAAACCACGGGCGTTGGTTGTGGGTTCAAGTTAAGATGAACTCTTTACAGTTTCTAATTTTTTCTCTATCATGATGCTGATTTTCTAAAGGCCACATTTACCAAGTTCAGGGATGTATTCTTATCCCTGTGTCATTGCATTTTAAAAGCTATTCATTTAGTGTGTCTCTAACTGAAGTTTGGGTTTGTGTGTTTGTTTGTTTGTTTGTTTGTTTTAATGTCTCAGCAGAGAAACTATTCTTTTATTTCCATGTGGCCCTCCAGGTACCTTAAATTAAGAGGGAGGAAGAGAAGACTAGACAGAAGAAGAAATGTGAGTGGATGAGGGAGAGAAGTGGAAGAAGAGGTGGTGATATTGAGAACCTCTCAGGTGGCTCTGAGACATAGTGACCCTATGTGACTATAGTCCCCTATGACAACAGTCTCATGTGACAGAGAAGACTGCTCATGGGTGAGTTCAAACAGCCAACCTTTTGGTTAGAGGCTAATCACTTGATCATCATGCTACCAGGTTTCCTTGGGAAAAGAACAGGAGGAATCGATGTTCATTTTCTCTTAAGGTCAACTGAGGGGAGCTCTGGTGGCCTAGTGGCAAGAAGCTGCACTGCAATCCCAGAGGAACACGGTTCGAATCCACCAGATGCTCTGCCGGAGAAGGAGG
>NW_006399806.1:351912-361300 GCF_000299155.1 Elephantulus edwardii
AAAAAAAAAAAAAAAAAGTCAACTGCTAATTCGTTATTTTGGAATCCACCTCCCTACCATTTTTATTTAAGTCTTGTATCATGGATAAAATCTTCAAGTTCTGGGATTTCCTTAGCAGGCTTGACTTTTTAAGAACAAATCTCCCTATCTTTATGTATTTAAAGTGAGATTGCTTCTCTGTCATCTATCTCTGTAGGACTCTTTCTGAATATTTAGGATTAGTCATAAAGAAATTTCTGTTTCCAAGGATCCTCTTCCCTTTCATATAAAGAGCCAAAAACACTGCCCTTCTCCCCAACCGTCCCTCTTTCTCCAGCCTTATGGCATAGAACCTTGGAAATGCAGAGGTCAACAACACCATCATGGCTTAGCCTCACGACTGTCTTTCCAAGAAGGAAGAATTCATAGCATGACAACTAGAACAGGCTAAAACAGGAAAGGGATTCAGTGGTATTTTCCTGAATCTTGGAGCATATTCCAAAAATAGAAGCTGAAAGTTTGAAGGGGGAAAAAAAAGAGAAGAATTCTCTGCTAGAATATTGTACAGAAAATGGAATTTTTTTATAAGTACTTTCGTTTTAAGGAAATAGGGTTTGCAGCTTTTCACAATATCCTAGGTATGCAATATTAAAATTAAAAAACTATCACTTTTAATTAAGGAGAGTTAAAATGATAAAAATGGCTGCCATTCTTGGTTTCTTTCTCTTTCTCATTTCTGATTAAGAAGAATTTTCTGCAAAGTCTCTGTGGATGCTTTTCTAGCTAACCCTCACCCCTGGATATGTATTACTTAACTGGGTAGCACATAGTTAATGTGCTTCTTTATTTTTAAATAGTTTACAGGAGAGTTTTGCATACTCTTGTTCCTGCCCCATATAGTTTTCTTTCTTCTTCTTTTTTATTCTGTTTATTTATTAAATTTGAGTACATTGTTTTCAAGAACAAATTCTTTCCATTTCCCTTACCCCCTACCCATCAAATTTTATAACCCCATGATTAATCCCTCCTCCTCCTGCACATCCTCACCCCTCTGCTTACAACCTCTCCCATCCCTCTTGGATCTGTATACTCATTCTATAATATAATATATTATACAATATTTATCCTTGTGGGACTGAGTTAGTTCACACAGCATAATGCTCTCCAGTCCCTCTCAAACTAGGTAATAATTTACAAAATCATTGCTCCTGCGTGCTGCATAGTATTCCTTTGTTTGAATATACCATAATTTCTCAATTCATTCATTTGTGGTTGGACATTTGGGCTGTTTTCTATGTTCTTGCAATGGTGAATGATGCTGCTATGAACACTGATGTACAACTCTCTGTGCCTCAGTTCTTATTTTCTCAGGGTATATTCCAAATAGTGGAATAGCTGGGTCATATGGAATTTCTATGTTCAGGTGTTTTTTTTTTTTGCATACTCTCCTGTAAGTTATTTAAAAAGAGAGGCAAATCAAACAAAGCCATTTAAGAACTATTGCTGGCAGAAAACAGGGCTGCCAAAGGAAACATAAGGATTTCCAGCTCTATTATTTGCAGCTTTAAAGAGTGAATTTCCCTCCTGGAGCTGGAACAAGTCAGGTGGAGGGAAACTTGACTGTCAGGGGCTCAGTGGTAATAAGTTGGCTGAGAAGCAGGGACATGCTCTTTGTGCCAGAGGACTGTGAGCAGCTGCAGTCAGCACACTAGATGAGATGTCACATTTTCAGAGGCGACGGTGAGGCATTTAGCTCAGGCCAGATCTCTGCTGCATCCTCTCTCTCTCCCCAGCCGGTGTGTCTGATGTGAGAGCTGAATTTATCAAATACTACAGTGGGGCTGGCAAAGTGACAGCCAGTGGGGATTAGAAAGAAAAGAGGTGAGATTGTCATATTGGGACCTTGTAGAAGTGGGCTTGAACCTATTTTTCTATCGCTTTAAGGTAATGTGTCAAGTCTGAGATGTGCTCAGGACCTCAATTACTCTGTATGCTGCATGCATAGAGGATCCTGGGACTTACTCTGAGCAGAATGAAAAATGCTAAAGGGCTAGAAACACAGAAATAGCATATTTAACAGTGGTTTTCTCCTGATACTGTTTCTAGCTTTGCTGCCCATCCTGCTATGACTCATAGTGAGCCTTCATTAGGTGTCTGAGAATGTACATCTTTGCAGGAGGAGGCTGCCCATCTTTCTTTGGTGGAATGCCTGGTGGATTCAAACTGTGACTTTTCAGTTAGCAACCCAACACATTTACACACTAGCCACCAGGGTACCTTAGACAAATCTGCTAAATGTAGCCTAGGTACGCAGTCTGTGCTAGGATCAGCAGAGAACTGGAGAGAGGTAGAGTAGGATAGAGGGCAGACATGGATCAAGTAATGAAAAAGAAATTGTTATAGATTGAATTGTGTCCTCCAAAGAGTTCTGTTGAAGCCCTAAACCCTGCCCCTGCTAATATGACACTGTTTGGAAAGAAGAGTTTTCTTTGCCATTTAATGACACCGTAGTAGAACAATGTGGGTCCTAAGCCTAATAGCTTCTGAATAATGTGTTGTTGGAGTTGTTGGTTTTCTTCTCTGGGCTGGCTGGAGACTAGCTCTGGAGCATTTGGTTGGCTGGAAACCTCTTTTTGGAGCCAATGAAAGCCCAGGGTGCAGGCCTGGTTTCTTTGAAAATTCATTTGGGCCCAAGGGCTGGCCCTTAGTCCTAGTTTTAATTGTCTTTGAAATGAACATTCCCCTAAGTGGTGCAGCACTGTTCTGCCCTTTCTCTGTATTGAGGTAACTTTGGATTTCTATGATACTGAATGGTGTACCATAATGCCATAATGGTTATACATTCTTGGCAATGGTTGGTAGAACTCATTGATTAAGCAGGCTTGGAAGCAGGAATGGCATCCACTTCTTAAACATGCCTGTGGAAACTCTATGAACTTAGAAGAAGGACAATAGTTCTTTTGTTTATAGGGTTGGTACTAGATGGCATTTAACAACAACATGTGTTGCCACAGCCCTTTGTCTCCATTTTGGAGTTAGATGAAGTGACTGGAGTCTGTAAGATAGTGCTCTTGGTTTGGTTGAGAATCTGTGTGAATTGTTTGGTTGCTTTTACTTAAGCCTCTTGTTTAGAGTTAACAAGATCTCCTGGCTGGGGGGTGGGGGTGGTGGATCTTATATGCAAACGTTGGGCCTGAGGGATTATATTTTAATCCCCTGTTACTATATTTTGGAGGAACATTCTTCTAAGTCATTCAGCACTCTGGTCAATTTGGTGTGATGAGGTAATCTGGGTTTGCTATGACACTGAATCTTGTGCCATTTGAGTCTCAAATGAGTTGTAGAACAACTGTGCTACAGGTGTGTCAAACACCATAATGGCTACCCATCGTGGGCAGTGTTTGATGGAGATCCCAGATTGACTCAAGTGTGAAAGCAGGAGTGTCATCCACTTCCTAAACTACATGCCCCTAGAAACTCCATGAACTTGAAGAAATGATGCTAGAGAAAAGCTTCAGACATGTTTCCTTTTGTGTCTGTCTGTCTGTCTATCTATCTATCTATCTATCTATCTATCTATCTATCTATCTATCTTCCTTGTATTTAAAGGTCAGTTGGGCCCAAGAGTCTAGGTTTTTGGGGTTTTTTTAGGAACATTCTTCTCTGTTGTATAGCACTCCTCTGTTAATTTTCTGCACTGAGGTAATCTGGGTTTTCTGTGATGCTGAACTTTGTGCCATTGAGGGGTTAAATGCCATAATGGCTGCCCGTGGTGGACAGTGTTTGGTGGGGCTCTTAATTTAAGACAGGTTTAGAAGCAGGAGTGGCGTCCACTTCCTAAACCACATGCCTCTGGAAACTCTATGAACTTGAAGAAACGACGATAATTATAGAAAGGCTTCAGGCCTTTTGTTCATATGGTCACTATTAGTTGTACTCAACTTGATGGCAATAAACAACAGCTGCACAGCTTATTGCTTATGTTTATTGCTGTTTTGTTCACAATAGCAAAGAGTTGTAACCAACCCAAGTGCCCATCAACAAATGAGTGGCTAGAGAAGCTGTAGTATAGTCACACACTGGAATATTATGCAGCACTGAAAAGCAAAGAATTAACGAAATATTATGTAAAATGGGTGACCACGGAGGACATTATGCTGAGTGAAATATCTCAGTCACAAAAAAACAAATACTGTATAGTGCTACTGTTGTAGAACAGGACTGATATGGAGGTTCAGGGGAAACTAAGAAAAGAGGGGATAAATAATGTACATGGCTTTGAAACAGATGAGAGAGAACTATATAAAAGGAACATATGATTAGGTATTATTGGCATGACAAGAGTCCAGAGTAAGAGCTGCATAGTAAAGTGGTGGTAGTGGTGGAGTGCAGTGGGGTGGGGAACAACTGTATAACAACGAAAAACATTTTTTCCAAAGAAAAAAGCGAACTCTAGGGGGAGGGGTAACAGGGAGGAAAATGTCTAACAATGAATGAATGGAAATATAAAAAAAAAGAATATATGTTCAAACTTATTTATACCAAATAAAGTATACATTTTCTACAAAAAACTCCACCAAATCCCAAAACCAAAAGAACAACAGTGTGTTATTAAAAAGCAGCTTAAACACAGATGCACAAAGGGGACTTATATACAAATCGAAACACCAGGAAAAAATGCATTTATGTTCGTTGAATCCACCCATTTTTGGTGTCTTTGTTATGGTAACAGTTACATACTAAGACAGAAATTAAGCCTCCTTACATCTGCAGGAAACCAGAGCTCCAATTTTTATTTAGTTTGATTCCACTTTCAGTCTTTCTGTTAGATTTCCCCCTACACTGGAAGTTTGTTTCAACTTCATTTATTAATTTATTCATCCAATTATTTATTTATGTAAGCATGGTTGCAAGCATATTTGTTTATACTTTGGGCTATTTTTCAGTCCTACCTTGTTTATTCGTTTGGTCAAGCTGGTGGAGCTTTGGCTCCGGAGCTCTTTTAGGTGACTCCTGTGTCCCTTTGACATACCCCATTCTTGTGATTTGACCCTCCCCACCCACCACCTGCCAGCACTATGAGATTCTCCAGATTCACCTTGTTTATTTCAGGCCCCAGTTCTAGAAGCTGCCATTTCTTTAAGGCATCTTGGTCTCTTTTTATAAAAAATGGCATTAGAAACCAAGATGTGGACACTAATTATGCTTATTGTGGATAGAATATTCCTGCTTCTAAATCCTTCCATTTGGCAGAATAATGAAATGTATGTGTATACACTAACTCATAAATACTAACCCATGAACATACACTTATCTATAAACATTTCAACATGGAATAATCTGTATTTATAAGAATTCATATTGCTTCTAGGCATCGTTCTGTAAATTTGAATCATTTTATTGTTGAGAATGGTGGTGTTATTTGCTGTCAAATCAGAATTGACTCATAATTGATCCTACGTTTACAGAGATTGTAATTGCATGGGAGGAGATTGCCCATCTTTCTCCTGAAAATGTTGATAATGTATACAACAAAAACATACCAACTCATACATTTCAGCATGCCCTGTTCAGTTATACTGGTTACATTCTTTGAATTATACAACTACTTTCACTTTCTTCTTCAGCATTGTTCTGCCTCATTGCCTCTACCCCTTTAAGGTTCTTGGCTAATCTCTTTGAGTTATTGTTGTTAATTTTATCTCATCTCATATAGCTTGTTCTTAAAAGAGGAGAATATTCAAGGAAGAACTTTTCCCACTAGTTAACTGGTTAGGTTTTAGAATGACTTCAAGGGATATTTTGGGCTTAGAATTTAAAGATTATCTCAGAACAATAGTTTCAGAATTTCGTCTAGCTACTATGGTGCCAGCAAGTCTAGAGTCCATGAACATTTGAAAGTCTGTTCTGCAGTTCCCTTCTTTGGATCATGATTCTTCTATGGAATGTGATAAAATGTTCGATAGTGGACACCATCCAGTTCTACTGGTCTCTCAGCACAGGAAGCCATTGTTTATGGAGGCAACTAGCCATATATTCCATATCCTCCAAGACCCTTCTTCCTTTGTTGCCCCAGGTGAGTAGAGATCAATTATTGTGCCACAAATGGAGGATTGCAAGCTTGTAAGACTCTAGGCACCATGCAATGTACTCAAAAGTAGAACAGGAACACTAAGCATACTATTAGGCCATTTAGCTGTGCTGTCCCATCAAACCATAATTCTAAAGTGAAAACCAAGGAACTAATCCCATGCAGTATTTGCTCATACATAGACAGGCTCAGCAGCTTCTACTTTTTTTTTCTTCTTATCATTGTTGTAAATAGAGCTGCCACACAACTTTTGTCAAACAACTTTTGCCTTTTTAAAGATGTACAACTTACGGACTAAAGAAATTAAGTTCATCAACCCAAACTTTACTTTCTATTAGAATTTAAGAAATATTTTAAATATATTTTGCATTAGACTTCCAGATAACCAAAAGGCTTATGGTACAAATGTTTCTCTGGACTTTTATGAATCAGCTGGTAAACAGGAACAAGTGATCTTCAGGGGATTGAAGTTGTTATCATTTGGCCTGGAATTCTTCAGGCTCCTCTCATATCTGGAACTAATCAGAGGCAGGGACAGTACACAAGACTGACTCTGCTTTGAAGAATCAATGTTTTCTCTTCTTACTAAGGCGGGTGTTACCTGTGGCAAGAACAGAAGCAATACTCTCTGGAGCCTATCAGCCTCCATCATGACAGTATCTATAAAGAGATCCTGTGCAAAGATGTTCTAGGTCAAGTGGAGAGATGTGTGTTGTGTTGGCTGAGTGCTTCATGGGTGGGGGTGTAGGTCAGATTGTCATTGCATTGCTCTCTTCATTCTGGGATTTGTAACCTGCATCTTTGTTTTACACATTAAAACTATGACCAGTAAACTTAGAACAGGTGTAGGCAACCAACTGGGATGATTCACAATCTCATTGAGAGTTAATTCTTTCTCAATCAACTAATTTCAAATCATTAGGCTGTTACTTTTCCTTGTTTCCCTTCCTACATTCAGCAAGTTTCCAAGACTTTGGGGAACAACTCAGTTTCGTTTGAAACTCCTACTGTTTATTTATGTTCACTCAGTATCAAACTTGGTGCCAGGCAAGTTTATCTAATCAGGACCTGATAAAGACTATGGCGCTTAAATAAAAGTAAATGAAGTTTACTGAGGGATAGAGATGGCACAGACTGGGGAAACATCCACTCTCATGAGGTGAAAATTGCTGCTCTGACAGATAAGGGGGGAAAGACATATTTTTGAACTCTTCTAGTGGAAACTAAGGGTCATATATCCATAATTGGCTGAAAGCCAACAGGAGAGTTAGAGACAAGATGCCTACAGTGAGAAGTTGGCAGTAATAAGCCTATAGCAAATAAATGGGATTGCAAGATTGGTGAAAGTTACATGCCATTCAGTTTCTTACGGGATAATATCAAGACAAATTTCTCTGATAGAAGTTAAGCAATCAAAAGACATTAGGAATATCTGCTGTCAAGGGCTTCTTAATAGTGCTTAAGAGCAAGGGTGTTAGTTTAAAGATGAAGGCACGCCTGCCCCAAATACTGGCAATTCAATTGCCTCATAGGTACCTGAAATTTGGACAGTGAATAAGGAAGACCAAAGAAAAATCAAATGCTTTTGGGCTGTGGTGTTGGTGAAGGGTGCTGATTATCCATCCAGTGGATTGCCAAAAGAATGAACAAATCTGTCCCAAAGAAAGTGCAACAAGGGTGCTTTTTAAAGCAGGATCGTGAAATTTTGTCTCACATACTTCGGCATGTTGTCAGAAGAGACCAGTTCTTGTAAAAAGACTTTGTGCAGGGAAGGGTTGAGGTCAATAAAAGAGAGGAAGATCTTCAATGAGATGGGTTGACACAGTGACTGGAACAACAGGCTTGAGCATATGCTGGAGAGCAGGAGGATGGCACAAGACAGGGCCAATTTGTTGTTCACCATGATTCATAGTCTACTTGGCATTAAACTAGTAAATTTCATTTTTACTATTTCTGGGTGGATCTATTGCAAAGATCTATTGATAATACAGTGCACCAGTATACTTTGGGCACAAACTATCAAATCTAGTATCCATTTAACACTATTGAAAAAGGCTCTTTGAGAATAATTATGCTCTTTTGTAGTTTAGAGAGAGAAAAAAATTGCCCTTGAGGGTACATGGTCAGGTCAGCCTGATAGGTTAAATGAAGGCATTGTTGTCTTTTTTGAAAATTCAAGGTGGGTTTCAGATTATTTACAAAACTTGGAAATGAAGCTAAGCTTTCTCTTTTGGACAGCCATACTTGTGCATGTGTGTGTGAGTGCACAGAAACATATAAACACACACAAATCAAGTGCCTCTACACTACCATTGTAGAAATAACAAAATGGAGGCTGAGAGAAGTACGACAACTAACTTCTTGATGGTCTACTCATCTTGCAAGCAACAGAATAAGGATTCTGATTCCAGCTTCTCTGACTGATGTCTTAGCCATTTTTGGAAACCGAGGTGTCAAAATTGAGGTGTTTCCCTGAGTCTAATGTGATCTCAGACTGAGACTGGCAGAGGCTGAGATCTTAGTCTCCTAGGGATGCTGAAACAGAAATATCACAAGTGGGTGGCTTTAACGAGCAGATATCAGCCTAAATTCAGGGCACTTGCTACAGGGACATGCTCTCTCTGTGTTGACTGAAAGGCAGGCCCTGTTGGCCTCTTTTATCTTAGAAGGTGATGGCCTTATTACTCTCTGGTGCCTTTTCAATCTTCATGTGGCATCAGACTCCCCAAGCATTCCCAACACTCCCCTAACATCATCAATTATACTTCCTTCTGTGTGTGTTCATGTGATTAAGTACCACAGAGTAGGGCTTGACTTTCAATGACATTATGCAACAGTAGAACTGCTCCGGGCTGGGGATGGGGTTATTGGTTGTACTCTTATGTGGAAACAAATCTCCAAGTCTTTCTCCCACATTGCTCCCAGGTGGGCAGCCTTTCAGGTAACAGCAGAGTGCTTCATTGTTACACCAGCAGGGCTCCTACTTCTCTACCTACTCTGTTCTTCTAGCCCAGAAACCATTAGGTTTGGGACATACTCTACAACTAATAAGATTTTATTAACATAACAACAATAAAATACCCAAACTTCCAACTGGAATTAGATACATCAACATAGAAAATCATTCCTTAGACATCAGGTTGTTTGAAGCACATCACCAGTTTTGTGGGCATACAATCCTATCCAGAACACTCCTTCATTTGGCATTACAAAATTCACGTTTCCTCCATGTAAAACATGTTCACCCCATTATAATGGGGTGAACATGTTTTACATGGAGGAAAACAGGATGGATGGCTAAGAGATTGAGATTGTTCA
>NW_006399806.1:372714-373374 GCF_000299155.1 Elephantulus edwardii
GATGTAGTCGATCTGATTCCTATGCATACCATCAGGTGAAGTCCATGTGTATAAACTGCGTTTGTGTCTCTTATAAAATGTATTTGTAATGAATATGTCATTGATTTTACAAAATTCAATCATTCTATCTCCAGCCTCATTCCTGTCACCAAATATCTTATTTGTTTAGTGTTCATAGGTTTTCCAAAAGCCTTTTATTTAGGAAGTAGATGGCCCATCCTACTTCTTAGTCTCTTAATCAGGGAGCTCCACCAAAACCCATTCACAATGGGAAACCGTTTTGGGATTTGACACACCAGTGGCAAAGATTTCAGTATCACAGCAACCTCAAGTAATAACAGTACAGCAAACTGACAGATAAGTGCTGCACCACTTATAAAAATGTTCTTTCTAAACATGATCAATAGCAGGCCTGAGGGCTTGAGCCAACTGAATTTTAAATAACAAAGCCCACCCACCAGACCCTGTTTGCCCACACAGAGGCTTCCCACCCAAGTGGATTGTAGATGAGATTAGACACAGGTAAACAGTTTACACTTGATTGCTAACAAGATTTAGAAATGTCCAAATGAGAAAAACTGGATGAAATATGTTTTCGGCATTGAAGTCTATGGGGGAGAGAATAGTCTAAAAGTATTATATTTTAGGGCATTATTTTTA
>NW_006399806.1:373474-380444 GCF_000299155.1 Elephantulus edwardii
TCAGTGACTGGGGTAATCGGGATGGGTGTGTCAGAGGCAGTGCGATCGGCACAGGATAGAGCAGGGTTTAGGGCTGTTGTACATAGGGTCACTATAAGTTGCAAGTGACTCGACGGCGCATAACAACAACAACAACAACATGCCCCTGTGACAAGCTAGTGCTCTTGAAAAGGATTCTCAGCATGGCTCCCAGAGCCACAGAGCAGTTGGCAAGGAGAGGATAGCTTTTATAAATTATTAGGTGATTGAAGGATTAAAAGCCAACCACCTCTGTTTTGTATCTCTGACAGAGGGAATTCAGGGGAACTCTGGCTTCGTGCAATAAGAGGGCAGAGACCAGCGCTTGCTAAAGCACATTATCTTGTCCTGAGTTCTGTAGTTACATGAGGACTCTTACCGCCAGCTCCTACCTGCTCTGGACAACATTCTCTTTTCCTCTAAACGTATTTTTAAAACATGGGATGAGTGTTTCTAAATAATCATTCTAAAAGAAATGAGAATATCAACATTTACTGGCAAAATGTGTTCCATTAAGCTGCAGAAATAAATGTCAGTTGATTTATATATATGTATATGTATGTTGTTGTTATGTGTCATCGAGTCACCTATAACTCATAGTGACCCTATGTACAACAGCCCTAAACCCTGCTCTATCCTGTGCCAATCTTACTGTCTTTAATACACCTACTCCCATTACCCTAGTCACTGAATCAATCCATATCATCAAGGTTCTTCCTCTTTTGCTCTGTCCCTCCACCCTCCCAAGCATAATGTTCCTCTTTTAAAGATTGATCTCTCCTTTCAACATGTCCAGAGTATGTCAGATGAAGCTTCAGAATCCTTGCCTTCAGAGAGCAGCCTGGTCTCACCCTCTCTAGGATGAATCTGTTTGTTCTTCTAGCAGTCCATTTAAAATACTCTTCTCCAGAACCACAGCTCAAAGGCATTGACTCTCCTTCTATTATCCCTAGTCCAGCTTTCTGACTCATAGCGTGTAATTGCAAGACCATGACCTAAATCAGGTGCACCTTAGTCTCCAGACTGACATTATTGCTCTTCAGTACTTTGGAGAGGTCTCTGACAGCAAACTCCCAATGCAATTCATCTTTTAATTTCCTGATTGCTGGTGCCAAGAGTGCTGGTTGTGGAGCCAAGTAAACTAAAACTGTTAATAACATCAATCTCTTCACTATCTATCATGATGCTGCCAATTAGCCCAGTGTTGAGAATCTTTGTTTTCTTGATGTTGAATTTCAATCCATATTGAAGGCTGCAGGTATTGACCTTTTGCAACAAGTGCTTCAGGTCCTCCTCACTTTCAGCAAGCAAGGTTGTGTCATCTGCCTAACACAGATTGTTGATGAGTCTTCCTCCAATCCTGTTGCCACATTTCTCCTCATAGAGCTCAGCCTCCCAGATAATCTGTTCTGCATATAGATTGAAAAGGCATGGAGATAGGAAACATCCTTGATGCACACCCTTCCTAAATTTGAACCATGCCGTGTTTCCTTGCTCTGTTCTGACGATTGCCTCCTGGTCCAAGTACAGGTTTCTTATAAGCACAATCAAGTGTTATATGTATGTATGTATATGTCTCTCTCTATACACAAAAAACCTGAAACCTTTCCATAACTATCATAATTTATCAAAGTTCATAGAGTTTCTAGAGGCATGTTGTTTAGTAGTTAGCCCTCCTAATACATGCTCAAAGGATCTGAGATGAGGCTTTGCCATTCTAGCCTCTAAGGACTACTCCGGCTGCACTTTCTTGAAGACATATCTGTTTGTTCTTTTGGCAGTCCATGGGACATTCAGCACTCTTCTTCAATAAAACTCAAAGTAACAATTCTGCTGCCATCTTTATTCAATTTTCCAACTCTCAGATGAACAGCAGGTGATTTAAAATACCATGGCTTAAATAAGGCACAGTTTAGTCTTTAAGATGATGTCATATATAAATTTTCTAAAACGATTGTCAGTCTGTTCTTCACCCAACAGCTTAGGCAAGCTACTCTGTCTTGTTGCCTTAAATCCTGAGATGAGGTCCTTTCAGCGAGGGAGAAGGATACAGAGTGTGATGTCATTTGAGACTCCTAGGAGTGTTCATCACCCCATTCTGGGGTATAAAGTGTACACTAAGCCTGTTGTCTCTGCCTTCTCTGGCAGTTGGCTTTGAGGACAAGCCTTCCCACTGACAATATTTCTAACAGCCTTGCTGATTCGTCTTAGAGACCACAAGGCTTTATTCCTTCCCAGGTTTCTGTCTGGTGGCTTAGTGGTAAGGAGTTTCACTACTAACCTAAAGCCCTCTGAATCTACAAGCTACTTCATGAGAGGAAGATGAGCAGTCTCCTCCTGTGCAATTAATTGCCTCTGAAGACCCACTGGAGGGTCAGCTATGAGTTGGTTCCAACTCAATGATGTTGTTCTTGTTGTTGTTGACTGCCTTCAAGTCAAGCATGACTCAATGAGACCCTATGAACAAAAGGCCTGAAGCCCCTCTACAACTATAGACATTTATTACAGTTCATTGAGTTTCTGGATGCATGCTGTTTAGGAAGTAGATGTCACTCCTGCTTCCAAACCTGTCATAGTATGTTATTGTTGTTATGTGTCGTTGAGTTTCCTGCAAGGTATAGTGACCCTATGTACAGCAGCTCTGAACTCTTCCCTGTCCTGAACCAGTCTCACTAATTCGACACACCATCTCCCATCGCCCCAGTTACTGTATCACTCCATCTCATCCAGGGTCTTCCCCTCCTGCACCATTTGTCTACCTTTCTGAGTATAATGTCTTTCTCCAAGGACAGATCTCTCCTGGCCACATGCCCAAAGTAAGTGAGGTGGAGCTTCAAAATCATAGCCTCCAAGGAAAGGCTTGGCTTCACCCTCTCCAAGACAGACCTATTTGTTTTCTTGGCAGTGCATGGTATGTTCAAGACTCTTCTCTAGTACCACAACTCGAAGGCATCTATTCTTCTGTCATCCTTAGTCATTGTCCAACTCTCTGAAGCATAACAAGTAATTGAGAAGACAATGGCCTGGATTAGGCTTACCTTTGTCTCTAGACTGACATCATTGCTCTTCAGCACTCTGGAGAGGTCCACGACAGCAGATTTCCCTAATGCAATTAGTCTTTTGATTTCCTGACTTTCCTAACTCAATGATACACGACTTTCCTGACTCAATGATACACAACAAAAAGGCTTTTACCACCTCGAGTAACTAGTCCTTTATACTTGTAGACTGCTTTCTATTATCCAAATGCTTCCAAACACATGATCTCATTTACTTCATGTGAGCATTATTGTTGTTGTTATGTGCCATCAAATGGACTACAACTCTTTGCTAGAACAACAGATCTGTACCATGACCCAGTCTCATGATCTCTGACAAGTTCAAGTCCATTGTTACAGTCACGGCGTCAATTCTTCTCAGGGTCGTCTTCTCTTTTGCTTTCCTTCTGTCTTTCCAGATATGATATCTTTTTTTCCAAACACTGGCCCATCCTGAAAACATGCCCAAATTAGATAAGATGAAGTGTCATCATCTTTGGCCCCTAGGAGCACCCTGTCTGCACTGCCTTCAAGATAGATTTGCTTGTTCTTTTGGCAGTGCATGGGATATTCAGTAAAAACACTGTGGCTTTGTATGGTAGGCACTGTTATCCTTATCTTACAGTTGATAAAACAAAGGTTTAAATTGATAGAAGATGGGAAATGTAGACCTGAAATGCAAGCCAAAAGCTCCTTGATTCTAGACCTGATCTTCTTTATTATACCAAACTCTCTTTTACAGACATGGAAACAAAGACCAAGAAAAGTGAAACATCCTTCCTAATACAATGTGCATAATATGACTAATAGTAATAATAATAGTAATAATAAAGAATAATAGTATTTTCTTTTACATTGCAACTATTTGTCTTTGACTCTTTGAAAAAAGTGCTTTTGTTACTTATATTTTAGAGTAAACTTTATTTTTTAGAATGTGTTTAGATATGAAAAAGAATTAAAAAAGTAGTACAGAGAGTTCCCATATACCCTACACCTATTACTCCTATTAATAACATTGTTGTTGTTAAGTGCCATCAAGTCGAGTATGACTGATAGCAACCTTATGAACAAAAGATATGAAACCAGTCCTATCCTATACCATCCTCACACTTCCTGACACACAGAGCCTATTGCAGCAGTCACTTTGTCAATCCACCTGGTTGAGGGTCTTCCTCTCCTTCGCTGACTCTCCACCCTTCCCAACGTCATGTCTTTCTCCAAGGACTAGCACCTCCTAGAAATATGTCCAAAGTATGTTAGGCAAAGCCTCACCATTCTTGCTTCCAAAGAGCACTCTGGCTGTACCCTCTCCAAGACATCTCTATTCATTTTCTTGGCTGTCCATGGAATGTTCAGCGCTCTTCTCCAACACCACAGCTCAAATGCATCGATTCTTTTTCTGTCATCCTTATTCATTGTCCAGGTCTCAGATGCATAACTAGTAATTGGAAAGACCATGACCTAAATCAGACGCACCTTAGTCCTCAAACTAACATCACTGCTTCTCAATAATTCAGAAAGGTCCCTAACTACAGACTTTCCCAATGTAATGCATCTCTTTATTTCCTGACTGCTTGTACCAAGGGTGTTAATTGTGGATCCAAGCAAGATGAAGCTGTTGACAGTTTCAAGCTCCTCTCCATGCATCATGACATGGATTATTGGTCCAGATTAGTATTGAGACACAATCCATACTGAAGGCAGCATTCCTTGATCTTCTGCAACAAGTGCTTCAAATCCTCCTCACTTTTAGCAAGACAGGTTGTGTCATCTGCATAATGGAGGTTATTGATGAGTCTCTCTCCAAACCTGATGCCACACTCCTCTTTACAGAGTCTGGCATCTTGGATAATTTACTCAGCATATAGATTGAACAGGTATGGAGACAGTATATCCCTGATGCCCTCCATTCCCAATTCCAAACCATGCAGTGCTCCCTTGCTCTGTTCGCACAACAGCCCCTTGATCCAATTATAGGTTTCTCATGAGCACAAGCAAGTGCTCTGGGGTTCCTGTTCTTCTCAATGCCAGCCACAACTTGTCATGATCCACACAAATGCCTTTGCATAGTAAATAAAACACAAATAGACATTCTTCGAGTATTCCTTACTTTCAGCCAGGATCCATCTCATATCAGCAATGATATCCCTGGTGCCATAGCCTCTTCTAAATCCCACTTGAACTTCTCCAGCCATTTTGAATGATCTTCAAGAGTATTTTGCTAGCATGTGATATGAATTATATTGTTTGATAATTTCCACATTCAGTTGGATCACCCTTCCTGGGAATAGGAACAAATAAAGACCTCTTTGAATCTGTTGGCCAGACAGCTGTCCTCTAAAATTCCTAGCATAGACTGGTGAGTGCATCTAAGGCTGCATCTATTAAATGAAACAAGTCAATTGGTATCCCATCAATTCCTGGGGCCTTATTTTTTGCCAGTGCCTTTCAAGGCATCTTCCACTTCTTCTTTCATTACCATTGGCTCCTGTTCATATGGTACTTCCTGAAATTTTTCAGTGTCAATCAATTCTTTCTGGTACAGTGTTTCTGTGTATTCTCTCCATCTTCCTTTGATGCTTCCTGGACCATTCAATATATTGCCCATATCATCTTTCAACATTGTGATACGAGACCTAATTTGGTTTTCAGTTCTTTCAGCTTGAGAAATGCAGAGTGAGTTCTTCCCTTTTTATTCTCCAATTCTAGCTCTTTGCTTTGTCCTCCTGAGCTGCCCTTTGAAAGCATCTGTTCAGCTCTTTTATTTCAACATGTTTTACTTTAGATTTTACTTCCTGATGTTATAGTGCAGTCTTTAGAGTCTCTTCTGACATCCATTTCAGTTTTTTCTTTCTCCTCTGTTTTTGTAATTATCTTTTGCTTTCTTTCTTGATGTCATTCACAGCTCATCTGGTCTTTTATCACTGGTGTTCAATGCCTCAAACCTATTCTTAAGAATCAATGAAATTGATTGAAGATCACATCTTGGTTAATGTGGACTTAATTTTCTTCAGCCTAAATATGAACTTATATATGAGTAATTGATGATCTGACCCACAGTCTGCCCCTGGCCTAGTTTTGACTGCTGATACTGAGCTTCTCCAATGATTTATTCCACCAATGTAGTCAATTTGATTCCTATGCAGCCTATTGGGTGAAATCCACATGTAAAGTTGTCTTTTGTGTCTTTCAGAAAAAGTATTTGTAATGAATAAATCATTGTAAGTACAAAATTCAATCATTCTATGTCCAGCCTCATTTCTATCACCAAGCCCGTATTTTCCAACAACTGTTCCTTCATCATTGTTTCCTGCTTTTGCATTCCAGTCACGAATTATCATTAGCACATCTGATTATATGTCTGATCAATTTTGGAATGCAAAATTTGGTAAAAATTCTCAATTTCTTCCTTTTTGACACTAGATGTAGGAGCATATATTTAAATACTAGTCATGTTAACAGGTCTTCCCCTGTATGTGTATGAGTATTATCACTCACAACATTGTGTTTCAGAATAGAACTTGAAATTGACTTTTTGACTATGGATGCAATACCATTCTTCTGTTTTTCATTCCCTGCATAGTATATGACTACCTGATTCAAAGTGGCCATAGCTGGTCCATCACATCTCACTAATGCCTGTTGTTGTTGTTATGTGCCATCAAGTTGCTTTGGACTCATAGCGACCTTAAGTACAGCAGCCCTAAACCCTGCTCTATTCTTTGCCAATTGCACTGCCTCTGACACACCCATCCCGATTACCCTAGTCACTGAATCAATCCACCTGATAGAGGGTCTTCCCCTCTTGCGCCGTCCCTCCACCCTCCCAAGCATGATGTCCCTCTCCAAGGACCTCTCCCTCCTTACAACATGTCGAAAGTATGTCAGATGAAGCCCCAGAATCCTTGCCTCCA
>NW_006399806.1:384364-387407 GCF_000299155.1 Elephantulus edwardii
TTAAAAAAAAAAAAAAAGAAACGTCCAAATAGTTTAGCCCAGTTTTCAAGTAAATCAGAAACACCCATCAGGATCCACCTTTGCCAAGCTAAAGGCTCACTCACAGGCAGGACTATACTGAATTTTAAATACAAAGTCTGCCCATCAGATCCTGTTTGCCCACACAGAGTCTTAGTAAGCTGGATAAGGAAATTTTTTTTTAAAAAATAAAATTTTCATTTTATATTTGTTTACTTACAAAGTTCATATACATTGTTTTACACTCTGGATCTTTTCCATTTCCTTTACCCACTCCTCCCTCTATCCTTCAAATTGTGTGACCCTTTAATTACCCTATCCCCCACCACACCCATCCTTACCCCTCTGCTCCCCTGTTCCATCCCTTGGATCCTCATTCACTATTTATCTTTCAATTTCTATAATAATGGTCTTATATAGTACTTGTTGGGTAAGGGAATATTTGTTAGGCTTTTTCATTATAAAATCATTCCTCTCCTCTTTCACACTGTGTTTACTAGAAGGAAATCACTGTGTGAATACCTTACCAAAGGAGGGAGGATTTATGCTCCATTTACTTGAGGATGGAATATCTACATCAATTATTTGAGATTCTTTCATATTGTAGATTTTTCTCTTATCTTCATTTACTTATTTATTCAACCATTTATTGATATCATTTTGAGTCGTGGTTATTTACTCTTGACATTATGGATTATTTAGCAACTGTAACAAAAATAAAAAGGAGGATGGTAGAGCCCATCCTGATTTAGTTAAGCAGCAAATGCCTGGTTACTCTGAAGAGGAAATGAAATATCTGAAGACAGTTTTTCTGAGGTCTGCTAATTGAATATACCTACTCTATATGATAAATGGAGAAGAGATTAAGATTGCTCACAACTTCGGCTTTCTAGGTGCCACCATCAATACTCTTGGCACCAGCAGTCAGGAAATCAAAAGATGAGTTGCATTAGGTAAATCTGCTGTCAGGATCCTCTCCAGAGTGCTGAAGAGCAATGATGTCAGTCTAGAGACTGAGATGCACCTGATCTAGGTCATGTTCTTGACAATTACTTGCTATGCATCAGAGAGCTGGACAATCACTAAAATGACAGGAGAATTGGTGTCTTTGATTAGTGGTGTTGGAGAAAAGTATAGAACATACCATGGACTGTCAAGAGGACAAATAGATCTTTCCTGGAGAGGATGAAACCAGGCTGCTCCTTGGAGGTAAGGATTTTGAAACTCCATCTCACATACTTTGGGCATATTGTCAGGAAGGATCATTTCTTGGAGAAGGACATCATGCTTGGAAGAGTGGAGGGACAGCATGGGAAAGGAAGATGCCCGGAAGAATTGTACTGACACAGTAACTGGAGTAATGGGGGTAGGTGTGTCGAAAACAGTGAAACTGGCTCAGGATAGGGCAGACTTCAGAACCATTGTACATAGGGTCAATATGAGTCACAGGTGACTCTATGGTACATAACAACAGCTCTACATTAACATCTATAGAAGTAGCAGCTAAGAAATAAAATACTGTATTGCATCTTCAAAGGACATATTCAAAGTGCTTAAGAGCAAGAATGTCCTGAGGGTAAAATGCACTCAACACAGTCAAAGTATATTCTCTCATCTCATAGACATGTGAAAGTGGGACTATGGATAAAAAATACTGAAGAAGAATCTTTGCCTTTAAATTGTGTTGGTTAATAATATTTACTACATCATGAACTACCAAAACAAGAAAACAAATCCATCTTGGAGAAAAAGCAGTGCAAGTTCTACTTAGAAGAATAATGAATAGAAAATAAGCAAGAATAATGAAACTTGATCTCATTTTGGGCATGCATGAAGAGGAACCAGTACCTGGAAGAGCATACTCCATACAGCAGAGGGTGAGCAAAGAAGAGAAAGCCCCTCAATAAGATGGATAGTCACAATACTGAGTTTAAACATAGTAGAGACTGTGGGAATGGTACATCGTTAGGTTTTATTCTATTGTGCATGGGGTCACCGTGAGTCAGAGACAAACTGATGACACCTAACAACAGGCCATCCTCTTCTTTATGTGCACTAGAGAGTGGGGAAATGAATAAGGATGACAGAAGAACGATTGATTCATTTTAATTGTGGTGTTGGAGAAGAGTACTAATTATCTCATGGATTGCCAAAAGGAGAAACAAATATGTTTTGGAAAAAGTGCATCCAGAGTACTCCTTGGAGGTAAAGATGACAAAGCTCTTTCTTTCATACTTTGGACATGTTGCTAGGTGATGCTATTCCTTAGAAAGGGACAGCATGTTTGGAAAGAGGGAAGGTCAGCTAAAGAAAGACCTTCAATGAGATGGATTAACACAATGGCTACAGTAGTGGGCTCAAATGTGTCAGAGATGAGGAGGATGACACAGGAGAGGGTAATGTCTGTTGCTCCTAGGGTCCTCCCTGTGAGCCATACCTCCTCGTCAGTCTCCTTGCCTAGCAATAGCTCCCTTATGGGACCCTAAATCAGGGATCCTCAAATAGACAAGTCTTCCATGCTCATCCACACATTTGAGTATGTTAGGTGGTCAGTGCTGAAGGGATACATCCAATTTCAGTCTGTTTCTTCATTATTGTGTTCCTTCAACTTTCACTCCAGTGGATCCAGGTGACTATGAATGAGCATACTCCAGCCTCAAGTCTTGAAAATGGGCTCTGATGGGCATTAAGTTTACACTCCTTCAGAAGCCAAACAGCTTGTTCCAGTTTTGAAAAGTCAGTCTCTTCCTTTCCTTTATTCTTTTTCATTCTCTCCTTGCCTGCTTGCCATTCTTTCTTTTCTTTTTTAATTGAGATTTTAATGAAAGATTATACTGAACTTGGATTTCCATTCATTTATTGTTGCACATTTTCCTCCCTGCCCACCCTTGCCCCAGTTAGCTTTTCTCTTTGAAAAAAAAATTATTGTTATACAATTCTTCCCCCCCACCCCATGCCAGTCTACTTTGCTATGTAGCTCTTACTCTGGACTCTTGTCATGCAAATAATACCTAATCCTATATCC
>NW_006399806.1:388102-399353 GCF_000299155.1 Elephantulus edwardii
GGGTGGGACTTAATCTTATCTCCCCAGGCCTTTACCAAGGTCTGTCTAGGACAAACTTGTCTCCTAAGCAAGTCTTCCCTTTTAATATTTCAAATAGAGGAAATGGCCTAAGGGAGAACTATGCGCTAATTCTATAATATCCTGTGTTCACTTATATCACACCTTGTTTCTTTTATCCCCTTCCACTTGCAAACATTCTTTAATAATTGGAATGTGGCATGTACATAGTATGCATGTAGGAAAACGAGAAGTTGTAAAAAATGAAATGGAATGCATGAAGATTGACATTCTAGACATTAATGAGGTGAGATGGTCTAGTAGTGACTACTTTGAATCAGACAAATCACATGATATACTGTTTGAAGCATGAAAGTAGAGGAAGAATGATGTTTCATTAATAATGGAAAAAGATAATTTCAAGTTCTATCTTGAAGTACAATGTTGTGAGTGATAGGATACTATCCATATTCATACAAGGAAGATCTGGTAATATGACTATTATTCAAATATATGCTCAAAAATATAAAGTCAAAGGAGAGGACATTGAAGACTTTTAGGAAATTTTGTAGTCAACAATTGACCATACTTGGAATCAAAATGTGTTAATAGTAACTGGTGACTGGAATGAAAAAGTTGGAAATAATGAGAAAGGATGGTAATTGGGAAAAGTATAGTAGTGGTGACAGAAATGAGGCCAGAAAGCAAGTGATTGAATTGTGTTGAAATGCTCAATGGTTTATTCATCACAGATACCTTTTAAAAACCCACACAAATGGTGACTTTACACATGGACCTTACCATTTGGACTGCCTAGGAATCCGATTGACTACATCTGTGGAAGGAATTACTAGAGAAGCTCAATACCAGCAGTCAAAACAAAACCAGGTGCTGACTGTGGAACAGAATCATCCCCCACTGAATGTGTGATGCAGGACCCAGTTTGGCAATAAGAGTGAAACATATGCGGGCAGCAAACTTGTGTGATATGTGCAGATTTTCAAACTGACACACCTTGGGATTTACACTAGCTAGCCCAGCATGTGAAAACCAATTACTAAACCCTAGCAGGAAGAGCTAACTCTCACTCGCCTGTTTATGCATTCTGTATTAATCATTTGTGCCACATACTGTGCTGAAGGAAGGTCTCAGCATCTCTGTTATTTATCAGTAGACGGTGAATCACATTCTCATTTTCTCTTTCCTCCTAGGCTTTGGTAAGGAAAGATAGTTTGGATGGGAAACAATTCTGTGCTTCTCATTTGTTAAATCCCCTAGACATACATCATTCTTATTAGAATGGACTTGGCTTTCAAGCATCATCATTTGGGTAAAGTTACTCTTGTTAATTTGGAACTCCCCCCAGGGTGCTAACAATTGCCAATCATATTTACTTGCTTGTCTGGTTCTTCTCTAAGATTGATACAGTTTTATGTCTTTGTCTAAATCACACCATCTACCTTTCTGGGACATATAGACAATCCTGCAGGGCCAGAAAGCTGCTAGATAATACCTTGTCTGCTAATGGAAGGTTATTCTCCATCAAAGGAAGTGGGACTATTTCAGTTGAAATACACATGGGATGTGGAAGGTAATATCTGACATTATTGGTAGGCAATGTAGACTAATAAGAAACCACTGAATATAACTGAAGTAAATCTGAATCCTAATACTGCTCTGTTACTCATTAACGGATATCTTTTTGTCTGTTTTTGTTTCTTTTTGTCTTTTTTTAAATTAAATTTTATTAATTTTAATGAACATTTACAGAGATTTGGGGTTTTCATTCATTCATTGTTGCACTATTTTCTCTACCCTCCTCGCCAGTTCGTTCTTTCCCCCCACTTGAAAGTCAGTTTTAATTGTCCAATTGCCACAGTGCTTGTCAAAGCCAGTTCTAATTAATCTCCTTTGTCAGTGAGTCCTTTGCCATTCCCTATCACTCCTCCTTGAGAGAGACTTCACTCTGATTCATAAGGAAAAGGGGACGGCGTATTCTCTTAGCTACTTCCTGCTATTAACGGTTATCTTGAGCAGTTAATCTGAGTCTCAGTTTCTTTCTCTGAGAGATATACTTTAGCAGCACCTACATTACGTGGTTGCTATAAAGATTATGTGACACAAGGCAGGTAAACCACTTGGAGCATAATATTATTCCTAACCTGCAGAACTTATGATTTCCATGATCAAAAAATATGGTATTGTATTCCTGAAGAATTCCATATGGTATATCCCAAGCATTCTCATTGGGAATGGCTTTGGTAAGAAGTATCATTTTCACAAAGGAAAATGCCACTGTGATCTACCATGACTAGAGCATCGTTTTGAAATCTTTTCTATGGTAAGATGTGATTGTTAGTTTCCTAAGGCAGTCATAACAAAATACCATAAATTGAATGGTTTGTCAGAAAAGAAATATATTGTCTTACAATTCTGGAGACCAGAAGTTCAGATCAGGGTACTGAATAGACTGGTTTCTTTAGGGGCTCTGAGAATGAACTTACCTCATGCCTCTCTCCCAGCTTCTGATGGCTCCAGGTAGTCTTTGGTTTGTAGCTGCAGCATCACATGATACCCTTGCTTCGTCTCCTTATCTCTGTGTATCTCCTCTTTTATAAAAGTATACCAACCGTATAGGGTTAAGACCTTCCTACTCCAGTGAGATCTCATTGTAACCTACCTGATGAGATGTTCAGTGATCATATTTCTAAATTCTGCCACATTTACAGTTCCAGAGTTACAGGGGTTAGGACTTCAACATATCGTTTTTATTTTTTTTTTAAAGGAACAATTCATTCTGTAAGAATAAGCTGATTTGTTTGGACATATTAATAAACTCTCTGGAATTTATTTTAGAATTATTGATGAACATTAACAAGGTCATGTGTATGATATGCTTGTATTCCAAATAAATAGATTTTGTCAGTCAGGGACTGAGATAATGATCATGACCTTGTAGCTTTGAGCACAGCCAAATTATCACAACAGATATTGGCCCATCTTGGCAGAATATTCTCAAGCCTGAAATGCCTGAGGGTGGGTCACATGCTTTCATCACCTTGGGACCCAAAAGTCCAACAAGTTCACTTTTCCTTGTGGATGTATTCTTTAAGTTAGACAGCAGGGGAAGAAAGTGTTTTTGAGGTCTAATACTAGTAAAGCCAGTTGTTGAGTTTATTTGGCTCATGGCAACTCCATGTATATCATCATAGAATTATGCTCCAGATAATTTTCAGGGATCTATTTTATTTATTCATTTTATTTGATTACCAGGCCTTTCCCCCAAATTCCTCTAAAACCAAAACCTAAGCCCGCTGCTGTTGGATCAGGTTTCTGAGTCTGTCAGTGCTTTCAGGAGGAAACTGCCCATCTTTCTCCTATAGAGCAGCTGGTAGATTTGAACTGCTGACTTTTAGGTTGACAACACGACACAAAATGAACTATGTCACTAGAACTCTTGGTTCTAAGAGTTCCCCCCCCACCTTTATTACCCCCATTCATTCATTGTTGACTTTTGAGTCAGGAAAGCTCATTAATCCTTAAGTTTCTATTAACCCTAGAACATATTGAGAACCACTTGTGAGGAGCTTGTGTTACTTCTTCCCTTTCCTGTGGGATTGTCTGTTTCTGTTGGAATCTGTTGCTGTTGTTGTGAACCATCTAGTCAGAACCAATCCATAGCTGACCCTCCAGTGGGTTTTCAGTAAGTGGTGGCTTTAAACCATGTACATATCTTTGCCTTGGCAGTGTAATTCCTTCCAATAGTGAATATAAATATGCAAACATGATTTTTAAAAAATTTTAAATTAACATATTTCTTAACAATCTCTCCCCAGAACTGGCTACACTCTTACAGTAATACATTATTTCTTTTCACCTAATATATATATATATATTGTCTTTACCTTCCCAAGAAAGTGAACACTCTCTGTGTGGAAAACCCCAAATCCTTTTGCTCTCTGCCTCTTGTCTCCCATAACTCTTTACAGTTATTCCTTGAAATACACTACTTTTAGTCCTTTAACAAATGACCATTTCTTCATTATTTGTTGTGTACCTGACACTCTTATCTTTCTCTTTTCCAAAGCTTTTGCTTGAATTCTATTATGTTTTATTATTTGAATTCCTTTTTAAATGATTAATGTGTCTTCTGGGTTGAATTGCTCCCCCCCACCCCCATAAATGTAGCCTTCCGCAGAAGGACTGTTTTTCCTCTGTAGCTCTTCCATCTTGCTGTCCACTCGTTTCCTCACTCATCTCATCCAATGCTAAGGATTAAAATATTACCTCCTTAGAGAAGACTCGGAAATCTTTATCCTGATCTTAATTTGTTGCCAATCTCAGTAAGTGACCTTAAATACCCACCTGGATGGTTCATATTCTTAAGATTTATGAATCTGTAATCTTTGGGTAGCAATAGTATCATAATTATTGATGGATCCCTTTGAGAGTTTCCCCCCTCCCACTTCTTCTCCATTTTATACTATGTCATTCAACATATGCCTGTACTTTTCCTTTCAGTGGTTGTTGCCACATCTGTCCTTTCCATCTTATTCTTACTAATTGCAAAGGATTGGTGTGAGAAGATTCCTTTGGATGCAGAAGTGACAGTGACTGTGAGATGCTGTTATGGAGAAGACAGGGAATAATTCATATACTTCTTGGGGTGGGGGCTGGGTCTTCTTTTGCTTTTGTCATTCAAAAGATCTACTGCTGGCCTTTCTCTTTCCTATTAGTTGTCTCTCAAGTGAAGAGGGAGAAATAGTTCATGAAAGAACAATCTCATCATATAAGAAACTGAACTACCAGCTCCTAAATCTAGATGTGTGCCTCCATCTGCCTTTATGACAAGGTGACAAGAAAGACCTAGAAAAGCTCATATGCCTTCATTCTTTTTCAAGACAAGATAACTTTGCTCTGAGTGTCTGTAATTTCATGGTAACGATGTTCTTTTCTTTCCTATTTAAAGCAAAGAACACACACTTAAAATAAGTCATGCTACTCTAACTTGTAACACCAAAGTTTAGAGTAGGATTTTCTTTGTATTTGCTCTGCCTAAAATGAGAACTGTTTCTCAGTGGAAAGAGCATATCCATTTTATTTTTTCATCAAAGTGTGAATCACATACAAAGATACCATGTGGTATCAGCAAAGAACCTCAAAGCTTAAGAGAAAGATGCTTTTTAAACAACTGTTCTTATAAGTATTCAAACAAATATAACAAAATTGCATCCAGATAATGTTGAGTCATGGTACATAAAGATGATGAAGTAATAACTTTTGCCCTTAATTAGAGGAAATGAACTTTGCAGATTAGTGTTAAGTGTAAGGGCAGAGACACACATGAGTCAGAGGAACATAAAGAAGGACTCTTGACGTGCTGGTCCTGAGAGTGGGGCTAGGATTTGAGTGTGAGGCAAAATGTGAAGCAGGATTTAGAGTAGTAAGGGGGGTGAACAAAGGCAGAGGAAGACAGTGAAAGCAATTTAAGCCAAAAGAACAGAATCGAGAGGATAGAATGTCTTCTTGTTGTTATGTGCCATCAAGTTGCTTGTGACTCTCAATGACCTATGTACAACAGCCCTGAAACCTGCTTTATCCTGTACCAACTTTACTGTCTCTGGCACACACCTACTCTTATTACCCCAGTCACTTTATCAATCCATCTCACCAATGGTCTCCCTGTCTTCCTCCATTCCTCCACCCTTCCAAGCATGTTGTCCCTCTCCAAAGACCAGTTCCTCCTTGCAACATGCCCAAAGTATGTCAGATGAAGTCTCAGAATCCTTGCCTCCTAGGAGCAGGTTGGCTTTACCCTCTCTAGGACACACTTGTTTGTTTTCCTGGCAGTCCATGGTATAGTCAATACTCTTCTCAAGCACCACAGCTCAAAGGTATCAATTCTTTTTCTACCATTCCAGCTCTCTGACACATAGCAAGCATTTGCAAAGACTATGGCCTGAATCAGGAGCACCTTAGTCTCCAGACTAAGGTTGTTCTTCAGTACTCTGGAGAGTTCTCTGACAGCCAACTTGCCCAATGCAATTTGTCTCTTAAGTTCCTGGCTGCTGGTACCAAGAGCGTTGACTGTGGATCCAAGCAAACTAAAGCTGTTAATGATCTCAATCTCTTCACCATCCATCATGATGCTGTCAAATGGCCCAGTGGTGAGAATCTTTGTCTTACAGAGGTAAAAATAAATTATTTGTTTAGGTTATTAGACTATGATATATATGATCCAAGCTTTGATAAGGAAATAAGGATATAGCACTGGGCATAATCAAGTTTGGAGCACCTTGTATGGACTTGATTCTGCAGGCAATAAGGAGCCTTTACAGAGTTTAAACAGGGAATCAAAATTGTAGTATTTGGACTTGAGGAAGGTAATTTTGATGAAAAGGAAAATGAGATGGAAGGAGACCGAAGTAAGGGGCCAGTTAGGAAATATTTGCTGTAGCCCTGATAAGGGATGGTACACAGGGACATAAACGAATGCAGAGATGATGAGGGGCAGGGAGGAGAGTCCAGTTTGGAAATAAGTAGGAGGTAATATTTGCAAAATTTGGAAGTTAATTGAGCATGTGTCTGTAAGAGAGCACAGAAACTAGGGAATGAAGGAAAAGATCTGCATTTTAGGCAACTGGAATTGTGTATGTGTGATAGTGGTGACATGTTTTAGTTTCATGCAACTCTGAGTTATTTCTTCTGTAGATAGTCCCAGTAATAAGTGCCAACCTGTTGGTTAAGCATTAGGACAGACACACTGAGGCATTTACTTCCGAAAAGAAAATATATTAAATTGGAATTGTCTTCTTTCTTTTGTTTTTAAAGAGTAGGGACTAAAGAAGGAAAATAAAAATGTCCAGCCTTTCATGAAAAGAGATAACTTTTAAAAATGATTTTCAGTATTGAGTTATAATCGCCTTGGTATCAAAGCATTAGGGGATAATTGGTCCAATCAATTTTAACTCTGGATGTGAAGAATGGAAGGCTGGCAAGCAAAATATCTGTTACTAAAGTTGTAATTTGAATGCCTAAATAGGTAAAACCCAAGATAGTTAATTAGCCTAAGTGCTGCTGGGGAAGGCTCTCCTTTGGAGTATTGCCAGGAGGGATGATTAAGGATTTAGAAAAATTAATTTTACATCTAGAAAAAGGTGAAAGACACCCAGTGATTCATTCAATGGCTGTTAAGGATGTTTTGCCATCTGAGCTGTAAAACAAAATGCTGCCCTTGTGGGAATTGTGGTTCTCTGTGCGTCCTTGGAGGAAGCTGCTAGGTCCCAGGCTCACCTTTCCTCCTCTGTGTTCTTTCAGAGAATAGGGGCATAATTTTGGATATGTGGGAAAAGATTAGGAGGAACTGTGTTTATTTTATGAAACCATTTGGAGACTAGCATCTTGTTTCTTTTTAGCGTTTTGTTTACTTTATTACAATGCACTCATGTTTCTAACTATTCATTTATGTTGAAACCCCCGGCCCGTACCGTACCAACAATGGAACCACAGCTTTAGCAGAATTAGTAGTGTTGATATAATTGGGATTACGTGATTAATAGGCAGTGTAAATAACCATAAAGATGAGTATTGTGCAAAGAAGCCAGTTAAGGATGGAGATAAAATCTGCTCTCTACTTCTCTCCACCATGCTCTGTTCCTAAGGGACTGACCTAGAGGAACTAAATGAAAGGCCTCCCCTGACCAGAGGCTACTCCTGTGAGGGGACAGAGAGGGCTTAAGCAGGAGATTAGAAGAGGCAAATACGTGAGGTTGAGGCATTTATTACTTCAATTTTCTCAGTGTAGATTTTTTTTCACATTGCTGGGATTTTTCACCCCAAATATTATGGCTCCTTCAAGGTGACTCTCTCCATACATCTCTCTCTCCTGGCAACTACCTACCAATTTATCTTATACATCCAAACTTAATGATGGCAACAGCCTCTCTATTTCTAGCTCCAGTGAACTACACTATCCCTTCAGCATTTCTTTACATCAAAAAAACCTGGAGGTGGGCTTCATCCCCAGAATTGTTGAGTCAGTGGTCTGGAGACCGAGCATTCATATTCTTAAAGGTAATGCCCAATTCTACTAGTGTGGGAATTATACTCTGAGATCTATTAGTTTACACCTTTGTAAGAAGTTATTTTATTAAATTATTGCTCAGTCACTCTTACTGAGTGTGACATCTGTCTCTCCACAAGATCTTAAGAAATAAAACTCAGTACCATGTAATCAGTTCTAACTCATAGCAACACTCCATCAGGTTCCAAGGGTGTAAATCTTTACAGAAGGCAACTGTCCATGCTTCTCCTGAAAAAGGACTGGTGTATTTAAACTTCTGAACTTTTGCTTATCAGTTCAATGTGTTATGCATTACATCACCAGGACTCCTTCTTGACTAGGCCAAAATCTGTCTCCTGTCTTGGACTTGTCAAAGCTATTCCTCCAGGAACCATAGAGTGGTCTGGAGGTTTGATATAAAATCATTTGGATTCACTGTGAAGGAGATAGTGGGGGAAAATAATGTCAGAGAAGATCTGGGAATAAGCTGATGATAATCCCTATAAGAACAATGAGTCTATCTCTTAATGAATGCCAGACAGGTGTTGAAGGATTAAGGATTTTTTTTTAGGTTAAATTTTACCTTTGTGTGGGGTTGTTGGAACTTGTAGGGAGGTAAATTCTGTAAGAGATGTTAAGTATGAACATGCTATTGGCCCGTGAAAGATCCTGGACACTCTATGTTTGTATCTGTCATTCACTTCAGCAAATCATCTCAATTAATGAGGAGGGCTTACCAATGATTGATGATTAGTCATTTGGGTTGTAGAGGAATAATTATTTGTCTCTGTGTACCAGGCAATGGGGGGCTTACAGAGGTGATAGCAGTAGGAAAGAGTTCTTACAAATTCTCTCTATTTTATCTCCTTTTATCACTCTTTTCTCCTAAAATATCTTTCCCTCTTCTCTTATATTGAAATGATTAGAGAAACAAAATTAGTGGGGGAAAGGGAGGGCAAGGAGGGGAGGGAGGGGGAGAGAAAGACATAGAGATGTATCTTAAGGAAATGGCTCACAAACTTGTAGGGACTGGAAATTTTTAACTCCATAGTTCAGACATCAGGATAGAGGCTCCTCTTAACTTGTAGCTGCAGAGACTTTGAATTCAAGATTGGAAACTGATGAACCCAAGATTAGTAGGTAATGTGGCTGGCTCCTGGCTCAAGTCCAAAGAACTGAGCTTTGGATGGTAACCAAGCAGATGTATAATCTCAGTTGAGCAAAAAAGTGAGAGTTTTGCAAGAACATCCACATATATTTGATGCAGATCAACCTCCAAAGGAAACTCCCTTTCAACTGATTGTCTGCTTCAAGCAGATCTCATTAAGGAAGTATTTACATTACATTAGAGCCCATGAATGGAATGGCCATGTCATAACTGTCAAACCAAAGAATCATGGGCACCCAAGATGACACACAGCTTTAACCATCACAGCTCTTTTTAGCAAATTCAAATTCTGTCTATTGTGTGATTTAGTATCTCATTAAACAAAAGAAAACTTTTCACAAATTAAAAATTATTTTATAATTACATTAATAAAAAGTACAATCTAAAATACTTCACTTGACTCCCACATTCTTACCCATGAAACTCCTTCAGAAAAGTAATTTTTCCTTAAATTCAGAAATTTCTGGTAATTGTTTCTTGTGACTAAATTAAAATATGTATGTATGTATGTATGTATGTATGTATGTATCATTTCTATAACTATGTATCTATCTTCTTGATTGATATATATTAACTTTACCAAGACACTGAGCTCTGGTAGCCTATTGGGAAGGAGTTGTGTTGCAAACCTAAAGGCAGACAGTTGAAAACCACCATGGGAGAAAGATAGGTAATCTCCTCCTCTGTGATTTACAGCTTCTGGAGACCCACTGGAGGTTCAGCTATGAATTAGTTCAAACACATAACAAGATAGGGAGAAGTACCTTAAGGTGTGAATTCACATTTATAATTCTCTTCTAATTGAAAAAGCAGATGTAACTTTTACCTATTCAAAGTTTTCTTTTTTTTAAGCTAGTAACATAATTTTTATTCTTAGTTGTTTAAGTATTCAAAGTTTTCATGTATCCCAAATAATTTCTTTAACTAAACACAAGTAAAAACTAATGATACTCCAAAAAAAATTTATAGGTCTTTGATTTTAAAAAAGTGACAATAATATGATCAAGCTCAGTTTAAGAAGCCAAATGGACTCCATTTTATGTAGCACTCCATTTGAGTAACCAAACCCCATGTGTGGAAAAATCTCTGTCCCTAGCCCTAAAGTTTTGTCTTGACCTGTTTCCCAAAATAGTAATTGCTATTGTTTATGTAAACGTGTTGCACTGTACCCTAGATAAACCCAAGATGTAAACATCTTTCACTGTACTCTTGATAAATCCAAGACATTGGTATTTTGTTCTGTACCCATGACTCTATCACTGTACAATTTGAAATATGTCAACAGCAGAATATTTTAGCCGGGGCCCATGTAACCCAGCTTGTAAAGGAGAGTAAGAATATAAAAGCACGTAGCTAAGAAATTGAAGAGCTCTGCCCCGTTGCTGGGACTCTTCCGCTGCACAGCTAGTAAAGGACTTCACCTGTAATTCTGCGGTGTATATCTCTTAATCCATTGGGCACAACAGGTTCAAAGACACATTTCCTGTGACTCTGTGTGCCAGTAAGTGGAATGTAAGAATCAGTGACGCAAATGAAGACTGTAAATGTCAACATCATTATTACAAACTGTTCAATAGATATAGATGTATCACTAGAAAAACTTGGAATATTTTTAATCTGTTAAATAAAAGTTTAATAAACTTTCATGTCACATCTTCACTCAGTAATAGAATTGTCTGTGTAAAAGATACAGTAACACATGTGAATTGATATATCCTTATTCTGCCCTTTTTCAGACTCCTTTATTGATGATTATTATCCTTTTCTCTTACCTAAAACAACTCAATTTACTTTTGGGAAATAATCTTATTTCTAATTGGATACAATTTGATGGACATGCTAAGCATGCACATTGACCTTTTTTTTTAATCATTGCATGGTCATGAGAGATTCTTTTTTTAAAAAAAAAATTTACACTGGTTTACCTACAAAATTTATACACATTGCCCCTTACGTCAGATCTCCCTCACTTCTCCAAATTAACTCTCCTCCTCCACTCATCAAACATTGCGACTCCATGGTTA
>NW_006399806.1:400413-402402 GCF_000299155.1 Elephantulus edwardii
TTTTTCTCACCCTGGATCTTTCTCATTTCCTCTACCCACCCTTCCCTCTACCTATCAAATTGTGTGACCCTCTCATGTCAAGTTTACAGAATCCAGTAGGGCCTCCACAAGAAAGAGATTGATAACACAATTACAAAATGGACAAAAGACATGGAAGGACTTTTCACAGAGGAAGATAATCAGATGGCAAACAGACACATGACAATTACTCTAGAAGACTATTATTGTAGGAATAGATAACTAGTAAAACATGTATGAGGATCCAACTAGGGGAATAGGGGAGCACAGGGGTGAAGGTGAATGGTGGGCATAATCATAGGGTCACACAATTTGATGGGTGGAGAGAGTGGTGGAATAAAGAAATGAGAAAGATCCTATGTGAAAAACAATGTATATGACCTTTGTAAGTAAACTAGTATTAAAGAAAAGAAAAGAAAAAGAAAAAGAGAGTAAATAAATTATAAGACCTCTGGATCCCAGATGATCTGGAGTTTATTTGCAATGGACAGACAAGGAGCACTAGAGCAAGAGGAACTTAGAATAGAATCAAATGTGACTTACAGGTACATTCCTAAGACTAATAATGATGGTGATTAAAAAATGGTTTGAGTTCATGATGGGGCGGGAACCTTGGCAATACTACTCTCAAGTTTTGTTTAAAAATAAATCAAGAAAATATGAAAAAAATTGTGTACCCCATGATTACCACCCTGCCCATGCTCACCCCTCTGCTCCTTTCCTCCCCACCCTTGGATTTTCACACCTGTTTTACTAGCTATTTTTCTATTTCTAAAAAAATGATCTTTTATAGTATTTGTCTTTATGGAACTGAGTTAGTTCACACTTAGCATAATGCACTTCAGTCACTCCCAAGTTATGTTGTGATTTTCAAAACCATTGCTCCTACATGCTGCATAGTATCCCATCATGTGAACATACCACAGTTTTTCAATCCATTAGATTGTGTTTGGACATTTGGGCTGTTTCCATGTTCTTGTGATGGTGAACATTGCTGCTATGAACATTGGTGTAAAAGTCTCCTTGTGTGTCTCAGTTCTCATTTTCTCGGGATATATTCCAAGCAGTGGAGTAGCTGGGTCACATGAAATTTCTATGTTCATCTTTTGAGGAAGTGCCAAACTACCTTCCAGAGTGGTTGTACCATTTTACAATCCCATCAAGAGTGTAGAAGAGTTCCTACCTTGCCACATCCTCTCCAACATTTATTACTTGCTGTCCTGTTAAACTTTGCCACCGCTACTGGAGCGAGATGGTTTCTCACTGTGGTTTTGATTTTTGATCTCTCTAATTGCCAGTGATTTTGAGCATTTCTTCATGTATCTGTTTGATATCCAAATATCTTCCTTTGTGAAAATTCTTTCCATGTCTTTAACTCATTTTGTAATTGTGTTACCAGTTTTTTTGTGGAGGCCCTATAGGATTCTGTACACTTTTGATATGAGACCCTTGTCTGAAATGATATTGTCAAATGTGTTTTTCCTAGTCAGTAGGTTTTCTTTGAACTCTGTTGGAAAATCTTTTTGATGTACACAGGGATTTAATCTTTAGAAGGTCCCATTTATCAATTTTATCCTCGCCTCATTGTGTATTTCCAGCTGTATTTTTTAGCCTTTTTATACCATGAGCTAGGCCTTCTAAGCTTGGTTCTACTTTGTCTCTTAAGATCTTTATGTTTTTGGCTTTACTCCTAGGTCTCTGATCTATCCTGAGTTGTTTTTTATGTCTGGTGGGAGGTGTGCATCGCTTCAGCTTTCTGCAGGTAGTAGTCCAGTTTTTCCAGCACCATTTGGTTAAGAGGTTCTAGTTTCTCCATTTGATAGACTTTGCTTCCTTCTCGAAAATCAGTTGACTATAGAGAAGGACAGATCTATCAACAATCTGCGTTATGCAGATGACACAACGCTGCTCACTGAAACTGAGGAGGACCTCATGCACTTATTGCAGAGGGTCAAGGACTGCAGCCTTCAA
>NW_006399806.1:403227-413912 GCF_000299155.1 Elephantulus edwardii
ATAGTTGTTGTTATTAAGTGCCATTGAGTCGAGCAGAACTCATAGCTAACCTATGGACAAAAGATGTGAACCCCGTTCTATAATTATCATCCTTTCTATAATGTTCATAGAGTTTCAGAAGCATGTTGTTTAGGAAGTGGATGCCACTCCTGCTTCCAAGCCTGTCTTAATCTCTGAGCTCCACCAAACACTGTCCACCATGGATAACCATTATGGCATTTGACTCAATGGTGGCATAGTGTTCAGCATCACAGCAACCCCACATTTCCTCAGTACAGCAAACTGACAAAGCAGTGCTGTACCACTTAGGAGACTTCCAAAACACAATTAACACAGGCCTGAGGGCCTGTGGCCCTCAGCCCAACTGACTTTAAAATACAAAGGCCTGCCCACTAGGTCCTGATTGACTTAAAAAAGAGGCTTTCAACTCACAACTGTTAGTTAACTCCAATAAATCCAATCAGCTCACATGATTGTGTATTAAATAAAAAAAAAAAAAAAAAAAAACCACAAACCACACCAACCAAAACTGTTTATATCCAACCTTCAACTAAAACAAGAGAAATTACCTTTCAGAATCCAATTGGTTCACACATAAGCCTCCAAACTAGAGACTTAGTCAGGGTCCCACCAACTTTTAAGTACAAAGGTCTACTCATCAAGTCCATAGATAGATTAATTTCTGGGTTCTTGATTCTATTCCATTGGGCTATGTGCCTCTCCTTGTACCAGTACCACAGTGTTTTAGTTGTTACAACTGTGTAGTAGTATTTGAGATATGGGAATGCTATGCCTCTCACTTCATTCTTGTTTTTCAGGAGTGCTTTGCTTATTCAAGGTCTCTTTGCTCTTCAAATAAACTTGCCAATTGTCTCATTGAAAAAGAAATTTGGTATCTGTTATTTGGATGGGATTAAACATGTAGATAGCTTTTGGTAAGATTGTAATTTTCACTTGACTCTTTCTAACCACGAACAAGGAACATTTTTCCATTTTAATATTTATTTTATTTTTTAATTATTAGTTTTTTATTCTGTCTCAAAAAAATTCTGTAGTTTTCTTTGTAAAGGTCTTTTGTGCCTCTAGTTAGGTTTATTCCTAAGTATCTCAATTTGTGGTGGGCTATTGTAAATGGTCGACTGTGACTCGATGGCACTTAACAACACAACAATTGTAAATGGTAGTGCTTTCTTTGTTTCCTTTCTGTGGGTTTTTTTGTTAATTATATTAATTCTATTCTAGTAATTATTTCTGCACAGTATATTAGGGGATTTCCTTTGATAATAGGGCAGTAAGTAGAATTTATTGAAACTAGTAATTGTGTGCATGCTTACGTGTATGTTCACTTTGAAAACTAGATACAAAATTCTTAAATCAGCTTTGCGTTTTTTAATTCTACTTTGAAATCTGGTTAACAACAGTACTAATAGCAGTAATATGATGGTGATAATTTTTTCTATGATGAAATATTTCTGTGGCAACTAGGAAAATATCTACAATAGCTTTTAAGACACGAACACACTGTACAGATGGCTAAAGACCCCACAATAGATGACAGCAAATGTTCCAAACCTGTTTTTTGTGGCCACATTTTGTGCTTTTGGTCAGAAGCTGCAGCCATTATTAGAGGATTCTTGATATTTTCTGTCTCTGGAGCATAACAGTTTCACTCAAGAACAGCCATGTTCCAAGGGAAGATGCTGGAAAGGGTATAAGAGTCAAAGGGAAAAGGAGTAAATAATATTATATGCACAAGCCTTCAACAACGGTGATAACAATAACCTAAGAGTGAATATATAGATAGAGCTGCAAGTTAAACAGGTGAGAGTAGGAGAATGTGATTATGCCCATTAGGCATAAGGTATATAAATATTGGCTTGACAGATGATAATTCTACATATATAGTTACATATGCTACAAAGATATCTGTTGCTGTAGTAGAACATAACAAGCTACAAATCTTTAAAAGCTTTTGTTCTAACCAAATACTTTGAGGGGATGAGTTGTTTGCCTCAGGGACCCAGGACCATAATCTCAGGGGACATCAAGACCAACTGGCACAATATTACCCACAACAAAAATGTTTTGATTTGCTTTGGTATGTATTAACTCATTCCTAAAAAGCATATGAGCAGCCATAAGAAGAGTTACTACCTTTTTTTCCTGCAAAGGATAAAGAAAAGTGAAGATGTATGAAGAATATCAAAGATGAATAAACAGCATTAGTCCAAAGGATTAACAATTCATTTGAACCTCAGCCTCCATGGCCCTGACTCCAGAAAAAGTAGATGGCAACTGACTACCACTGACCGATTACATAGAGTATAAGAAAAGTGTGAAACAAAACTCAAAATCATGAAAAAACCAGGATTACTGATTTAATAGGGGCTGGTGGGCCTTCTTAGCTTATCCTTCAGGCCTGGAGCTGAGCTCACCCCTGTGGTTCGATTTTCAGCCAAACATAAGTCTGTAAAGTGAACAACACTAGGGAGAAGTGCAATCCTTTGGAAAAAAATCAATCATTTCATATTAAAAGGGCAGCATTTGCTCGAGGACAAACTTCTGAAGGCAGCAAGGATTAGGAAAGATGGAAGAATGGAAATTAGAAGCAAGGATGAGTGATGAGGATTGTAATCAATGTTATGAAACAAAGTATGTATAAATTTCTGAATGAAAAATTAATTTGCATTGTAAGCTTTAACCCTAAATTTATAAGAATTGTTGAAAAGGAAACTGATCTGAATGGTAAACCTTCATTCAGTTCACAATAAAAGGACTAAATATGTAAAACATAATGTATGTGAATGATCATATGAGTCACAATGAGAATGAAGGAATGTGTGAAACACAAAGCACATGAATGAAACACAACGCATACAAATTTTGTATGCAAACCAATATATATAGGAAAGAAAAAAGAGCTGTGTCTTCCTGGATCTACCTGCAAGTATATCTTTGGGTCAATCTTACTTTAAAAGACTTTCAGATATGCTTTGTTACATAAAATACAGAATCAAGTTTAAATTGTCACTGTGTTTTTCTTAAAATATTCCTGGTTTAGAGTATTCACTTGTCAATTGTTCTTTGACCGTACCAATCCATTCTTAATGCAATGGCTCATTACTAAATGGCATGGCTGAAAAGTAAAGATACTACCTTATTCTAGACAGGATATTGAGGAAATAACTCTCTTCAAGGATTTCTTTTTTTCTTATTACAATACAAGTTCATGTAGAGCACAACATCAGCCAAAATGCAGTAATGAGTACTGGCTTATTTTTCTACTTTTGTAGACATGGGAAAGAAAAGCCACAAAAATAAAATCTTTGAAAACATGAGAGCTGATTTGACCCTGAATATAGGTGGAAGGATAGCTTTTGATGGTAGCAATAATAGGAAGAAAAATAGAAAATGTTGTAGTAATTGCAGGAAGATGAGAAAAGTGTTCTTACTTACCTCCCCTCCCCCCAAAATGAAATATGAGGCAATGTTACCAACTGAGGTAATCTAAAGGTAGAAAGGGAATCAGAAAAGTTATAAGATATATATTTTTTAGGACACTTGTACCAAAGTATACAAAATGACCCACTACTCACTGTTGTTAATTCTGACATTGTACCTCTGTGAGACAGAGGTTCCAAGGCTGTAAATCTCTATGGAAGCAGTTTGTCACCTCTATCTACCTTAGAATAGCTGGTGGATTTGAATTTATACATAATAAGTTTTGATTGAATGCATAACCATTGTGCCACCAGCCTCCTTATCAATATAATAAAGGAGTATAATTGGGGTGCATACGAGTCCATATGAAGTTAATAGTCATGAATTAAAAGGAAAAACAATTAGAACAGTATTGTATTATTCTCCACCCATGTTAAGATACTGAAGTAACTAAGAAAAAGTAATATCTGATTTTAAGCAGAATGTATATATTTCCAAATTATGGTAATATTGGAAAAGAAGTGAGAGAAGTTTCCGAGCTGGATTGTGTCAGGTAGAAATAAAGAACAGAGAAGGGATATATATATATAGAAGAGTAAGTGAAGCCAATATGTGAATTGTCTTGATAAGAATGAGAAGGGCTGGCAAAACTGGACCGCTACGTGCTGAAAAATGAAACATCTCACACTACACACAAAAATAAAATTAAGATAGATCAGAGAACTGATAGTAAATCTCAAAACCATAAAGTTCATTAGAGACAAACTGGGACCAAGCTTAGAAGGCCTAGTCTATGGTACAAAGAGACTGACACATACAGCCAGAAATGCATGATCTGGACAGGATAAAATCGATAAATGAGACCTCCTACAGATGAAATCCCTGTGCTCTTCAAAAGCTTTTCTCAATAGGGTGAAAAGAAAAACTACTGACTGGGAACAAATGATTAACAATACCATCTCAGACAAGGGTCTCATAACAAAAGTTTACAGAATACTCCTGGGCCTCCAGAAAAAAAAAGACCAATAACCCAATTAGGAAATAGGCAATGGACAGAGAAAAACATTTGTATGGCCAACAGAAACATGAAGAAATGTTCAAAATGACTGGCAATAAGAGAGTTGCAAATCAAAATGCAAATTAATAACAATGAGATACCATCTCATCCGAGTAATAGAGGCAAAGTTTAGTAGGGCAGCAAGCCATAAATGCTGGAAAGGATGTGGAGAGATGGGAACTCTCATGCACTGTTGGTGGGATTGTGAAATGGTACAAACATTGTAGAAGGCAGTTTGGTACTTCCTCAAAAAGCTGAACATAAAAACTCTGTATGACCTAGCTATTCTACTATTAGAAATATACCCCAAGGAAATTAGAACTGAGACTCAAATGGAAATCGGTACCCCAGCGTTCATAGCAACATTGTTCACCATCAAACGAACATAGAAACAGCTCTAATCCAACCATAACTGAATGGATTGAGAAATTGTGGTACATTTACACAATGGAATACTGTGCAGCACGCAGGAGCAATGGTTTTGAGAACTACTACGTGACTTGGGAGAGACTGAAGAGCATTATGCTGAGTGAATCAACTCAGTTTCATGAAGATAAATACTGCATATGGCCATCATTGTAAAAATAGAAGAATAACTAGTAAAATATGTATGAGGAATGGGCAAAGGGGTGAAAGGATGGTTCTGGGCAAAACTACAGGGTTATAAAATTTGGAGGATGGACGGAGATATGAAGAAAAAGAGAAGGATCTGAAGGGAACTTGGAAAGATGAGGTAATGATGGCCATGGTCTAAAGGTGGTTAATTTTATAAAACACGGGAATGAGGAATAGTGTGAAATACAATATATACAAATTTTGTAATCAAGCCCATATAAAATAAAAAAAGGGAGGGGAAAAAAGAATAGGAAGTAACAGAAAGTGAAAAGTTTAGATTCTATATTTCAAAGCTAATACTGTTGTTGGAAATGACAAGGTCAAGGGCATGACTACAGAACTGGATGATTCAGTAAAATGATATAGCCAGTGACGTCTGAAGAGTATATAATTCATATATAGTAAATATGACACAGTGATAAAAAGCAAATATTTTCTTTTACTTTATTCTTTCATTGACTAGCTAGATTATTGTTGTTGTTATGTGCCGTCGACTTACCTGCAACTCATAGCGACTCTTTGTACAACAGCCCTAAACCCTGCTCTATCCTATGCCAATCTTATTGTCTCTGACACACCTACCCCATTACCCCAGTCGTTGAATCAATCCATATCATCAAGGGTCTTCCTCTCCTGCGCTGTCCCTCCAACCTCCCAGCATGATGTCCCTCTCCAAGGATTGGTCCTGCCTTGCAACATGTCCAAAGTATGTCAGATGAAGCTTCAGAATCCTTGCCTCCAAGGAGCAGCCTGTCTTTACTCTCTCCAGGACAAACCTGTTCATTCTCTTAGCAGTTCTTGGTGCATATTTAATACTCTTTTCCACCACCACAGCTCAAAGGCATCAATTCTCCTTCCATCATCCCTAGTCATTGTCCAGCTCTCTGATGCATAGCAAGTGATTACAAAGACTATCGCCTGTATCAGACACACCTTAGTCTCCAGACTGACATTGTTGCTCTTCAGTACTTTATAGAGGTCTCTAAATGCAGACTTTCCCATCGCAATATGTCTTTTAATTCTCTGGCTGCTGGCACCAAGAGTGTTGATTGTGGAGCCAAACAAACTAAAGCTATAAACAATCTCAATCTCTTTACCATCCATTATGATGTTGCCAGTTGGCCCATTGGTGAGAATCTTTGTTTCTTGATATTGAGCCTCAATCCGTACGAAGACTTCAGTGCCTGACCTTCCGCAGCAAGCGCTTCAAGTCCTTCTCAGTTTCAGCAAGCAGGGTTGTGTCATTTGCATATTAGGTACAGTATATCATAGGTGTGCATTGATATAAGGAACATCCTAACCATACAACATTCCAGATCCGAATTCTGCACAACTGAACTTTCTTTCATATTAAGAGACAGATGTTCATTGTAAAAGTGTTATTTGATTTACATTGTGATATAAAATATAAAGTAATGGTCAAAATCACTATTCAGTTTTAAATTAAAGGTATATATAGTTTTAGAGTATAAGGTTAACATAAATGTTGTACACTGTCTGGACCTATTAGCATATCTTGTAGACAGACTCAGCCATAAGCCATCTCATGGACAGAAGAGTGAATCTTCTCCACATTACATTTATCAAATTCAGAGTACCTATATATGGCAATGATTATGCCACACGGAAAATAAAGCAAACAAATACAATCCCTTTTCTTTTTGTTATATGTTTTTGTAGTTAAATGTATAGATAGATTTAAGTTTTTATAAACACATAGTTTTTGAAGATTGAAAATGCTGGCCAATATGAAGAACATGGTGCGATGAACTCATTAACAATCTATGCTTGTTGTTGCAGATGGTACAATGTTACTTTCTGAAGCTGAAAAAAATGTTAGCATTTATTGATGAAATTTAGAGCATTCAATGTGGATTATATCTCAAGATAAAGAAAATAAAAATCCTCATAACTGTATTGTGGTGCTGGCAAAGAATACTGAATATGCCAAAGGGCAAAAGAACAAACATTTGTCTTGGAAGAAGTACAGTTGTAGAAAGAGAAAGAGATGTGTAAAAAGATGAGTTTGACCTCTGCTAACTCCACAAAGGGGAACTGTCCCCATCACCAAAATCAACAACAGAAAACCAATCTCCATGAGGTCAAACATGTCCTCCACATTTTGTACCTCTTTCTACTCATCCCAATACCAACTGGTTGTGGCCACTTTGAATCAGACACTCACACAGAAAACTGAGGAAGAACGATCTTGCATTGATAGTTAAAAAAGACAATTTCAAGTTATAACCTGAGTAACAATATGTTGCGAGTGATAGAATATTATCCATATACATACAAGGAAGACTTGTTAATATAACACTTATTCAATTATATGTACCAACAA
Source organism: Elephantulus edwardii (assembly GCF_000299155.1). Lineage (NCBI taxonomy): Eukaryota > Metazoa > Chordata > Mammalia > Macroscelidea > Macroscelididae > Elephantulus > Elephantulus edwardii. The sequence goes on from NW_006399806.1 coordinate 410,685, forward strand.
GCCAAAGAGGAGGAAATTGAAGGTTTTAAAGAAATTTTGCATTCCAAAATTGAGCAAACACACAATCAAGATGTATTAGTGATAATTAGTGACTAGAATGTAAAAGTTGGAAACAATGAAGAAAGAATGGTAGTTGAAAGTATGGACTTGGTGTTAGAAATGAGACCAGAAATAAAAATGATCAAATTTTATATGTTCAATGACTTATCATCACAGATATCTTAAAAAAGAAACAACACAAATGGTGACATTTCACAGGGACTGAATCTGATGTACAACATAAGAATCAGATTGACTACATCTGTGGAAAAAATAACTGGAGAAGCTCAATATCAATAGTAAAAAACAAGGCCAGATACTGACTATGGAACAGAGTGTCAATTACTAATGTACAAGTTCAAATTGAGGATGAAGAAAATTTTCAAAAGTCCACAAGAACCAAAATATGATTTTGTATCTATCCCACCTGAACTTAAACATATAATCTTAAGGATAGGATTGAAGCACTGAACACCAATGATCAAAACAAAGATGAGTTGTGGGATGATATCAAGGATATCATCCATGAAGAGAGCAAAAATCACTACATAGATAGAGGAGAAAGAAAAACTCAAAATAGATGTCAGAAGAGACCCCTGAAAATTACACTAGAGCATTGAGAAGCCAAAACAAAGGGAAGAGATGTTACAGTAAAAGAGTTAAACAAAAGTCGTCAAAGGGCAACTCAAGAAGACAGCAAAATATTATAAAAGGATGAGCAGAGACCTAGAATTGGAGGATAAAAATGGAAGAACGCGCTTGACATTTATCAAGCTAAAAGAATTGAAAAACAAATTCAACCTTTGAGTTGCAATACTTACAGACACGAAGGGTAAACTCTTGAATGATCCAGGAAGCATCAAAAGAAGATGGAAGGAACACACAGAATCACCATACCAAAAGAATTGACTGACACTGAAATATTTCAGGGAGTACCATATGAATAAGAGTCAAAGGTAATGAAGAAGAAGTTCAAGTTGAACTGATTTGACATGTTTCACATGGCAGATGCATTCCTGGATGTACTCATAAATTTATGCCAGGAAATTAAGAGGACAGCTGTCTGTCTGGCTGACGGGAAGAGATTCATATTCTCATTCCCTAGGAAGGTGATCCAGTGGAATGTGGAAATTATCTAACAATATCATTAATATTACATGCAAGCAAAGTTTTACTGAAGATTATCCAAAAACAACTGGAACAAGTACATCAAAGAGCTACCAGAAATACAGGCCGGAATTAGAAGAGGCCATGGCACCAGAGACATTATTGCCAATGTCAGATGGATCTTGGCTGAAATAAAAAAGTATTAGAGAAATGTCTATCTGTGTTTCATTGACTGTGAAAAGGCATTTGACTGTGTGGATCACAACAAATTGTGGCTAACACTGGGATAAATGGAAGACCTAGGACATTTAATTGTGTTCATACAAAAACTATACCCAGATCAAGAGATTATTGTGGCAACAAAGCAAGGGAACACTACATGGTTTAAAATTAAGAAAGATGTGCATCAGGGTTGTATCTTTTCTTCATATCAATTCCATCAGTATGCTGAGAAAATTATTCATGAAGCTTGACTCTATAAAGAATATGGCATCAAGATTGGAGGAAGACTCATCAATAACCTGAAAGTAAGGAGTACTTGAAGAGCTTGCTGCAGAAGTTCAAAGACCTTCAATATGTATTGCATCTCAATGTTAAGAAAATAAAAATTCTTACTACTGGATTTATAAACAGTCATGATAGATGGAGAAAAGGTGGAAACTACCCACGACTTAATCTTACTTAGATCTATGATCAATACGCTAGGCACCAGCAGTCAGGAGATCAGGAGACATGTTGTATTGAGAAAGTCTGCTGTCAGGGACCTCTCCCAATTATGGAGGAGCATGTTGTTAGTTAGAGGACTAAGTTATGTCTGATTCAGACCGTTATCTTTTTAGTCATGTGCTATGCATTTGAGAACGGTATCATAAATAAGGAGGACAGAAGAATAGTTGATGCCTTTGAGTTGTAGTGTTGGAGAAGAGTGCTGACTAATCCCATGGACTGACAAAAGAACAAATGGATATGTCTTGGAGAAAATACAGCTAGAGTGATTCTTGGAGGAAATGATGATGTACCTTCATTTCTCATATTTTGGGCATGTTGCTAGGAGAGGCTGTTCTTTGGAGAGGGACATCATGCTTGGAAAGTTAGACTTAAAACATAGGCTGAAGAGATGAAGACCAGGACCTTCAACCAGACACATTGACACAGTGATTGCTGAAATGGGCTCAAGTACATCAGAAATTAGGACTGCACAGAATAGGATACGTTTCAGATCTATTGTTCACAAGGTCTCTATGAGGAAGACTCAATGTTGCTAAAATTGTAGTTTTCCTTTTGTGTAGTAGAAGCATTGTGGAAGGAGCACGTAAATATCTCCAGGAGAGTTAGGGAAGTCTTCCTATTACCAGCAGACTGAGAGCTGTCTGTCTTGCAAGAATTTGCACTTGAGCTGTCTATTTAGCCTAAAGAGTAATCATATATTTAAATATTACCTCTAATATACCCAGAAACTCATTACCATTAAGTTTACTTCAGTCCATAGAGCCTCTAGAGAACATGGTAGAACTGCTCTATATGGTTCCCAAGACTATAATATTTTTTCTTTTTTAATTTTATTTTATTTATTTACTATTAATTTATTCCCAAGCATAGAGGACTCTCCTTCATAGGTCACTGTGAGTCACCTGTGACTCAACGGCTCTTAACAACAACAACATCAACATAGAGAGAGAGATCAGCTGGCCCAGCGGACAGAAAGTGATGCTGCCAAGCCAAAGGTGGTGGCTTTTAATCCATGGCCCTCGGGCCTGTCTTTCATTGTTTTTATTAAGATATTTCTCTAGGTCTTATAGTCCTGGTGTACAAGTTGCTGTACAGTGGTAACTTGTGGTTGCTGTGAGGCTGAACACTGCCACACTGATGCGTCAAATGCATCAGTGGTTACCCAATGCGGACAGAGTGAGGTGGAGCTCACAATTAAAACAAGCTTTGAAACAGGAGTAGTATCCACTTCCATAACAGCTTGCCTCTGGAAATCCTATGAACCTGTAGAGAGTATGAAAGTCACCCAAGCATTGAGGACTCTCCTTCATAGGGTCTCTATGACTTGACAGCACTTAACAACAACAACAACAA
>NW_006399806.1:420692-423895 GCF_000299155.1 Elephantulus edwardii
GACATACATATATATGTAGACTCATCTATAAACTTCGTATGTAAACTTGAGTGTTTATGTTGAAAAACAAAGAAGTTCATAGATGCTGAGAGTCAGGTTTAAATTCATCATTTCAGAGTCAAGATTGAAATCCATATTGAGCTCCAGGTTATTTTCTTTTAACATATCATCTCCTGTTATCATCCTAGATTGATTGTTATTATTTATGCACTGTAAGTTTGTAGGCACAGGCAATGAAATTTGACAACACAAATCACCCGCCTCTGGTCATCTGGACAGTAACGGTAGAGCTGAACTTGAGTTTAAGTCTTTTGATCTAACTCCAGCCTTCTTTCCAACACAAAGGGCTGTAAGCTTATTATGCTGATTATTTTGCCTTCCTCCACCCGCAACTCAATACTCGAATCACACTTTGTTGCTGGTATAACTGTATTTTAAAATTTTGTACATGTTGTATGCATTCCTCTGATAATTGCTTAAATATTACTCAAAGTGAATCGCCTCAGCTTTTCCTCTAGTTTGTCCTCCAGGCTTTGGAGCATTTTGCCCACTGCTTGTGAATATTTAAAATTTTTCAGTCCTTTTGGCTCTATATGAAGAAACTTTCCGACGTTGAAGGAAGCCATTGGGGAAACATCATGCTTTTTTGAATATACTGCTTTAAAAAGTTACAAAAAATAAGTTACCAAAGAAATAATTTGGCATTCTTGCTAAAAAGTAGGATTTATTAATTATCCAGCTATAAGGCATTGGGCTAGAGGCTTCAGAAGTCAACAGTCTTGGGTTGTAATGATTACAGCACTGCATTTATTACAAAAATGAGATGCTCCAGTAACTGTTGTTGTTGTGTGTCTTTGAGTTGGAACTGACTCGTAGCTGGCCCTCCAGCAGATCTTCAGAGGCTGTAAATTGTATGGGAAGAAACTGCCCATCTTTGTCTCATGGAGAAGCTGTTGAATTCAAACCGTCTGCCTTTGGGTTGGCAATGAAACTCCTTACTGCTACTGAGCAGAGCTCTCTGTGTCTAGATGTAGTTGTTGTTGAAATTGTTAAGTGCTGTTGAGATGACCACAACTCATAGCAACACTATGAACAGAAACCTGAATTCTGCCCTATCATGTGTCATCTTCACCATCCCTGCTATCTTTGGGCCCATTGCTCCAGTCACCATGTCAATTCTTCCAATTCAGGGTCTACCTCTCTATTGCTGACCCTCGGCCTTTCCAAACATAGTGTCCTTTTTCAAAGACTGACTTATTTTAACCACATACCCAAAGCATGCATGATGAGTTTCATCATCCTTCCTCTCAGGAACACCCTGGCTCATTTTATCAATTTTTTTTTTTTACAATTAATGGGATATTCAGCTCTCTTCTCCAACCTCATAACTCAAAGGCTTTGATCCTTCTGCTGTCATATTTGGTGGACATCAAGCTTTCTGATGCTTAGGAAGCAACTGAAAAGACTATGGCTTGGACTGGGTATTCCTTAGTCCTCAAACTACCATTGCTGCTCCTCAGCACCTTGGAGAAGTCCTTGACCACAGACTTCCTCAGTATTAACTGGTTTTCCTTTTTTTATTTCTTGACTGCTGTTGCCAAAGGTATTTTTGGTGGATCCTAGCAAAATAAAATCATGAACCATTTCAGTCTTCTCTTAATCTATCATGATGTTGCGAATTGACCCCCTGGTGAAGATTTTTTAAATGTTATATGTAATCCACAGTGAAGACTGTAGTCTTTGATCTTTTGCCATAAGTGTCTCAGGTCCACCTTGTTTTCAGGAAGTAAAGTTGTGTCATCTGCATTTGGCAGGTTGTTGAGCCTTCCTTTGATGCTGTTCCCACATTATTCTAAGAAAGCCGAGCTTCATAGATGATTTGCTCTGCATATAGATTAAGTAGGTATGGAATATGGATACAACCCTGACATATTCCTTTCTTGATATTAAACCATACAATATTTCCTTGCTCTGTTCGGACAACAGCTTCTTGGGTTAGGTCTAGGTTTCACATGAGCAAATTTGTTCTTAGATTCCCATTCTTCTCAATATTATCTATAACTTGTTGTGATTCATACAACCAAATGTCATAATAATTGAATAATAGTTGAAACACAAATATATACCTTTCTGATATTTTCTGATCAACCAAGACCCATCTTACATCAGCAATGATATCCCTGGTGTCATAACCTCTTCTAAATCCCACTTGAACATCTGGCAGTTCTCTGTCAATATACTGTCCCAACTGTCCCTGGATGATTTGTTACAAGATTTTGCTTCCATGTGATATTAGTAATATTGTGCAAAATTTTCACAGTCAATTGGATTTCCTTTCTAGTTGTTGTTGTTAAGTGCCATCGAGTCGCAGGCGACTCATAGCGACCCTGTGAAGGAGAGTCCTCAACACTTGTGTGTCTTTCATCCTCTTTCCAGGTTCACAGGGTTTCCAGAGGCAAGCTATTACAGAAGTGGATGCCACTCCTCCTTCCAAGCTTGTTTTAATCGTGGAGCTCCACCCCACTCTTTGTCCACATTGGGTAACCAACCATTAACACATTTGACACATCAGTGTCACAATGTTCAACCTTCCTTTCTAGTAGATAGGAAAATTATTCTCTTAAACTCTTTCAGTGCCACTTGGTTTTGAAAGTGTTAATAATATCAATAATGGTGTAGGTTTCACACTATCAGATTACTGAAGTTAAGCGTTGGGCATCAGAGATCTAAGAAAATTCTTAAACCAAATTCTAATGTGCTAAAACAAAGGTGAATCATTCCAATAGAAAACAACTTTCTATTGGCTATTTTAGACCAAATGAACGTCAACATTAAAAATAAATTTAACCAGAATATTATGTTCTTTTCTTGTTTATACTTACCTAATTGTAATTCAAAATGCAAAAATTAGTGTCTTTTTGATTCCAAAATGAGCATGCATGTGATTCGTAGCTGTGGCCATCAAGTTGACTTTAAATCATAATGACCCTGTATCACAGAGTAGGATGACCCCATTAGGGTCATAGCTGTAATTTTTGGTGAACAGATGGCCAGGTCTCTCTTCTGTGGAGTCACTGAGATGGTCTGAATTGCCAACCTTTTGGTTAGCACCCAAGCGCTTAACTATTGCACCACCAGGACTCCTAGGGATAGTGGCTAGTGAATTTAAAACCTGTGACTCTTTCTTTTATTTTTTTATGTTG
>NW_006399806.1:425450-426910 GCF_000299155.1 Elephantulus edwardii
AAATATTCATTCATTCATTGTTGAAAAACTGTAACTCTTAAAGGTTGATTTTATTTGGCAAAATTCATGCTTCCTCTTCTAATCTAAGCAAGACTGGTTTCTGCAAAGAACTAGATATTGCCAAAGCAGGAATACTGATGCAAGCTTTTTGTTATTTATATTTTGCCAACACATCATTATTTGACTTTGTCTTTCTTGTTCCATCACTTAAGAAACTCTAGCTCCGGACTTTACAGTATTCTAGATTTATTATTTAGTTTTTCTAGTAATTTCTCTCATGGCTTATTGAGAAGAAGCTGTGCTGCAATCTCTAAAGCACATGATTTTGAATACACCTGCTGCTCCATAGAGAAAGATGGGACCTCTTCCTCCTTGCCATTAACTACCTCTGAAAACCTGTTGGAGGGTCAGTTGTGAGTCAATTCTGACTCGACTGCACACAAGAAGAAGTGATTGCTGGTTCAGTAATGTGTAAAGATCGTGAACAGTTTGTCTAAAATGGAGTTCTCCTGTGAATGACCCAGTTTTGTTGTCAAAATACTAGAAATAATAAATGAGACTGCAACAGATTTTTCATTTTGGTATTTGACAATCTGCTGAACTGCAGTAGTTTGACATGTTACACACTTCTCCTCAATTTGACAAAATAGCCCAAGGTATTCCTGCTTCAGAAGTTTTTATGTTTGGGGAAGACAAGAAGCTCAGTTTTTGTGGCCACAACTCATTGATTGGATAACCTGTGCCCTGTTTAAAGAAAAACATCTCAAAGAGTGATTCCTAAGTTGAGGTTCATAAACAGACCTCAGAAACATTTTTTAAACGTATTTTTTTAGAAACATTCTTTGAAGGAGTTCATAGTTTTATTGAATTTTATGTGACAGCATTTCTCAAAATATGGCTACTATATCTCTTTACCTCAAGGGTATAGAATACTCAACAAAATCTCCTAAATTTTAGAAGAAATGATGGTAAATTTGTAAAAATACACTATACATTTGAAATGTAAGATTGATTATGCTTTCAGAGGAATATATTTTCTCTAATTTAATCACTATGCTTTTAAAGATTGTGAGTGATTTAGGAATGAATTCATCAGACTTCTTTACTACTTCATAAACTGAGTAAAGTCTTAAATGATGAAGCTATTTTTACATCATTTGTATGCTATTGATGCAAATTCTGGATTTACCTTTTCATTATCATGACATGAGTTACATTACTTAAATAATTTATAAAATATAGATCTATCTCTGGGATTCCCATTCTTCTCAGAGTCAGCCACAGTTTGTTATGATCCACACAGCCAAACGCCTTTGTATAATCAATGAAACACAGATACACATTCTTCTGGTATTCCTTGCTTTCAGCCAAGATCCATCTAACATCAGCTACAATATCTCTAGTACCACGACCCCTTCTGAACCCAGCCTGGACATCTGGCAGTTTTCTGCTGATGTGCT